>NW_006408885.1:1977146-1998917 GCF_000296735.1 Chrysochloris asiatica | reverse complement strand
AAAAGCTTATCCTACAGTACCACAGCAGGAGTCCATGTTGTTGTTAATTGCTGTCAAATCAGTTCTGACTCATTGCACCCTGTATAAGGTTTCTGAAGAGCAGCTGGTGGGTTTGAACCACCAAACTTGTGGTTCACAGTCTAGTGCTGATCCTATAGTGCCACACCAGTAGTTCCTTAGTACACACACTATCCTTCCTCAATATCACAATTCAAAAGCATCAGTTTTTCTTCTGCTTCTTTTCCCAATGTCCAGCTTATGAGGTGATTGAAAAGACTTGGATCAGATGCACCTTAGTACTCAAAGTGACATCTCTGCTTTTTAGAACTTTAAAGAGGTCTTTTGTCACAGCTTTGCCCATGGCAGTACATCTTAACTGCTGCTTTCATGGGTATGGATGGTGAGGATACAGGCAGAATGAAATCCCTGACCACTTCAATATCCTCTCCATTTAACATGATGTTGCCCATCAGTTCAATGATATTTGCTATGAATTAAAAATAACTACAGTCACTGGATAGTGAGCAAGGGGTAGAAGCATGTGGGTGGTCTCTGAACCGAGACCTGAAGTGACAAAAAGTGTGAGGATGTATGGAGAGGGTACTCCAGGCAGAGAGAAGAGTAGGCATAAAGTTCCTGAAACAAATAACTACACGATATGCTCATGGGACCATTTGGCTGCAGCAAAGGGAATAAGTGGGAGGTGTTGTAAAGGTGCACAGGCCAGCAGAGCCAGGTTGTGTGGGACCCTTGTAAGGCCGAAAAGGACTTTCAGTCCCTTTTAATGGAGGAATCTGAGCAGGGCAGGGGCATGATCTGGCTGAAGTTCTAAAACAGTCATTTTGACAACTGAGTGAAAAGTAGACTGAAGGAGCAAGAATGGATGCAGGAAGACTCATGACACGAAGGTTGCTACAGTAGTCAGACTGGTTCCAGTCAGTGGAGGTGGGGGAAGTGTGGAGTGTCAGTGTTCTGGAGATGGACTAGCTGCAGGGTGTGCAAGGAAGAGCACAGCACAGGACAGCTCCAGGAAGTGAGCCTGAACTTGGGAAAGACAGGCAAGTGGAAGGAAACCGCTGGGAAGGGATGTGGTGCCTCAACAGGAACTGAGTTTGAGCTGGGGGTTAGAGTGCATACCTTCAGAGTTAAGAGAAGAACCCAGGAGCTGCAGAGATACATCAGAGAGATGGCACTGAGTCCCCAGCTAGTTCTACCAGCTATTGTCCAAGCATAGCTGGAAGATAAGTCTATGAGAAAGAACAGGCCAGAAAAACCTTAGCCAGCCCAGCAAAAACTAGGAGTGAGTGAATACTACCAGGTGTTTCTTGTTGGATGGAAAATTGTTGGGCCTTTATACCCTTCCTGACTCAGTCACTATACTCAAAAGACGGTTGCATGCTGACCACACTGCCTGCAGCTGGACAGAAAGTCCATCCTTAAAGCAGAGCTGAGGAACTGGCTGGCTATTGTCCTTGGGCAGAGCAGTGCCTTGGATACAAGTGTGTCCATCTTGCAGGTGGGAACAGACACAGGGGGGTTAAGTGACATGTTCAAAGCCACCCAGAGCAGCACCACTCTCTGCCCCAGTGTCCGCAGCCATTGGCTGGGAAGTGGCCCACAGCCATGCAGAGAAGCACCCAGCCCTGGGCTGAGTCCTCAAGATCCCCTGAGAATGGCATCTTGTCTGTGTATTTTTAAAATGACCAGAAACCTTTTAATAGTTAATATATGTGTATATACCAGGTAAAATTTCAAACCACAGCAATAATTATTATTCCATAACAATAATAATTATTATAGCTAATATTTACTGAATAAGCAGCCAAATCCTTAACCAATATTATCTCGTGATTGCTTACAACAAGTCTATAACTAAGTGACTACTCTTATGCCCATTTTATAGATGAGGACACTGAGGAGAGAGAGATTATGACACTTGTCCACTCACATAGTGGAGTCTGGTTCACAGCCTCCCCTTTATGAAAGGGTATGGAGAGCAGCCAGTCATCCACCCCCATCCCCACCCCTCCACCAACTCCTTCCACTAAGATTTCTGTCTAAAGAAAATGGAAACTGTCTCTCACAGGTTCCAGAGGTCCCATCACGGTGAAGCATCTCCCTTTGTCTCTGTCTCTTCTTTGTGCTTTGTTTCACACAAAGAGAACGGAGCACTCACTGCAAGCTGCCTCTAGTTTCTCTGCTTCCCTGTTTTGTCAATGAGAAAGCCAGGTGCTGACAGTGAAAACAAGCCCAGAGCAAAGGGATGAGCCAGGTCAGCAGGGCTCTCCACCAATGTCAGTGTCACCTTGTGTGGTAACTCATGGTGTCACTACTACACCTCCTCATGGACTTCTTCCTGTACCAGAACACACAGAATCCTAGTTGTTGTTGTATGCTGTCGAGTCAGGTCCAACTCATATCGACCTTGTAGGGGATTTTCAAGAGCAGTTAGTGAGTTTCAACCACTGACCTTGCAGTCACTGGCCCAGTGCTTATCCTACAATGTCATACCAAGGCTCTAGTAATGTTGATTACCAATTTTAATCATAGAATAGTATGTGATAAATGTATCTGTAAATTGCTTGAATATAATATTTTTAGATTATAAGAATACTAATAATATTTCTATATTATATTACATTATTAGTAACTAATCAAAAACTTTTGGGGATTTTTCTCATTCTTTTACTTTAATTACTGTTTCATTCTCAAAGAAACTATTGTTATAGGCTCACAAATACTAACTGCCACAATATTGTAGCTAAAACACCAGAAAACATGACAAAATCATCAACCATATAAACACGAGCAACAGCACAAACAACTTGTGCTTACAGCACATGCAGACAAAACCAAGTCATTCGGGAGTCATTATAATTGGGTACTAATGTCAGCTCTGACTGGACCACATTAGAAGGTTCAAAAATTAAATTAGCATAGAATTTTAGTCTTGTAGGAATATTGATACATGCAAGCTGGACTTATGAAAAAATGTGTTTGTTGTAACTAACTACAAGGATATTTTTATTTGAAAATAAGTTTCTGATGAAACATTGTACAAAAATTTTATATGCATCATTTTTGTTTCATCTCCCCCTGGACAGTATCACCCAGGATGGTCCACATCCCTAGAGACACCATGGCTTTCCATCCCCACCTCCCCAGGCAATGGCAGAATGACCAGCCCCCTCACCTTCCCTGCCAGACAGTTATAGCTGCTAGTCCCCTCCCCCCATCCCCAGTTCCCTTTTAGGAAATTAAGCACAGAAGTATTAAAAGGGATTGTGCAAGCTGGTTAATTAGCTCAGAAGAGGCCTCTACAGTGTCCAGGGTCACAGCCATCGCCTCTCTTTATTAGCCAAATTGATGGAGACAGCAGGGCCCAGATGGGAATAAATTGAATCCAACGGCAAAGATACTCTTGTGCGAGCCATTAACCAAAGACAGTAGCCTCACATTCTACTCCCCAGCTTTTTTTTTTATAATGTCTGTCCCCTGCTACTGCCAGATGTCCACTCAGCAACAACCCCGTGGGGGCAGTAGCCCCATCTATCCCAGAAGTACACCTACCTGTTCTCAGAGAAGTGAGAGGTAGCCTGGCTGAATGAAGTCAGAATCCCTGACCCTCACACTCCCCCAGAAATCAGGCAGCTACCATCCCCTGCACTCTGGGGATGCTGTCAAGTCCCGTCCTCCTAGCACCACTGCCCTGAGACAATGCCATCTTCATCTCTGGGGCAGGTGACAGATGGGGCTCAGTGAGGACAAGAGACCATCCACACAGCCCTGGAGGGTCAGAGTAAGGCACCAACCCAGCCACAGCTGTCCTTTTTTGCAGGCCTACTGTGCACCAGGCACCACTCTACTACACATTTGCTTGTTTAATCTTCTCAGCAGACCTAGAAGGTGGGCACTAACTGCCACCCCCTATTTACAGAGGATAAAGTGTAGACCATTGAAGAACTAAACAACTAGCCTAGGGTGGCTCCAAAAGGGAATGGTGGAGTGGTGCAAACATGGACAATCACTCTCAGCACCCTGGACAGGGCCAGTATCTGCCTGCAAAAGCCTGGGGTAGGATTTGCATTCTAGGCCACAAATGTGATGCTGTAACCCACTTACCCTCACTCCCTGCCCCAGCACACTGGACCTCCCTCATTCCGAGAATTTAGGCAGCCCCTCTTCCCAAATGGTTTGCTCTGCCTCTTCCCCTCCTCAGTCTCAGCCTTGTCCCATTTCCAGAGAGGCCCTCCTAACAGCCACCCAGGCCTGTCCTGCTCCCTGTTGTCCACGGTGCTCTCTGGACCAGTCTCATTTGCACAGTGTGTGTTTCCTGACTGGGAGGTCAGCTTCAGGAGGACAGAACCTCGTCTGGCTTGGCCCCGTAGTGCCCCTGTGCCCAGCACTGTGGTAGATAAACAGCAACCAGTGGTTTGCATATTGAGCAGATAGGTTTACTGAGCCCTTTTCACATGTCAAGTTCTGCAGGGAACCCACTAAACCTACACACACCCTTAGACAAGAGGTCCCATGACCCCTATTTTATGGATGAGGAAGTGAGGACCTAAAAAGAATGTGACTTCTCTGAGTCACAAGCTAGTTGAACAGCAACTATCAGCTTCCCAGAATCTGTACCTCAAACTTCCCCATGGACCTGGGACAAATGTGGGGTGAACTTCCAGAGATGAGAGTGAGGACCGAAGAGGGCCTGAGAACTTTGGGAAGATGACCCAACATGTAAGCATATCAATCAAGGGATCCTCTCTGCACTATGAGAACTTGATTTGTTCTGACCCCAGCAGGGAGTCAGTCCAATGTTCTTGAGACACCAACTAGGGGACTTCAGTTACTCTTTCCTTGCCTGTCCCCTGATCTCACAATCCTCAACCCTCACCAGACAATAGTATGCTCTGCCACATGCTGTTCCCTCAGCCTCTTTTTAGTACTGATGAATTCCTACTTAACCTTCAAGGCCCTACTTTACCTATCCACAGTCACCCCATCACTTTCTTCCCTGATGTCAGAGTCTGACTTTCACCACAGAGGCTTATAAATGCTGCCTACTCACTTTCCCAGCCTCCTTGGTGGCTGGTTGGGACAGGAGTCAATCCTTAGTGGTAATGTGGCAAGGGCTTCCCCTCTAATAAAAAGCCTCCTGTGGGAAAATGGTCCCTTTGATTCTTCACAGGATACAGATATACCTAAATGCCATATCAGAATGCCTGTGAGACTGTCTTTGTCACCAGAAGGTGGGTGCCAGGTAAGACCCAGCCAGTCACGGAGGTGGTGGGGACTTAGTTCCAGACCAGCAGGGGCAATCAGAGAGCTTTGGGGGGGTGGGTAATATGCTCTGATCTGGGCAATTACAGACAGCTGTGCAGAGAAGTGAGGTCGGGGGAGGGAGTATGAGGGCAGATACCAGGAACCCAGGTGAGGGGCACAGATAGGACCATGGGATGGGGTTGGACAGGGTGGTGGGATAAAACAAATACTTGAGTTTATAGATTTTTCAGGTAGTGCCAATAATTTTGTGGCCATGTGAAGTTTAGCTCCCTGGGCCTCCACAGGCTCATCTTTCAAATGGGACCACAATCCCCAGGAGAAAGCATGTTCTGGCTGCACAGCAAGTGACATACAAAAGACCATGACAGTCATCAGAACTAGTTGGCTCTCCCTGCACCATTCTTTCACCTCCACAGACTCAGAAGGGTGCCCAGGGATGGGAAGACGCCCTTCCACATCTCCTACAACCTCAGAAATCATGAGGAATCTGAAGCATGAGAGATTGGCTGAGCCATCAAATGCAGGAGGGAGACTCCCTTTGCTGCTCATGGCCTGTCATTCCCCGCCAGCCCCACCTGATACCTTCCAAGTGAAAGAGAGCAGGGCAGAGATCACATCAGGATCCTGGATCTACTCCCTGCAAGGTGTGGTGAGGTAGGAAGCAGCTGGGAGCTCCTGGGGGTGCCAGGCCAGTGAGGTGAATTCCTCACACAATTTCAGAGTACACTGGAGCCTCATTCTTTACTGAGAAGCATTTCCTTGAGAGTGCTTATAAGCTACCGAGAAAACAAGTGATAGAACCAATTCCCTCACCATTTTCTGACTGGCTTCCCATATAAGACAGAATCAAGAAGTGAAGGAGGCATGAGCTGGAGAGGCAAGTACTGTCAGCAACACCCGGCACCAACCCTAGCATTATAATCAAAGACCCCCTGCTCAGCAGGGGATGCGGGGACTATGGAGAAGACTTGGATGGATGTCCCTGGTTACATACTCATAGAGTCTGTGGTTTGCATGTTGTACATGCTCTGGTCTTTGGCCAGCCCCCCTGACCCCTATTCCCCATCCACCATGTATGCAGATGACCTCCTGGAAGTGAAGAAGTTCTCAGGAGACTTGGGACAAGAGAGTTAAAAGCATCTTCACTTAGGTGATGGAGACGATGGGAGGTTGATGGGGGCAAATTCATGGTACTCCCCTGGTCAGTGGCCAGACAGAGCTCCAGGCCTTGCCCTGAAGTCACTACAGTGTCTCCTCTGCTGTCTGCCCATCAGCAGGGAGCAGGCAGGAAGGGCTTCGCCAGCTGCAGAAACACTGCATCCCAGTGTCAGCTCACAGTGGAATCCTGGCTCTTCCTTCTCCTCATCTTCTGAATACTCACCAATTCCTGCTCCTGCCCCCAGGTCTTTAAAAAAAAAAAATTGTGACCCTAAGTTAATGCTGCTTGGATTTTTGTCTTGTTTATAAATAAAATTCCTGGAAGCATCAAGGAGTGGAGCAGCCCAGCTGTGGGATGGGTGCTACATACCTGCTAGATGGCTTGCCAGTTTTGGAGAATGTACTGGCTGATGCCTTGGGTCCCCAGACCATACTCTGTCTATAAAAACCCCATTCCTTCCATCCTCAACATGTGTCCAGGGCCCTGCATCTTCCTTGCAGGAGAAGGTCTTTGTGAGCACAAGGCTGTGTTGGTGAGAATACATGAAGGCACTGCTGCCTTCCCGTCCCTCTGACTGGGACAACACTGAGCCCAGCCACTGCTCCTGGGTCCCTATCCTGGAAATAGTCTAATCAATCCTTTTCCCTTCTGGAAAAAAAGAAAGAAAAGAAAAGAAGTGAGGGCAGGTAGGTGGAGCCCAAGGCTAGTACAGGCCTGGGGAGGCTTCTTGCCCCCAACAGGCCTGGCTCCCAAGACGGGGAGGGGGCTGCCTCAAGGATAACCAGGTTTGCTTGAGACAGAATAATGCAGCCTAGCCAGTTCAGCTGTGAGGGAGGGGCATGTAGGGACAGGAGGCAGGGATGGAAAGGACCCTCCCCTTTCACATTTTTGCTTCCCCCTCCCCCTGGACCCTGTTATAGCCACTTTCTACTGGGTATCCCCTGTCCTCAGCACTGTTTTGCAGTACATAAACACCCAACTGAACTCCACCGGATCTATCAGGAAATGGTAAACGCAGTGGCGGGGAGAGAGGCAGGAAAGTCTGAAAAACAACTGGGAGGGTCTTGGTCCCTGCTCATGGCAGTGACCATTGAGACAACCACTTTGTACGATGGTTGGCTGTTGCATACTTGTGACCCTGCAATTTACTCCACACCCAGAAAATTGTGTGCCCTAGAAAAGAAACATGCATAAGTTCGTTCACAGCAGCTGTGCTCTTGAACAGAAAAGGCAGTCCTGGGAACAATGGCTCTGTCCATCAGTAACAGAAAGAGCAAATAAGCCCACAAGAGAATTGAGTTAGCAGTGGAAATGGCAGCTCTATAGGTACACACTGCACTGTGAGGGAATTTTAGGAACTAGGTCCCCAAGTCATGTCTCAAGGGGATAGACATGATCAGAATCCACTTACCTGAAGTTAGGAGAAAAAACAGAAGGCCTAACCAATACATCAGTAAGGATGCAGCCATAAAGTGCAAGGTAGTGATTAGCACACACCTTACCTTAGTCTTCACAGCTGGGTGGTGGGCGGGGCATGAAAGAGCTGCTAAAATCTGATATGTTTTATTCATGGTAAATTCATTCCATTAGTCTTTAAACTGCACATGCACTTTGTATACACTTTTGAATGCATGATCTATTTTACAATAAAACATTTTTAAATAAGAAAAAAAAAATGTAAAAGCAGGGGGTTGGTTTGAAGACAGTGGAGGAGAGAAAGAGAGGAAGGAGACAAGAGCCCTGAGGCAGACAGACACATGGAGAGAAAGCTGCAATATTCTGCAGCCTGGCCAACAAGTGGCAGCCTTACCTGGCCACTGCCCTGATTGGTGTCTGAAGAATGCCACTGTGCCCCCCACCACTCCCTCAGATGGGGACAGAATGATGACTGAGACTTCAGCTTACCAGGCACTTCCCACCTTCCCCAGCATTGAGGCACTTGGTTCAACCCTGCATCCTGCCCAAGTCCACCTCTAAGCAGGGGCTTTATGCCCAGACTTTTCTTTTCATAATACCCCTGAAAATGCAGACCCCTGGTGTGGCGCTATGGGTTAATGTGCCAAACTGCAAAGTCGTATGAACTGCAAGGTCAGCAGTTCAAGCTCACCAGTTGCTCCTCAGAAACCCCATAAAGGTCGCTATGGGTCCCAATTGACTTGACGGCACTTAACAACCCTGACTGGGTGGGCACTCAGCTCCCACCAGGTTAGTGAGCCAATATTGGCATGCATTACGATGTTTTAGGAATAGAACAGAGAAGTGTCTCTTTCTCAGCAGTTGGCAAGCTGCTGGCACACTCCTGAAGCCACAGACCATGGGGAACCACTCTCCGCCCCCCTCCACACACACACCTCTATGTCAGGACCAACAGGTGTTAGAATGGGGAGCCCACAGGGTCTTCAGAAAGCCAGGCTGAAGGGCAAAACTCCCAATCACAGCAAGCCTCCCCCTTGCCTGCCAATTCACCTGGAACACCCCTGTGGGTAGGCCTGCTGCCAGTCTGAGGTTTGGTGTTGGCCCAGGACACTGCTTACTCAGTGCTGAGGGCCTATTGTGCCAGGGCAGGGCAGGCTGGCCCCAACTGCGTGTGTAAAGCTCCACACTTCACACCTCACCCAGTCCCATGCCCCACCCCCCACCCCCAGGAAGATGACAAACAACAAAGAGAATTTCTAGAAGCCTGGGGCCTTCTATCCACTTGCATGCCTGTGAGGGATGTTATAGGTCACCTCTGTGATCCCTAGTGCTTTAAAGAGTCTGGGAGGTATGCAAAATTGTGAGAAGGGCACTAGTGTCAGCATCTGTCTAACTTCAGGGCAGTGGCAGGGAGGGATTAATGACCAGAATCAGACCAAAGCTAATTCTCATGGGGTGCAGGTCAGGCAGACCCCCATCCTCCAACCTCTTTAACAATTTACAAATTTTCACCAGCTGTCCCTCCCATAGCATTTTCAGCTTCTCTTCTGGGTTTAAGCATCTGCTGCAATGGAACTCATAGACCCAACTTATTTGGTTAATTAAGGAAATAAATGGGTACAAGTTGGGGTTAGGATCAACAGGTTACAACTGGGAATCAGGAAGTATGTACAAAGTCTTCTTGTTTCAGTGCAGGCCAGCTCTCAGCTCCTTCAGCTGAGCAGGCCTTCTTCTCTCAGCCCCCTGAGGACAGGCTATGCACATCCCACCCTCACCCCCACAAGACAGGTTCCTCTTAGCTCTGTCACTATCTTCAGTGTTACAGCCCTTGACTCATAATGTAACTCATTTAGAAGGTTCCTTGCCCCTTGTCTTTCTACTGCTTCTCTCTTTTCTCTTGCCTTTTATCCTTTCTTCTACCTCCTGCTTTCTATCTGCCTCCTGTCTCGAAACCTTCTGAGAGGTTAGCTGCATATTTACACAAATTCATCATCAATTTCAAGGCTTGGCTCTCCCACCACCGTGAACTGACCAATCGCCTCTCTATAGGCCACAGACATTTCTTTGCATAATAAGCCACAGTAAGTTACTTTGCATAGTCTATAGTCACTTTATTTGCATAGCCTATTGACCGATTCCTACAAGATAATTACCAATCACAGGATAGTCTGGTAATGTAGCACCAGACAAAGAATATCAAAACAAGTTGTTTATATTTACCCAGGAAGCATCACTCAACCAGCAAAAAAGTAACAAATCCTTTGGGAAAGAAGACTAGGGCAACAGGTAACTAGCTCCTCAGGATTTAGGGGAAGTGTTTTTTTCAAAGAACCAAGACAAAAGGAATTCATTTCACCAAAAGGTAAGAAATGCAAAAGTGCCCAAATCTTAACTTTTACTCGAATACAAACTTGCATGTGAGTTCTGGTGTGGTGCTGTAGGTTAATGCTCTGGACTGCAAAGTCAGTTTGAACAGCAAGGTTGGTGGTTCAAGCTCACCAGCCGCTCCTTGGAAACCCTATGAGTCGGAACTCACTTGACAGCACTTAACAACATATTCATATAACTGATATCCAGATCAGTACTTGGATTACCTCTAGTTTCCAGAAGTCTCCAGGCATCCCATCCCAGGCAGTATCCCCAAAGTCAACCATGATGCTGGCTTCTGTTCCCACTTGTTGGTTTAGCCTGCTATTAATGGTGTAGTGCTATGGGTTAAATCACTGGACTGCAAAGTTCATTTGAAATGCAAGGCCATCTGTTTGAACCGGTGGTTCAAGCTCATCAGCCACTCCTTGGAAACCATCACAACGATCTAATTCCAACACATTTTTATCAACCCCTCCCCTTCAAATAAACTTCATACCCATTAGCAGTGACTGCCTATCCCATTCTTGTCCAAGCCCCTGGCAACTACTAATGCACTTGTTGTTAATTGTTTGGACATTTAATACGACTGGAATCAGGCACTAAATGTCCTTTCGTGTCTGAATTTTTTCACTCAGTGTTAATGTTTTCAAAGTCCATCTGTGTTGAAGGATGTTTCCTGATGACCTGTCCCTTTATGGTTGATAACATTTCATTGTATATACCACATTTTGTTTACTCAATCATTCATCTGTTGATGGAAATTTGTTGCTTCTTTTTTGGCTAATGTGAATAATGCTATATTATGCACATTTGTGTACAAGTTTTTATGTGAACATACGTTTTCATTTTGTTTGGGTAAATCTAGAAATAGAACTACTGGGTCATATGAGAATTCTAAATCTGAAAGTCTTACATTTCTGGTGAGAGTATAAAATGGCATAGTCACTTAAGAAAACTTTTACCTTTTTTAGGAACTTCTGTTTGCCACAATAGTTGCATCATTTTGTTTTCCCATCAGCAGAGTCTAACGACTTCAGTTAGTCTACAACCCCACCACACTTGTTATTGTCCTTTTTTTATTATAGCCATCCTAGTGGGTTGGTAGAGCAGAGGCCTGGTGTGGTACTGTAGGATCAACACTGGCCAGCAGGGTCAGTTTGCATCACAAGGTCAGTGTTCAAACTCACCAGCCACTCCTCAGAAACCCTATATAAGGTCATTACAAGTCAGAACGAGTCATAGCAACATGTTATGGCATGTAACAACAACAGTGGGTATAAGACTACTGGTGTCGCACTATAGGATCAGCAGTGGACTGCAAACCACAAAATCAGCTGCTGCAAACCACAAAATCACCAGCTGCTTCTTGGAAACATTAAGCAGGGTCACTATGAGTTGGAACTGACTAGACATCACGTAACAACAACAAAAGTGAATGTAAGAGTCCTGGCGTCACTTTTTTTGGCTAAGTGAAAAGTTGACAATTAAAACCCACCAGCTACTCCTTGGAAACCCTACACAGGGTCCCTCTAAGTCAGAACCAACTTAACAGCACTTAATCACAACTGTGGTCATATATAGATGGTACATGGAGAGGATTATAATCATTGTAATGAAACAAGGTGTTATGATTTGTTGAATGTAAAACTGATGATCTGACTTGTAAATTTTCACTCAGTCCACAAGAAAAACCTTACAAAACAAAGCAAAACTCAGCAGTAAGAAGATAAATAATAGAATTTTAAAATGGCCAACGATTTTAAGTAGACATTTCTTTATAGAAATTATACAAATGTCCAATAAGCACATAAGATGCTCAACATCACTTGCCACAAGGGAAATGTGTATCAAAACCATGATGAGGTACCACTTTATAACCATTTTAACAATATTAACTCTTCTAATCCGTAAACATAGGCTATCATTGTGCTAATCTTATACATACTGTTTTAAATTTCCCTTAAGTGTTTTATTTTTGGATACTATATTACAGAATTATTTTAATTTAATTTTTTATTGTCACTGCTAATGTAGAGAGTTTCACTTGATCTTTGCATATTGATTTTGTATCCTGTGACCTTACTGAACTCATTTAATAGTCCTGGAGTCCTGGTGTGGTGCTGTAGGATAAGCACTTGAACACAAGTTCAATTTGAACTGCAAGATAAGCAGTTCAAACCCACCAGTCATTCCTTGGAAAGCTTATATGGGTCACTTGAGTCAGAATTAACTCAGAGGCACTTAACAACAACAAGTGGAATCCTAATGTGGCCCTGTAGGATAAGCACTGGACTTCTAACTGCAAGGTCGGTGGTTCAAACCCACCAGACACTCCTAGGAAACCCTATACAGGATCACTATGAGTCAGAATTGATTCAACGGCATTTAACAAAATCTATATCAGAAGCACTGGTGACACTGTAGGATACATGCTGGACTGCTAACCGCAAGGTCGTTGGTTCAAACCCATCAGTCACTCCATGGGAGAAAGATAAGGCTTTCTGCTTCTGTAAAGATTTGCAGCCTTGAAAAAGCCTAATGCAGAGTTGCTATGAGTCAGAACCGGCTCTACAACACTTATTAACAACACTGATCTCTATATCAAGTTTAACTTGTATCACATTTTGGGAGTACATTTTTCATCTTATCTCCCTACACCATAATAGGTTATAAGGGTGCAAATGCTGCTCTGTGGGGCCCCTTGGTGACATTATGCACACCTGATCCACCTGCTGAGTCCCTCCAGGTGGAAGGTGAGAGCTCCGCCATGGGGAGGAACATGGATGGAACCAACCCAACTGCCTCACAGCATTTCCCTTTAAAAGAAGGAACCGACTGGACACCACTTAACAAAAACAACAAGACCTTGGGGGTTACTCAGATTGAGTCCAAACTCCAGCTACTCACTATCTGTGACCTCAGGCAAGCCACTGTCCTTCCTACAAATTCTGTCTCCTTATCTGAAGACCAGTAATAAGATTATCACCCACCTCACAGGAAAGCTTCCGAATTTGAAATTTGCACCACGGAAGCCATGTGTTGCTAGGTACTATTCAGTTGGTTCTGACTCATAACAACACTTACGTAATGTTTCTGAGGAGCAACTGGTAGGCTTGTACCACCAACCTTGTGGTTCAAATTGTGGTTCAAACTTGATCTTGTGGTTCAAACCGACATTGAGGTCCAGTGCTTATCCTACAGTGCCACAGCAGGATATCTAGCCAGGTGTTTTGTTATTGTTGTTGTTGTTGTTGTTGTTGTTAAATGCCATCAAATCTGTTCCAACTCATAGCAACCCTTTATAGAATTTCCGAGAAGCGACTGGTGAGTTTGAACCACTGACCTTGCAATTCAAACAGACTTAGTGATCCAGTACATGTAGCTGGTAGTAATTTATAAGATACCACACACCAGGAACTCAGACACTCCCCGTCCAAGCTATTCTCACAATGTGACATTGACCACTTCTATCAAGAGGCAGGATCTCGGTTCCTCACCTTAATGTAAGGACATCCTGTCACTACAATAGAAGTACTAAATGTCATCTGAGGCTTGGTTACAAGGCAGTGCAGCATCCACCTGGTCCTCTTGAGATGCTCACTCTTGAAACCCTCTGCTTAAGCAGAAACTCCATAGAGAAGACTATGCAGTGGTTCTGACCACAGCCCTACCAAGGTCACGGCTGACAGCCAGCCCCAGCACCAGACAGATGAGTGAGCCTTGTGATGACTCCAACCCAATTTCAGCCCCACTCTGGTAGTGTTATGGTTATGAATTGGGCTGCTAGCCTCATGGTCAGCAGTTTGAAACTACCAGCTGTTCCACAGAAGAAAGATGAAGCTTTCTGCTCCCATAAAGATTTACAGCCTCAGAAACCCTGTACAGGATCGCTATGAGTCGGAACCGACTTCACGGCACATAACCACCATCACCACTACTAACTATATGAGGCTTTCTGCTCCCGTGAAGATTTACAGCCTCGGAAACCTTGTATAGGGTTACTGTGAGTTAAAACCGACTCCAGGGCACATAACCATCACCACCACTAACTATAACCATGTAAGAGAGCCTGAGAGGACACCACCCACCTAAGTCCATCAACCCCAGGGTTAAGCAGTGTTGGGATGGTTCACATGGGCTAGATATTGGAGTACTAGAGACTTTGGATATGATTAAGATCCAGGATTTATAAATACATATAAACACTTACCACTTAGGTTTCCTTTTCTGTAAAAGAGGATAACTCCTACCTCATAGTTTAGTGTACATGTCTGTTCGTGTCTCCATAGAGTGTTCAAGGTGGCACAAATGGCTAAATCCTCAACTACTAACTGAAAGGTTGGAGGATCCAACCCACCCAGAAGCACCTCAGAAAACACGCCTGGTGGCTGGCTTCTAAAAGTCCACAACCTTGAAATCCCTACGGAGACATGAACAGACATGCACACCTATGTTCACTTCAGCACTATTCACAATAACCTAGTGTCCATCAACACATGAATGGATAAGAAAAATGTGTTCTAGTATGGTGCTGTAGGATAAGCACTGAGTTTGAAGCACTTCAAACCCACCAGTTGCTCCTTGGAAACCCTATGCAGAGTTGCTATGAGTCAGAACCAACTCGACAGCACTTACCAACTTTTATGAAATGACATGAACAAATAAACACACACAGACTAATGTTCATTAGTGGTTACAAGAAGGTGGAAGGGGACTCACACTCCAGATAGCGTTATTTGTTGTCAAGTGCTAGAAAGATAACACCAAATGCAAGAGATATGTACACAGCTTAACAAAGATCAACCATGTCACTAAAAAGTATACAAGAAAAAGGAACTTATGGATAATTTCTACGTTGTTTTTGTTAGGTGGCAACAAGTTGGTATAACATAAAGAAACACCACCCTGTCCGGGGCTCACTTCACAATTTTAATGTTTGACACCATTGTTGCAACCACTGTGTAGTCCCATCTTGTTGATGGGCTTCCTCTTTTATGCAGACCGTCTACTTTACCAAGTATTATGTCCTTCTCCAGAGACTGTTCTCTCCCGATAACATGTCCAAAGTACATGAAACAAAGTCTTGTCATCTTTGCTTTTAAGGAGACTTCAGCTGTACTTCTTCCAAGACAGATTTGTTTGTTCTTTTGGCAGTCCATGGTATATTCAATATTCTTATTCATAATTCAAATGTTCCTCTCTGATCTTTATAAACTGTCCAGCTTTTCACATGCATATGGTATTGTTAAGTGTTGTCTAGTCAGTTCCTATAGTGTTTCCAAGGAGCAGTTGGGGGTTTGAACCATCAACTTTGTGATCAGCAGGCCAATGCTTATCCTACAGTGCCACACCAGGACTCCATTGAAAATACCATGGCTTGTGGCAGGTACACCTTAGGCCTCAAAGAGACATCTTTGCTCTTTAAATTTTTAAAGGTGTCTTTTGCAGAAAATTTACCCAATGCAATACTTTGGTTTCTTGGTTGCTGCTTCTACAGACATTGATTGTGGATCCAAGTAAGATGAAATCTTTGCCAACTTCAATCTTTTCTGTTTATCATGATGTTGTTTACTGGCCCAGTTGTGAAGATTTTTGCTTTTGTTTTTTATATTAAAGTGTACTTCATACTGAACACTGTAATCTTTGATTTTCATCAGTAAGTGCTTCAAGTCCTCTTCATTTCTACCAAGCAAGGTTGTATCATCTGCATATCTCAGGTTGCCACATTCTTCTTTATATAGCCAGCCTCTCAGATTCTTTGCTTAATGTACAGATTGAATAAGCATAATGAAAGCATATAACCCTGACCCACACTTTTTCTGATTTTAAACCATTCCGCATCCTCTTGTTCTGTTGAAATGACTGTCTCTTAGTCTATGTACAAGTTCCTCATGAGCACAATTAAGTGCTCTGATGTTCCCATTCTTCTCAATATTACCCACAGTTTGCTATGATTCACATGTTGAATGCCTTTACATAGTCAATAAGACACAGGTAGACATCTTTCTGACATTTTCTGCATTCAGTCAAGATCCATCTGATATGGACGATGAAATCCCCCATTCCATGTCCTCTTGTGAGTCTGGCTTGAATTTCTGGCATCTCCCTGTCAATGTACTGCTGCAACCAGTTTTGAATTACCTTCAGCAAAGTTTTACTTGCTTGATATTGTTCAGCAATTTCTGCATTCTGTAGGGTCACCTATCTTTGGAATGGGCACAAATATGGATCTCTTCCAGTCAGTGGGCCAGGTGCTTGTCTTCCAAATTTCTTGGCACAGACAAGTGAGTGCCTCCAGTGCTACATCAGTGTGTTGAAGCATTTCAATTTGTACTCTGTCAATTCCTGGAGTCTTGTTTTTCACCTAAGCCTTCAGTAGAGCTTGGAATTCTCCCTTCAGTATCAGTGGTTCTTGATCATATGTAACTTCTTGAAATAGCTGAATATCGACCAGTTGCTTTTGTGACTCTGTATTCTTTCCATCTTCTTTTGATGCTTCCTGTGTCATTCAGCATTTTGCTTATAGAATCCTTCAACATTGTAACCCAAGGCTTGAATTTTTTTCTTCAGTTTTTTTCAGCTTGAGAAATGCTGAATATGCTCTTCCCTTTTGATATTCTAACTCCAGGTCTTTGCACATTTCATTATAATATTTTGCTCTGTCTCCTAGACCTGTCCTTTGAAATTATGTGTCCAGCTGTTTTTCTTCCTCATTTCTTCTAGTAGCTTTAACTTCTCTACATTGAAGAGTGTCATAAGAACACCCAAACTTGTAGACAGTACCCATTTGACCTAGCCTCAATGGCTTGATGATCACAACTCAACTAGAGGAAGATTTAAAAAACAATTTTTGCTAAAGGAAGCAAGTGCAAATTGCTACAATTTGATGAACTTGACCTATACTTATGGATGTAGTAGTTCAAAATATCAACTGAGAGGGAAGGAATTTTCACATAAAGTATGAATCCTATCTTCTCTGTATACAGGGTTGATAGAGACAGGTAACATAGGCATTGGCTACCTAAAATGGGGGAGCTATAAAGGCAAGAAGTGACTGGCTTACAAGTTTTCAAGAGGGAGTTTAGTTTCAGAGTGTGCGGTGGAAGATAGAATCCTCACTGAATAGTTTTCATCTTGTCTAGACAGGTCTGGTGAAAGGAGATGGGGATAAAATTCTTATGATTCAATAGTAATTGTTATCATGACTAATTGAGACTGTCACAATTGTAACATAACCATGTGTAACAAAAACAGGGGAATAGTTAATCTTATAATCCAGGAACAGAGGACCCTAGGACCATCAAGGGAGAGAAGCATGAATGAAATGTAGGACCCTATCCAGAGAATCAGTGACACCAGAGATGGAGACAGAGATGAAAACATGGAGAAAGAGTGCAGCTGAGGACTCTAGACTTATGGAAAGAGAAAAGCTGTGTGCTTGCAGCCAGGAGACAGGCTTGCAGAATGTGCCATTTGGTTGTTTAAATGATATTCCTGAGTGTTTTTTGTATACACCCTCAACCCCCAAACAAATAAATAAAAACAGAGGGAACAGAAGCAAATACTGTTGAATGATGATGCTCAGAGGAGATTGTAATCATTGTAATGAAACACTGAGTGTAAAACTGATGTTCTCCCATGTAAACCATCACTCAATTCACAATAAATACTTTTAAAAAATGAATAAGTGTCAGAGATTCCTCTAACATTCATTTTAGTTTTCCATTTCTTTCCTCTTTTTAATGGATTTTGCTTTCTTCATATATTTTTTTAACTTTCTACTGTAAATTGGGGGAAGGTTTACAGAGCCAACCAGTTTTCCATTCAGCAATTCATGCACATTTTGTTTCATGTCATTGATTCCAGTCCCCACAGTGTAACATCACTTATCCCACTTCCTCCCTGTGTTTCCTGTTTCCATTCTTCTTTCTTCTAACCCTTCTGAACTATGCCCTTGGGTAAATGCTGCCCTTTAGATCTCCAATGATTGAACTTTCTAAGGTATGCATACCTCCCTAGTGTTACTGTCCCCCTTATAGATCTGTTAATAGTTTAACTGAAAATCAAGCCACAGGGTGAGTTTATTTCCAGACCTGAAGGGTGACTAAGGTTCCACCGGTCTCTATTCAACTAGTAAGCCTGGTCTTTTTCTTATAATTTTGTGTTTGGTTCCACATTTTTTTCTCCCACTCTACCTAGGACCTTCTAAGTGATCCCTTTCATTGCAGTTGATAGTTACTACTGTTGTTGTTAAGTGCAGTCCCAGAACAGCATTTCCAAGGAACAGCTGGTGAGTTTGAACTGCCAACCTTGTGGTTCAAGCTGACCTCGCAGTCCAGTGCTTATCGTACAGCACCACAGCAGCACTCCTGAAGATTGTTTGAGTGGGCTGGGGCATTCTAGGCATGCAGAAAGCTTGGAGGTAGTGATGGTGGTGGTATATGCTGTGGAGTTGGTTCTGACTCACAGTGACCCTGCATAGGGTTCTCAAGGCTGTACATATTTATGACAGTAGAAAATCTCATCTTTCTACTGTGGAATGGCTGGTAGTTTTGAACTGCTGAACTTGAGGTTAGTAGCCCAACTCATAACCACTATGCTACCAGAGTTACTTGGAGGTAGTGATAGCTGGGCACAATCTAGTTCTCCTGGTTCTAGGATTGTGAGACTGATGTTCTTATAATCTATTCTTTCATTAGCGTAATAATTGTTTCCATATGTCTTTGATTTTTGTCAGTCTTCTTTTCTCCAGAGAGAGAAGCCAATAGTGTACCCTAGATGACTGCTCATGAGCTTTTAGACCCCAGTCATTATTCATGAAAATAAGATGAAGAACACTGTCATTGTGGACTCTGTTATGCCAAATGACTTTGTAAAATATTCTTGAGCCATGATATGGCACTGTAGGATAATCACTGGAGTGGTAACCAGAAAGTTTAAGTACCCACCGTCACTCTTGGGAACTAGAAAGAGTAGTTATTAGTCAGAAGTGACTTGATGGCACGTGACAACAACAATGTTCTTGATGTCATCCCACAACTGCTTTGGTTTTCAGTCATTAGTCTCTAATGTATCAGATCTATTCTTGAGATGGTCTCTAAATTTAGGTGGGATATACTCAAGATGGCATTTTGAGTCTCATGGACTTTTAATTTTCTTCAGCTTCAACTTGAAATTACCAATTGTTGGTCTGTTCCAGAGGCAGCCCTGGCCTTGTTTTGTCTGATGATATTGAGTTTCTCCATCATCTCTTTCTACAGATATAGTTTATTTGATTCTTGTGTAGTCCATCCTATGAGATCCATGCATATAGTTGCTGTTTATATTGTTGAAAAAAGGTATTTATAATGAATAAATTGTTGGTCTTGCAAAATTCCATCATCCAATCTCTAGCATCATTTTTAACACTAAAGATATATTGTACAATTACCTCTTCTTTTTTCTAACTGTTGCATTCCAATCACCAGTAATTAACAATGTATCTTAGTGTATGAGGGTGAGTCAAAAATTATCTGTACCCTGATTGTAGAATTTATAGTAATCAACTTTTAGAAAAGACAAATACACCATTTTCAACATAATCTCCTTGCTTTTCAACACATTTTATCCATCTGTCAACAAGTTTCTGTATTTTCTTATTTTAAAAATATTTTAGACTGAACTGAAAGCCACGAAGGTACTGCTGTCTTCACTTCTTCATGAGAGGTGAATTTTTATCCTGAAGGACTATTTTCAGGGAACCAAATAGCTGAAAGTCTGATGGAGCAAGACCAGGACTATCAAGAGGATGCTTTGATGCCACAAAATGAAGTTTTTGCAGAGTGTTAACAGTGTGAGCAGAGGTGTGCAGATGGGTGTTGTCATACAAGATCACAATGCCCTTGGATAGCAGTCCTCTGTGTTTAGACTTCAGAACAAATTTAGACTTATGCTCTTCAGTGAGCACCTCACTGTAATGAGCACTGTTGATTATAGAACCTTTCTTCTGATAGTGTTCCAATACTGGACCTTGAGAATCCCAGAAAACTGTAAACATCAATTTTCCAGCAAATGGTTGACTTTTGAACTTTTTCTTGGTTGGTGACTGAGGATGTTTCTATTCCATACTCTGCTGTTTGTTCTCAGACTTTTAGTGATGAATCCATGTCTTGTCACCAGTAACAATTTTTTAAAGGAAATGTTTACCTTCCTTCAATTATCTGTCCAAATTTTGTCTGTAGATGTCCAAATGCTTCTGTTTATGCTCTTTTGTTAGCTGGTTCGGTATTCATCTCACAGAAACTTTCCCAAACCCAAGTCTGTCATAGATTATTTCCTAGGGAGAGCCATGCTGATTTGAAAATGATCCATATAATACACTGTCACTTATCTATTCATCAGCATCATTTCACATGCATGTTCAATGTTGTCATCAGCCGTGGATATGGATGGGCGTTTTAACATAACTGGAATGCGGATAATTTTTGACTCACCGCCCTATGTTTGATCAATTTCAGACTAAAGAAGTTGGTAGAATTACTCAAGATCTTAATTACTGACTTTAATGGTGGGTGAGTAAATGTGAATAATAGTTCTATAAACTGGTGTTCCTTACAGGTATATGGCGGTTACCCTACCACTGAAAGCAATGTACTTCAAGACAGATCTTGAGACGCTCTTTTTGGACATGAGTGTGACACCATTCCTCTTCAATTTGTCATTCCCAGAATAATAAACCATATAACTGTCTGGTTCAAAATGGCTCATACCAGTCCATTTCAGCTCACTAATGCCAACAATATCGATCTCTCTGTGCTCCATTTCATTTCTGGCAACTTCTAATTTTCCTAGATTCACACTTTGTCCATTCCACATTCCAATTATTAATGAATGTTTGCAGCTGTTTCTTCTCATTTTGAGTCATGCCACATCAGCAAATGAAGGTCTCAAAAGCTTTTCCCCATCTACGTAATTAAGGGAGACTCTACTTTGAGGAGGCAGCTCTTTCCTTATATTTTGAGTGCTTTTCAACCTGAAGGGCTCATCTTTCAGCACTAGATCAGACAGTGTTTCACTGCTACTCATAAGGTTTTCAGTGGCTAATTTTTCACAAGTGGTCTTTCTGTTCCTTCTTCCATATCTGTCTTTGTCTGAAACCCTGCTACAACCTGTCCCTCCTAGGTGACCCTGTTAGTATTTGAAATAGCAGTGGCATAGCTTCTAGCATCACATAGCATGCAGTCCACCAGTATACAACAAAATAATAGACAAGTGATGAGTTCATTACTATAATATGTATAATTTTGAAACGACAGTAAAACAACTAAAAACTACACGTGCGGGTATATATGCATGTATGTATAAACCCATTGTTAGCAAGTCAATTTCAACTCATAGCAACCCTATAGGCAGAGTAGATCTGCCCCATACAATTTCTGAGGGTGTAATCTTTACAAAAGCAGACTGCCACATCTTTCTTCCTGGATGGTGAGTTCTGAACTGCAGACTTTGGGGTTAGCAGCCAGGCATTAGCTACTGGGTAACCAGGGCTGCTTTCTACATAT
>NW_006408885.1:1940188-1973366 GCF_000296735.1 Chrysochloris asiatica | reverse complement strand
ACCACCTCATAACTTGGTTGTTGTTGTTACATGCCATTGAATCGATTCTGACTCATAGAGACCCTACATAGGGTTTCTGAGGAGCAGCTGGTGGGTTTGAACTACAGACTTTGTGGTTCACAGTCCAGTGTTGCTCCTAACTAGATGGGGAGAATGGCATGCTTGAAGTGCTTAAGGTGACACTAGGCCGCAGTGTACGCTCACGGAATGTTAGATCCTAATCCTAAGTAGTCGAGGTCATTGTTGTAGCAGCAGTTGCTTCACACAGATGGATAAACTGTGAAGTTCTAAATCAGTGCACGTTTGCTGCCCATTGGAGCATTGGAGACATGGCACAAGTGATGGGCCGTGTGCTGTGAGCAGCTCACCACAGAGACTGACTTGTGGAGAAGGAAACTCAACTCGGACAGTACACTGGGCCCCACAGGACCTGTCCTATTGGCATGGCTGCTCCTGACCTCTTGCCAAGCCCTGGAAGGAGGCACATCTGTCTGGACCCAGATCCATACAGGCCTCTAAATCAGATGCCTGAAAACTGGAGTCAAGCCTGGGCTGCTGCACTGCAGCAAGTCTGGAGCAGGGTGGGGAAGAGTGGCGCATGCTCCACAGGACACCCTGTAGAAACCCTGAGGACATGGGAGGTCCTGGGAGGGGCAGAGGGAGCAGAGAGTATTTCTAAACCTGCAAGTAATTTACTATGTTTATTGAGTGGTTATTGTAGGTTAAATAACCAACACTGACTTATTAAAAATACTTTGTAATGATAATCCGGAGTCTCCACTTGCTCCCAGCAGCAAGAAGCCAGCGTCCTGCTGGGAGCACCTCCTAATGAATGAGAGCTGAGCAGGGAGCAGGGAGCAGGGAGGGACTCCGGGATCTCAGACTTCTTTTGCCTGGTAGCTTTATGCTCCATAAATACTCAGAGATTATTAAAAACATATTTATTTAAGATGAACAGCTCTCCTGTAGATACAAATCTAAGCCGATAAGGCTCATAAGCCCACTTACAATAATCAATGGTAGTATTTAAACACCCGGATAGCTTTGCTTAAACTCCAGCCTCCTGAGAGGAAACCACTCTGGGGTTAGGGAGGCCAGGGATTATTTGAAGGCCTAAAGACTTGGGGGGCCAACCACCGGTTTTAAGGACTACTTCCCTCACCCCACCAGCAAGGAGATTTATCCCCTAGGGCCTCAGTTTTTTCATGTGGAATACAGACCCTTTGGCTCTAGGAGTTCATGACTTTAAGAAGCAGTAGTGGAAAATAAGGTCACACCCTGGAAGAGCCAGGGGATTCAATGAGGGCCCAAGAGATGAAGCCCTGCAAGGGTTTCCTGGGATCTTCTGCCCCTGAGCAAGACTTTAAACACCCTTTCCTGCTTCGAAACCCCACCACCACCACCACTGCCATTCTGCCCTCACCTTCAGGGCTCAATTGAGTGCTGCCTTTCCAGGGAAGACTTCCAGAAGCAGGTTCCTCCATCAACCTCACCTCTGCTTCATCTTCATCTGCTTCCCCATCCAGTCTCATCAACACAGCCTGAACGAAACCATGTGATTCTCTTACTCGTGTCTCTCCCTCCCCTGACCTGTGGATAACATGAATCCCATTGGCTGTTATATTCACCATCTCAACCCCCATGGTGATGGGCCACCCTGCTTGGAGGACCCAGGCTGCTGAGTGTGAGAAAGACAGCCTCAGTCCAAAAAAAAACATCTATACCTGCCAATGGATGTTTAAACCCATGTCTGCCCCCATCCCTGGTGTCTCTCTTGATGATGGTGATGGCTTGGTAGCTCAGGCAGAAATCTGGTATAGCAATTGGAGCCTCTTAGCTTGGTGTTTTTCAAAATGGACTTAGCTACTTAAATAATTTTATTCTTACATAAAAATTTTAGAATGCATATATTAAGTTCCAGAAAAAATACCAGCTCTTTTTTTTTTTTTTTTACTTTGATTTCTGGTTTGTGCAAGCAATCCACTCTTTTTCATTTTTGTGAAAGTATGTGGCCACAAGGTGACAATTCAAACCCACCAGGTGCTTCTTGGAACCCCTGTACAGGATCTCTGAGAGTCAGAACCGACTCCATGGCACTTAACAACAACAACAACGATACACAGCCCAAGAGACACAATTTCAACAATGTCCACAAATATAGTTCAGTGGCATCAATTACATTCTTCCAGCTGTGCAACCATTCTCCTATCCTTTTCCACATGATTCCACCAGCAAGCAGTATCTTAAGCTTGCTGCCTCCTAAGCTTCCCATCCATCCCTTAGAGTTGTCATTGTCAATTTCATCTCACAGATAATTTCTTAAATGAGCATAGTGCTCAAAGCAGATGTACTTTAATTTAGATTGTGATTGATTTGCTTTTTTATAAGTTGGACCCCAGGTGTGGCGGGCTGAGTAACCACATCCCTGGGTTTGGAGCTAATTAGCATCATTTTAGAATCATTGGCCTATTCCCTTTCCCCTTTTTTAGCTGTTTATCCTCATTACCTCTTGTGGTCCTCCACTCCCACTGCCCAAAGGCATCCATTCAGTGGTTAATGGGTAAGCTTTGTAGGTGTTCTCTTAACATGAACATTGCACTTTTGTGTATTTTAATTTTCATAAGTAGCATTGTGTTTAAACCTCCTATCCTTTTCCCACCCAGCTCTATTTTTAAGGCTGTTCCATGTGGTTAGGTGGTCATTTCTGTTGTGACTGACAGCTGCAATCTCTGGGGATCACCTGTCACATTTCACCCCTCCCCTGTTGCCTCCAGCTCCCCATCCCATAGAGGATCCTCCCTGGCATAGTCCCTTAGGCAGTGCAGAAGCAGAGATGCTGGTCTGCAGAGTCTGCATGTATTTAACTTGACTACATACTGGTAGGTACGACATCTCCAAAGTGGCTGCATTCCGCTGCATTTCCACCAGCACAGCTTAATGTCCCTCTATCCCCATGGCCCCAACCACACTTGGCATTATCCAGCTTTGCAGCTTGTTGTTGTTGTTGTTGTTGCCAGTTTAGTTGGTAAAAGTGCTCTCTTGTCCTTTGATTTGCATTTATCTGATTGGCAATGAGTTTAAAGATGTCAGTTTCTAGGTTCCTCTTCTGTAATTTCCTGTTCACTGTCTTTGCCTGCTTTCCTTTTAGAGTTCCTCTGTTGAATTTGTTGATTTGCAGGAGTTTTATCACACAGATACTTTATCTTCTATATGGAAAGAGTATAGATACTCTTGCATTTCAAGTGGCCAGCTCAGGGAATTTTTATGTGTGATGCAGTTGTAAATAGTTTCTTTCAATCAGTCATCTGTCTGTTAACTTCCTTCAGTGTACCTCAATGACTAGACATTCATAATGCTGATGTGCACACAGTTTACACCTTGTGGTCTGTGCTCTTGGAATTCACTGTAAGAAGCCTTTCCCAGCCCTCAATCACAGGTTTTCATATAACTGGCATCGGTGTTTATGTTAATGGATCCAATCCGTGCCTGAGTCCAGAAAAGGGAAAACAATATCTTCAACTGAAGTTATTGAATGAATAAATGATCCTGTAGCTAGCCCATCTGTAGCCACATTCATGTTGCCCCCCTATCCCACCCCCCACACACAGCTGAGGTTGGGAGCAGAGGCTTATGTAGGGGAAATAGCGCTTATAACAAGCACTGAAATTGTGCCCCTGTCCAATCACATGACACCCATCTTTTAGATAACATCAGTGTAGTGGTTATGAATTGGGCTGTGAGCCTTAAGGTCAGCAGTTCGAAACTACCAGCTGTTCCATGGGAGAAAGGTGATTCTGCTCCCATAAAGATTTATCGCCTCGGAAACCCTGTACAGGATCACTATGAGTCAGAACCGACTCCACGACACATAACCACCACCACCACCATAATATCAGTTAGAAATAAGTCAAACTGATTAATCTTTTGCTTAACACATCATAGCATACATGAAAATTACCACCATATATTCCTTGCTTTCACTAATGAAAATTGGTCTATGATACACTCAGTCCATTTTTTCAGTTTCTATACTCAGAGAAGCAGTGCCAGAGTCCATGGCTCAGAAGTCTCAAACCCAAACCCTCTCCCCAGGGAGCGGTATGCCTTGGAGTTTGAGTCTGGAGCCACCAGCATGCACCAGCCCACATCAGACAGGGCCAAGTCCAGCAGAGCCCACTTCCAGCCATGAGGAAGTCATCCCCTCAACCCCACACGAGCTGCAGAAAGAGCAGACATTTGGGAATCAAAGGAGGAGGAAAAACCAACAGGCTGTGAGACCACCAGAGGCCACCCCAAAGGGGAGAGTAGGAGAGTGACAAGAGAGGCTGAAAAGGTGGGGAGTAGGAAGCAAAATGCAGTTGGGCTGACCCCCTTGGGGCTGCTTTTCCAAATCTCTTCTACTCATTGGCGATAATAAGCACACTAAAATTAATGTCCACACACAGACCTGGGCTACATAGCAAAAAATAAGTTTCTCTGGCCTCCCCACTACCAATTCCCTCCCCCTTTGAACCAAGATAAGTGAGAGATGAGGCTGCGTGAGATAAAGCCTTTGGAAAGAGGAACAGATCACATAGTCTGGCTTGACCCATGGAGGCTCTTAAATATGGAAGGATTCGTTTGAACTCACTAAATGATCTCTCACAACTCGCCCTGGAAACTGTAATACAACCTGCACAGTGGCGCCCCCTTCAAGTGGTTCCAGTTATACCTTAGACACTCCTCTAATAGGGAGACCACCGCCTATTCCTCAAAGGAGCTCCTTAACCAGCGCTCAAATACAATTAACTAAGTGCCACCTCAGAGAAGGCCAGATTACCATCACCACCGCCCCTATGAAATGGGGGCATAGTTTAAAGCAAGAGAAAGTTCTGCAGTTAACAGTGTGGCACTGCAGGATCACCACAAGGTTGGCAGTTCAAACCCACCAGTTGCTCCTCAGAAACCCATACAGACTCAACAACACTTCACAACATAATACCTGAGGTACAAAAACGCTAAAATGAAAATGAAACATTCCCTCATAGAATTGATTGGAGAAGCAAAGCAAGAAGTGGGCAGTGTTGTAACATTACTGCCAAGACCCAGGTGAGATGTAGAGGTGGGTTTAGGAGAGGACAGTGGTAGTAGTCAACACAGGTGGACTTCAGGACTGGGCAGATGGGCTGTTGCCGAGATGGGAAAAGGAGAGATGTGAGGAGTCAGTAGCTCAGTGAGGGTATGGAAAGCATGGGGGTTCCCATGAGCTATGGGTCTGCCCTGTCCCTTCAAGAGCCAGAAAGCCTTCTCCACTCCTACTCTGGATGGCTGGGGTCAGCACTCTGACTTGTCCACGCTCCTACTCATTGGCTAAACTTCAGGGACCTTATCATCAGAGGTAGGGAAGGGTTCTAGCTGTCCTTGCCCCAGACCACACCACACCACCACCACCACCATGAGGGTTATCAGTCATTAACGGTATCTGAGGTTTTTGAGGTCAGGGAGGGTTACAGGCCCTCAGCTGCAGACAACTTTGCAGAGTCAGCTAAGCTGAAGCAATTCATTCTCTCTGTTTCTCACTCCCTTCCTCCCTCTCTCTAAACAAAGGGTGAGCAAAGGGGAGACAAGTCAGCACAGACTTTCAGGAGCAAGACTCTCAGGTACCAGAGCTAAGGATAGTGTAGGGTATCAGCAGTAGAAAGCTTTGGTATCCTGAGCCAGTTGGTTTGGGAAGGCAGATAGGCCTAGACCCCAATCCAGGCTTTCCCCTTCCCCAAGTCTCAATGACCCATCCACACAGTGGGCTGATGCAGTTTCCCTAATGCGTGACTAGGCAGAGTCTCCTCTGAAAGTGCTGGCCTGTCTACAACTGTGACAACTGAGTCACAGCAGGCCACACCCCTCATTGTCCCCTTCACCTCTTGTCACCAGAGTTCCTGCCTGAGCACACAGAAACAGTCACAGACAGGTCAAAGGTATCAATAAACATGAGGCATCAGCTTCATCTACAGAGGAAGCACTCAGTAAACATTTATTTTCCCTTTCCTGAAACCTCCTTCTCAGACTTTCAGACTGTCCATAATACCAGGGTCAGCGTAGATGATCTGGGCTGGACAGAGGCTGCCACAGCAACAGAGTGAGCAAACCACCTTCCCTCCGCACGTGACTGGAGAGCTCCAATGCAATGCTGCTGCATGGTGAGTGCCCAGGTCAGTCAAGGTGCCAGTACTGGAGCATCTCGTGGATCTTGTCTGAGTTCAGAAAAACAAGAGCCCTGAGCCTGAGAGTGAAGAGGAGGCACTGGTAGAGAGGTGGAACCAGTGGGATGTAGCAATCAAATAGGAGTCTGAAGTTTTGAGTATGAGAAACACAGAGAAGTGGGAGACTGTATCCATCAGTTTTTACTGCCTAACCAACTACCCAGAACTTGGTGGTTTTAATCAACACCATTTACGTAGCACACGGTTCTGTGGGTGGTAATCTGGGCTGTGTGGGCTGGACTTTCCTGATGTGCCTGATCCTCAGTTGGGATGTCAAGGTCTCTCCATGCATATCCTTGGCCTCCAGCAGCCTGTCCTGGCTTCACATGGTGCCAGGAGCCCCATGAATGAGACCAGCAACATGCAGAGCCTCTGAGGTCTCCTCTGTGCTATAGCAGAGTTGTTTCCACTACCTTCTACCAGCCAAAGGAGAACTAGGTGCCATTTTTTTGGTGGGAGGAGCTGCAAAATTACATTGCGTAAGACATGTGAGGAAGAAGGTGAGAAGGGTCACTTGAAGTTATGGAAGGTAGGAGAGAGGTTGGAAGGGGTGTGGCTGAGTTCAGTAATTGCATTGCAAAGGCTGATGGGACCCACAAGAGGACATAGCAAATGCAGCTTCAGCAATCTGGGACAGGTACCTGTTGTCCCTAAGTGTTTACTCACCTGAACCTTCCTGGTATTGTCTGACCTCTGAGCAGTCCCTTCCCACCTGCTCTTGACCACTGAGCCTATGTCCTACCTTGCGGACTAGGTGTCCACTCACCTCCAACATTGAGAAGGGGACTGGCTGGAAAAGTTGAAGTGCTGGGCCCTTGCAGAGTAGGAGTGGGAGGCAACCAGAGGTGAGTTTCCTTTGGCCACTCAGGGTTTTATTTATTTTTCAATTTCAAAGTTTATTTTTGTTGTTGTTGTTGAGAATATACAAACCAAAACTTGCACCCGCCCAACTGTTTCTACATATACAAGTCATGACAATGATTACATTCTTAGAGTTCCTCGGGACCTTGTCCTTATCCTTTCTGACCCCAACCACCAAGGCAAGTTCAGGTTGGCTAGGTACAGAGGAGGCTGTGAGGAAGGTTTATTAAAGGATGTGCATAAAATGATTAAGAGCAGGACTCTGGGACCTGCTGCCTTGGGTCAAATCCTAGCTCCACACTTGGAAGTCCTGTGGGACAAGTAACCAATTCCCAGAACCTTGCTTTTCCTATCTGCAAAATGGGGAGAATATCAGACCCTTCATCATGGAGTGGTTGGTAAGCATTAAGTACTTAAAATGGGGCTGGCATACAGCCCTCCATATTTGCTATCAGTGTTTAATAAACAACTCTATGGAAACGGAAACTGAGGGGCTTGTCCGCAGTCATTCAGTCAGTGACAGAAGGTACACACTCCTCATAGACTGGTGTCCTGAACTTAGAGCCCCAATTCTGAATCCAAGCTAGTTGATCCTAAGCAAGCTTCTGAATCATGGGTTCTCTCCCCTAAGAACCAGCTTCCTCCTCACCCCTCACTCCCAGTCCTGGGCCCGGGGCCCTCCTCCCTGCTCCTTCAGCCTGTCAGCTTCTCTCTGACATCCTTTCCCCCACCCATTCTCACCTCCTCCCAGAGAATGTCATTGCAGCAACATTGATAAATATTTATAAAGGCAGCCAAGGAGATAGCGCGCAAACAAGCCAAATAAATAAGCACATTTTAAAACACTGTGCTTGACAGTTGACTTCTCCTGAGTGCGTGTGTGCGAGTGTGTGTGTGTGCATGCATGCATGCGTGAGTTCACACTCCTGCAGTTGCTGGGTTTCCTCACTTATCAACTCAAGATGCCAGCACCTTCTTGATCTTCAAACTTGATGGGGAAACTGAGGTCCAGGGAAGCAAGGAGTTTGATCCAGCTAGATGTGACAGGCAGGACCAGGCCCAGCATCCCTGCTGTGTCTGTGTTTCAGACCTACCTGGCCTGATGTCCATAAGCAGAGAACAGCTGCTACCAAAGGTATTAAAGGATTTCATGTTTACTCGGCACTTATCTGTGGAAATACTGTTGGTTTAGAAGAGAGATTGCAGGTCTGTTTCGCAGGCCTGCCCACCAGCGGGAGGGCACCACATCTCACCACTGGAGGTATCTGCAGCATCCCTGATGGCTTTCAGGAAGCACAGTCCCCAGCAGGACTTAGGAAGTAGCCTTGTCATGGGAGCTGCAAACAGACCTGTCTTTGGAGAAGGAGCCCTGCCCATCTCAATTTCCCAGTTAACCCAGGATTCCTGGTTTCTGGGCTCCCAACACCAGCATTTCTGTGTGGATTCCCTAGTTGTCATTCCAACCCCACAAGAAGAATCCCACACCCACTTGAAACTGCAGATGCCAACTTGATGTCATACCTATAGAAATACCCATGGTCCTGCCCAGGACCACCCCCTGCTGGCTCATGAGCCAAGGGAATCCTTGTGATCAGATCAGTGATGGGCTGGAGCCAGATTTGAGCCCTCCGTGCACTATGCTACATTTTGCTCTCTGATTTAATGGCAGCACCAATATGGGGACCTTGTCCTTGTCCTTGTCCACTGAAGCTCAGGAGTCTAAGTCACACACAGCTGGGTCAGGGTAGCTTTTCTGCTGGAGATTACAGACTTCCAGACTTAGGTTTCTCCAGGGCAAAGCTTGGGGTGAAGAACTGTGAACTATGATCAGGGTCTCTGAGAATCAATGTTTTACCTTGAAGGTCCTGAGCCTCCAGAGGTGATAAGATGGGATTCAGGGGCAAGATACAGTTACAGTACCTTCTCAGCTCTCCTCCATCCTCAGCTCCCCACCCCAAAGTTCCCTCCAGCTCCTTCTTGCAGAATCTCCCCAGGGCTGAATCTACCATGGCCACCCTCATCACCACTCCCCAAACCTAATCCCAGTCACACCTCACCCCCCAACACTGGCAAATTGGTCTCCCGTCAGGGTCCCCACTGGACACACCTAATCATGTGCATAGGCTGCTGCCCTGGCAACTCTCAAATGGCTGACTATAGAATGAGTAGGGCACTCATGACTTCAGGGTCTCGTTGGTGCCCCCATATGCTGACCCCCAGGGCACCTTAGTCCCTGTAAACCACATTCCCCATCCCACTGACACCTAAACCTGATGGTTATTTCTGACCTTCACAGCCTCCTTCAGCCCAGCCTTATTGTTCCAATTTTATAAATGTAGGCATCTTTAGCCAGTGGTTCACAGCAGGGCCCAGCCTGGAAACCAAAGCTCAAGTTCTTTCCACACATTGGAGACACGGCCAGGAGTGGGGGCCAGGGGAGGGGTTGCAAAGACTGACCCTGAAGAGCAGCATGGACCAGAGACTGCAGAAACCCTTCAGTGGGAAACTTCTACAGTGGGCCTGCCTACAGGTGTCACCTGGCTACGTGGGGTCACAGAACTGCATGTCACTTGATCCCTTTGTCTAGGAAGTTCTCCAAAGCAGTCCTGGCAGAAGCAGCCTGAACCTGAGGGTAGAGATGAGAAAGGGAGGAAGGAGAGGAAGGCAGGAAGATGAAGGAGGAAGAGAAGGAAGAGAGGAAGGAGTGGGAAAGGGACCCCCAGTCATCAGCTCCCTGGTTCTGCCCTGCTCTTTGAGGTCCCCTCCTGCCTCTCCTCATCCCAAGTCCCCTCTTTTCAGACCCCTACTACACTCCACCAATGTCTAAAAGTCCCATCCCAGAGGGAACCCCTTTCTCTCTCAGCATGCTCTGGGTTCCAAAATGTCCCACTTCCCTTCACAATGACCCACATTTCCTTCCTTCAAGCAACCTTCAGTTGGCTAACTTGAGAGGAAAGCAGGGTTCATTCACACAACCATTCATCCAGCACACACTGAGGCCAACTCCAGACCAAACAGTAGGGACATAGGCATTGATGAGTCACCACCAGGTCCGTGTTTCCAATCTAAGGATGTGGAGAGGATAAAGCATATGTCTCTGGCTGGGAGTTTGCGGGGTGAGGGGGGACCAGATACTGGACTACAGAACCTTGGAGAGTTTTTCCATCCTATGCATATTCTCTGGGAGCCCTTTAGAGCACCTCAGTCACTTGGGGAATCCTGTCCTCTGCCAAAGTGCCCACCAGGGCCCAAGATCTCAGCCCTCACTCTCACTGCAGGCATCATTCATGGCATTGTCCTTCCAGGGGTGGCCACATGCAGGCCACTCCGCTCTCCTCTCGCTCAGACTTGCTTTCCCTTTTCTTAATCCCTGGTCTGTGAAATGAATTGCTTTTGAAGAAAGAATTTATTGAAAGGGAAAAAAAAGAAGTGCTAAGATCGGGGTTTGCCTCACTGGGGTCTGGGACAGGCCCCTTGCTGTCCCCAGCTGGTTGTCTTCATCTGCACAAGGGGACATGTGCCCACAAACCCCAGCAAATCTACTTCCAGTCTGCCCCACATGTCATTCAGTCCTGTGTCTCTTGTTCAGAACATGGGTTAGATCTGATGGAGTGGGTTTCCCAGAATCAGGTCCTGTGCGGGGTTCCTTATAGGTGATTTGTGGGGCAAGGAAAGAAGATAGGAAGGCTGAGGGCAGGGAGATATTTAATTCTGTGTCACCCCAGACTGATCTCAGGGGAGCTGTGCTGGGAGAATAACCTTCACTGAGGCTAGGGGCCATCCTTCTGAACCCATCACCAGTCAATCATTGATTGAAGATGACTCACCCCCAGGATCACTTGACAAGGGCCCCCTCAGTCAGGGGCAATCTCCAGAGAGGGGGTAGCTGTGAGCTCTTAGAAGTCACAACTCCCATATGCGCCACCAACAGTGCCTCCTGTAAATCTACTTCCCTTTCCCCAGCCCTGGCTTTGAGGGGCTGTTTTCTCTTAACCACATAAGGGAACAACAGCCAACCTGGACTCCAATGGGACAGGTGTTTCAAGGACTGAGACTATGGTGGGTGAAGAGGGCCATGAAGGAGAAGGCTGCCCCTCTGCTGTAACCTTGAACACACCAGATTGGATAAGACCCAGTCGGCTGAGCAACACTCCACCAGGCAGCTCTGTGAAGTAGACCTGACCCAGTTCTGTCAGCTACTCCTGGCACTTCCCGCCCACATCCTGGTCCCCTTCCCTCCATGAGGGGAAGAAGAAATCAGGCCAGGCCTCCTCAGCACCACACAGCTGTCCAGTTCATTGCCCAGAGTGCCCAGCACTAGGTCCTCAAGGCCCAGAGCATCGCAGGTCAGGCTGATGGGGAGGCCTGGCCTGGGCAGCCCTGGGGAGAGAATTCCTTCATCTCTGGCTACTTTCCTCTGGAGACAGGAAGTCACAAAAAGGACACTCTTACCTCTTCCTGAAACTGCAGTCAGCAGGATCTGGTCCTGCCAGCAGGTGGCCAAACAGGTCTGAACTTTCCCAAAATTTCTACCCTTTGGACAAAAGCCATTTCTAGTCAGCCACACTTAGGCGCCTGCCCTCACAGATTCTCCTCACAGGCCCTCCCCTCACAAGACCCACCCCTCACAGGCTCTCCCCACACTTGCCTTCCCATCCTAGACCTCTCACAGGCTCCTGCTCCTTCCTTGCCCTACTCACTAAGTTCTCTCTGTTTCTCTCTGTTCTATCTCACTAAGTTCTCTCTGTTTCTATTCTGGCTCAAGCTCCTTAAGGGCATGTGTCCTCCCCCTGAGAGCACTTACCAGTTATAATTCCACCACCACCCTCACATTAGAACATAAATACCAGGAGGGTAAGGATTGCAGTTCCCTACTTTTCATCATCGATCCAATACAGAGTGGTGGTGGTGGCGGCGGCGGCGGGCGGCGGCATGCCATCAAGTCAGTACCAACTCATAGCAATCCTGTATAGGATTTCCAAACCTGTAAATCTTTACAGGTGTAAAAAGCCTCATCTTTCTCCCTCGGAGCAACTGGTAGATTCAGGTTGCTGACCTTTTGATAAGCAGAGTAATGTGTAACCACTACACTATCAAGGCTAGATGCTCAAAAGTGATGTCCATGCTTTAGACTGCAAATGCTTGTCACAGATTGAATTGTGTCCCCCAGAATGTGTGTTAACTTTGTTGGGTCAAAATGCTCAGTGGTTTGGCAGTTCTGTAATGATGTAATGTAGCAGTTTGTGATGTGAGAATCAGATTGTGATGTGATCTGATGTGAGAAGAGGATTAAAGGTAGACTGCAACATCCTTAATCCATCATAACCTTGATTCAGTATACATCTTTCATGTTACAAAACATCTCTCATGTTACAAAAATAACAGGTGAAATAAGTGAGCAGAGAAAGGGGGACAAATTGCCACCAAGAAAGAAGAGCCAGGAGTGGAATGCATCTTTTGGACCTGGTGTCCCTGCACTGTGAAGCTCCTAGATCCAGAGGAAGATTGATGCCAAGACACATGGAGATCTGCAAGGAATGCTGGGCCTACAGATGCTGAAAGGAGACAAGGACCTTTCCCAGGAGATGAGAGAGAGAGAAAGCCTCCCCTAGAGCCAGCACGCTGAATTTGGATTTCTAGTCTCCTGTGTGGTGCTGTGGGTTAATGCACCAGACTGCAAAACCGTTTGAACTGCATGGTCAGCGGTTCAAGTTCACCAGCTGCTCCTTGGAAACCCTATATAGAGTCGCTATGGGTCAAAATTGACTCGACAGCACCTAACAACAACAACAAACTATGAGAAAATAAATTTCTGTTTGTTAAAGCCATCCACCTGTGGTATTTCTGTTATAGCAGCAACTAGAGAACTAAGACATTACCTCATTTTTGATGACAGAAAAAGTGGCACCGAAAGAGGATGTAGTGAGCACAACATGAGTAAACAATGTTACCGTGAATATTTATAAGATGGTAATAACTCCAACTAAGACCAAAAGACAAGTCTAGGATCATATATGAATGGGTATAAGGCAGAGAGGCATCTGGGTAGGTATAATGTAATTACACATGATAACATATAGAAGTATCTATATGTACATGTCAATATGTGGACTAACAGACATCTTCACTGAAGACACAACTACAGATACTCCTCAGACAGAACCAACCACCTTTGGAAATTGGTTTTATATTTGAAAGCTTAGAACAATAGTCTCATAGAACAACTCAGTCAATGGCTAATCTAGTTCATAAAGCTCATGTTCTGCATCTTAGTGAAGTGAGAAGTGTTTGGGATCTTGAAAACTTTGGAGCAGTCACCTAAGAAACAACTATTTACTAGCCTCTACTCATTGGGAGCAAAAAAATTTTGAGATGAGCTATGACCTCAATTACCCTGAGACCAGAAGTGCCAGATTGTACCCAGCTAGGACTACTAACTGATCTGAGGTTACAATAAATGATCCCAGGTAGAATAGGTGAGAAATTTAGATCAAAGCTCAAACTCTTTTTAAAAAGACCAGACTACGGACAGTAGTTAATCTTACAGTCCAGAAACAGAGAACCCTAGGACCATCAAAGGAGAAGAGCATGCGGGACCCTATCCAGAGATGCAGCAACACCAGAGACAGGGACATGGAGAGAGGGAGCAGCTGAGGACTCTAGATTCCTGAAAAGAGAGGGACTGAGAGCTGGCAGCCAGGAGACAGACTTGCAGAATGTGCTGTTTGGTGGCTTAAATGATTATATATTCCTGAGTGTTTCTGTGTACATCTCCCCACCACCTCCCCAAAACAAACAAACAAAAAAGAGGGAATTGAAGCAAATACTGTTGAATGATGACACACGGAGAAGATTGTAATCATTGAAATGAAATGTGGTATAAAGCCGATGTTCTCCCATGTAAAATATCATTCAGTTCACAATAAAAAAGAAGAAGAAAAAAAACCCAGACTAACTGGACCACCGAGACCAGAGGACTCCCTGACACTACCACCCTGAGACAGTCTGTAAACTTTAAACCAAAATCATCTCCTGAGATCACCTTTTAGCAGAAAAACAGAGTGACACACAAAATAAAAGATATCATCATTATATCAGTGCTCCACTATAAACCATAAAGGTCCACATTTGTTTATGATCCAAAGGTCAACATTTAATCTAAAGCAAAGATAAGAAGAGAAAGGAGCCAGAAACCAAAGTACTGGGCATAGAACAACCAGAACACAATTAAAGAGAATGTTGACACAAAAAACTTGTGTGTCCAGTGAATGAATGGATGGATGTGCAACCTTCACAGAGGCAGACAGGAAGGAAACTGAGTCTCTAAGGCAACTAAGGCCTGACAGACATCTCACAAGTGCTTCTACTTCCTGGCCTGGGATAGCATTAAAGGGAACAGTGAGGCCCAGATGGCACTGAGCACTGGTCTGGGTGGCCGCTGTTTAGCAGGTAGGCTAGATTAAGGTGTTCATCGAGCACCTTAGCACTAGGTGCTTTTCATTTATCTACCTGGGCAGTCCTGGCTTGTATCTTTTGTCTCGGTTATTGTCATTAATGTCCCGTTACATACACTACACTAGCAGAACCCCAGACCTATAAACTCCTCGAATAGTACAAAGCCCAAAGTGAAGGGTGCCCAGAGGCCCTAGGAGGAGGACTGAGTATACCAGTGGAGTCTTCTGGGTGTCCCTTGCCATCCAGGCTGCTAGTCCTGGCAGAAGTAGGAATGCACTCAGAATGTGGGAACTAGGCTTCAGGCCTGAGGGACCAGCAGACTGCCCTCTAAGGGAATGTGTGGAGCCCAGTCTAGGATGGACCAGGAGATAATCCAGTACCTCCATGGGGCTCACTGTTCATTAGAGGATCTGGGTCAGAGATGAATGAATGGGCAGGAAAGGTTCAAGCTGCCAGTGGGTTCATGGTGGAAAGCGACCAGCCCCTCCAGCCCCATGTGGAAAAAAGGGGGGTGGGGTTTGGGAATCAGCACTTCCCTCTGACACATACCCAAGCACATAACTTTAAGTATCTCTCACACATACAGATCCAAATACACATCTTCAGACACATACGTGTGTACATGAAGACACAAGAGCACACATGCATGTGTAAATGCGCATATAAAACTCAGTCAAGAACTGAGGCAGATGTGTACAAATACACAATCTTTCTCTCCCTGTTTTTCTGTCATACACACACATGCACACTGGTCTCCCTCTCATGAGGGAGCCTTGCTTTGCCTGGTCTGAGCCCAGAATAGAGCTTCCTCCACCTCTGGCCCCGTCTCCTATGCAGCCAGTATTTCCCTAATTAGCCCAGGAAATCGGGGTTGCTGAAACAGCCAATTCAGCCTGGGCCCGGGGCGTGCCTGGAGCAAAGAAGCACCTGTCACTTCGAGGCTCCCTCTCAGCTCACTGACGTCTCCTGATCATGGCAGAGCCCGAAAACCCCTTCTGCACAGCACAATAGTGTTTACTGGATGGAGCAGCCAAAGACAGTCAGGCTGGGAATGGACCTGCCAAGAAGTGTGCCCAAGCCTCTGCACAACCATCTACCCACCCAACAAGTGGCCATTGAGTACCTACTGTGTGACAGGCACTGCCAGGCTCTGGGGACATGTGGTGAATGGGGACAGACAGCTCAGCCCTCAAAGAGTAGATAGTTCAGAGAGAGAGGGACATGTTCGTCACACCATATCTAATCACTGAATGCAACCCAGGAGAGGGGCATAATTCCATGAGATCCCCAAACTAGGGCAGCTGCCTCCTCCTGGAGGCCAGGGAAGATTTTTCAGTAGATGTCATCTGTTAAGGAGAGATGGAGAGCGCCCAGAAGGACTGACAGTATCTGCCACGGTCCTGAGTGGTCTGGGAAAAATAATTCTGTCCTCCTCTCCCTGGCACTTGGAGCTGCAGGTGGGTAGACATTAACAATAATAATAAATTACTACCTCTGCTTTCCAAGACTCTACCACTTAGACTCCCAGCTCTGGTCCTTTATAGTCCAACGTACAACATACCAGTTCCATGAGCTGAGCCAGAGACTCATACTTGAGAGATGCATTTCAGAGACGGAAACTGAGGCTCAGGAACCAGGGTATCTTAGCAACAAGTCTAGTGAGAGCCAACAGGCAGATGGGTAAGGAGGGAGATGCCCAAGACAATGTAGCCAACTACCAGAGGTGCCTTTAAACCAGTCAGTGTAATCTCCTCATCAGACAGCTAGGGAAGCTGAGGCCACGCTAACTCATCTACTCTGAAGGAGAAGTGGGCTGTAGGGCAGTTGTTAGATTGCTCTGTGGAACCAAAGGGGGTCACAGAAAGGCTCACAGAAGGGCTGCAGTTCTGAGATTGTATGCATGTGCATGTGTCTGTGTGTTGTGCTGGCACATGTGTGTATACTGTACGTGTATGTGAATGTATGCCTGTGTGTACTATTTATGTGTGTATATCTACAGGGCTGTGAGAGTATGTGCTGTGGGGTGGCAGAGCTAGGGATATGAGTTAATACCCATGGGGGTAGTTCTCAGCCCACAGTGGTAATGGAATATTTAGCACAGTGCCCCTAGTTACAAGACTGACAGGAGGCTGCGAGGAGAACTTTGAGGGTCCAGCAAGGCAACTGAAAGCCAGACAGTGGAAGCAGAGAGCAGTGGGTCCACACCAGCAGACCATGGTACAAGCATACAATGTTGTCACGTTGTTAAGTGCTGTCGAGTTGGTTCTGACTCATATTGACCCCATATAGATTTTCTGAGGAGCAGCTGGTGAGTTTGAACTGCCCACCTTGCGATTAGCAGTCCAGTGTTTATCCTGAAGTACCACACCAGGACTCCGTAGCATACAGTAAGCCACCACATTTAAGACCAATGGCCAGCAGGTGTCACAGGTGGGAAGGGTGAAAGCCACTTTCTCAGTAGGTGTACAGATGATGTGCTGGTCAGCCTTTGCTGTGGAACAAACCATCCTGACACATAATGGCTAAATGAGTGACCACTGCATTGAACACAGCATTCAGCTGGGTAGTGTCCTGGTAGCTGGCAGCTGAAGGATCTAGTGTGGCTCCGTCACCTGTCTGCAGCTGGCAGTTCTGTTACTGCGGCACCTTGGTCCAGTCTCACTCACATGGTGGTCAGGTTCCAAGTGACTGTCAGGCCTCCCCCTTGATTCCTGTTTGTGAATGCCCTGAAGGCCAGAGCAAGTCACATGACCAAGTCCCATTCTAGAACAGAGCCCACCTCTTGATGGGAAGTACTACAAAGTTCCCTTGTGAAGGGCCCAGGGACGTGGAGTTGGAGAGGCTGTGTGGCTTGCCCTGGGCCCAGCAGTAAGTTGGTAAGTAAACACAAGTTGGGCTTACTTATGCTTACTTACTAATAAATCGTAAGCAATTCACATATTTTTGCCACATCTAAGATTCTGCCTCTGTCTCCTAAACTCACAATGTCCTGCTTTCATCAGGGTTTGGGCACACACAGAACACCCAGGGATCAAGGTAAGCATGGGATTACTTGTGCTTACTTACTAATTTGTAGTGAACAGTTTGACATGTTTTCCACCACATCTTTGAAACTCACATGGAATAGTTCACTACAAGCTAGTATGTAAGCACAAGTAAACCTATGCTTGCCTGGCTTAGTGGGTAATCCACCCTTGCCAGGGCCTTCCTAAGGTGGTTACTCTCCAGGGTGTCAGATGCCTGGCCCAGGAGGGCAGTCAGAAAAGAGACCATACTTTCTGTGCTGAGACGACAGTTTGAAGAGAATTGAAGCTCAGAGGAACTCAGAAAGAAACCCTGTGCCAAGTTTGGAAGGAAATGACAAAGAGTGGAAATTAGGTCAGCTTTTTAAGAGAGAGGAAAAGAAAGTATGTGATTGTAAAGAGCAGCTTACTGAAGACAGTGAGGTGATTGGAACTGCTCTTCAATTACACACCAAGATCAGGGGCTGAGTTCTGATAGCAGCCAGCTCCGAGGGGCTCCGCTTAATGGCTTTTCCCTTAAATCAGATAATTTGGCACTTGTAGCGGGGTCAGGGGCACACAACACCTGTGCTCAAGGGTCCTTCAGGCAGTCTGCACCCCACCTGACATGGGGTGGGAACAAAGACAAGGGACAGGGGACAGGACAGAGAGACAGCCAGCTAGCTGCCCATTCCAGGTGCACACTTGGATACAGCTGACAGCATGAAGGGACTGATGGGCACCAGGGAACCTGCATGTCTGTCCACCTGGTGTCACATGGACACACAGACATGTCCACACTCTCATGCATTAATAAATTCACACAGCTGGACAGGCAGACTTACATGTGCCTACACACGTCAGCATCACATACACACACACTTGTATATGATTTCAGTCATCGCAGAGACACGCACCACATAAACCCACACACTTACTCCCAGGTACTCACTTGACACACTCATACACTGATTCGCGTACACATATGTTCACCAAACATGCTCAAGCACAGATAGACTCACACACATACACAGACTCTCAAATACACACATGGACACAGATCGTATGCTCTGGGGCACACACAGATGTTCATACCCTCAAATAACACATATATAAACACACCCTGACCCTCACACTTCATGTGCTCATGCATGCTCACAATCAATATATGTAAATGCACACATTTCACACCCCCTGACACACTCAGGGGCTCTTTCCTGCATCCACCTCCGTATCCACCTGCACATACCAGTCCATGGGGCATGGCTCCCCAGCCTCCCCGCAGCACAGTTCAGGTCCTCATGATACCCTTTGCTGCTTCATCTGTCCCTCTCACTGAGGTTGTTGTTGTTGTTGAGTATTGTCAAGTCAGTTCCTATTCATAACAACCCTGTATAGGGTTTCCAAGGAGCAGCTGGTAAGCTTGAACAGCTAACTATGTTTCAAACTGACCTTGCGTCCAGAGCATTAACCTGCAGCGCCACACTTGGAATCATTAGGGTAGCACCAACCTATTCAAGGAAAGTTCCCACTATCTGGATTCCTTGTCTGCTGCCTCTTCCTCCAGTCTAGACCTCACCCAGCTGAAAGGAAGAGCATTCAGGAGCATAGCTTTTGTCCTCACAGACCCCTGCCTAAAAACTCTTCCTCTCAACTAGTCACATAGCCTTCAGCCTCAGTATACCCCTTGCTTTGAACCTGCATTGATTCCCACTCCTCGTTCAACAGAATTTTCCAAGCACCTGTTACAGCCCTTGATAATAAGCAAATAGTGTGAGAGAAGCTACATGCTGTGGACAAGAAGAAGTACAGGGCAGGTAAGGGCTGAGTCTAGTGAGCATAGGGAAGAACCTCAATGAGTAAGAGGCTGGATGAACCTTATGACTGGAGAAGCTACTCGGGCAGAGAAAACCACAGTCACACCATAACAAGGAGACTGTAAGGAATGAGAGTGACTAGAAACACAACCAGAAACATAGCATGAACACTGGACAAGGCCAACCAGGCCATCCAGAGGGTCTGGCTTTCACGCAATGAAAACGCGGAGTCTGAAAGCACAGACTAGGTGCTGGTTATTGCACTGACCTAGGCCAGTCTCCACAGTGGCAATGCTGGGCCGAGGAAGTAGACAAGTGGAGAGGTATTTCAGGGGGAAAGCAGTAGATTTTGCTGAAGGGTTGGTTGTGTGAACATGAGAAGTAAAGCAGGCAAGCTTGATGGGGGCTTCCTCTGAGATGGGGAAGACTGTGAGACATTTTAGAAATAGTAGTCCCCAAATATGTTCATGTTGAATCACCAGAATACTACCATACATGATAAAGGGTACTTTGCAAACATAATCAAGGATACTGAGATGATGAAATTACTCTGTATTGTCCAGGTAGATGCAATGTAATCACACCAATTAACGATTTTGACTCATTGTGACCCCATGTATGTCGTGTTGTTGTTGGTAGGTGCCCATGAATAGGTTCCGACTCATAGCAACCTTCTACACAACGGTAGGAAACACTGTCCAGTCCTACATCAACCTCAAAATTATTTTTATATGATTGAGCCCATTGTTGTATTCACCAAACTATCCCAATCTATCTCCTTGAGGGTCTTCCTCTTTTAGGCTGACTCTCCACTTTACCAAGCATTATATCCTTCTCCAGGAACTTCCTGACAACAAGTCCTAAGTACGAGAGACAAACTTTTACCATCCTCAGTTTGAAGGATCAATTCAATCATCCTTCATCCAAAACAAACTTATTCTTTCTTTTGACAGTCTATGGCACTTTCAATATTCCTCATCAACAAACAAAACTCAAACGCATCAATTCTTCTGCTTTCTTCTTTATTCATTGCCCAGCTTTCACATGTACAAATCAAATGACAATTGAAAGTGCCATGACTTGGATCATAAGCTCCATAGTCTTCAAAGTGACATCTTTGCTCTTTAACACCTTAAAGAAGTCTGTTGTAGAGGATTGGTTAATGCCTACTGCATCATTTGATTTCTTCGCTGTTGCTTCTATGAGCATTGATTGTGGATCCAAGCAAAATAAAGTCTTTGACAGCTTCAATCTTTTCTCCATTTATCATGATGTTATTTATTGCTCCAGTTGTGAGGATGTTTGTTTTCTTTACACTGAGGTGCAATCCATACTGAAGACACTAATCTTTGATCTACATCAGTAGGTCAAATGCACTTCACTTCCAGCAAGCAAAGCTGTATCATCTGAACATTACAGGTGGTTAATGAGTCTTCCTCGAATCCTGATGCCATATTCTTCTTTATATAATCTAGTACCTTGGATTATTTTCTTAGCAAATAATGTACAGTGAAAGGATACAACCCTGGTGCACGCCTTTCCTTATTTTAAACCATTCAGTCTACCCTTGTTCTGTTCTAAGACAATGTGATGATGAAAGCGGAGAGAGAAAGATTGGAAGATGGTACACCACTGGCTTTGAAGATGGAGAAAAGGACCATTAACTAAGGAATGCAGACAGCCTCTGGAAGTTGGAAAAGCTAAAGAGCAATTTCTTCCATAGATCCTCCAGAAAGAGTGAAGTCCTGCTAACACCTTGATTTTAGGATCTTAACCCCAGAATGACAAGAAAATAAATGTTCACTGCTTAAGACACTACATATGTGGTTTGTTACAGCAGCCACAATCAACTCAACATAAATGCCCATCTGTGTTGATGAGCATGGCTGCTCTACTTCAGGTCTGGTGTTACCAAGAGCAGCTAGGTAGAAGACATGAGTTTTAGAGTCAGTGACCTCTAGGTGGCATTTGAAGCTCAGATACTGGATGAGGTCACCATGGAATTTGAGGAATAGATCCAAGAAGCCCAAACCTGAGCTTTAGAGCCCTCAACTCTAAGAGATTGGGGGAATGAAAGACATCAGAAAAGGAGGCTGAGAAGACAAATTTATCCCAGAAGTGAAGCAAAGAAAGTGTTTCAACGAAGAAAGAGTGATTAAACAATCAAAAGGAATTAACCCCCAAAACAAGCAACATGAGGAATCTCAGAACCCTCTTGCCGAGCCAGAGAATCCTTACACAAAGGACACATGATTTATGATTGCATTTATATACAGCTTTAGAAAATTCAAAATAATCTCTAGCGACAGAAAGCAGACGAGCAGTTGCCTGGGGCTGTGTTTGGGGGTGGGAACTGACTGCAAATGAGCACAAAGGACTTTTGGAAGGTGAGGGAAGTATCCTGTACCTTGATTGTGATGGTAGTTACAAGAGGGAATACATTTGTAAAAACTCAATGAATTGTACATGTTAAACAGGTGAATTTCATTTTATGTAAATTTTGCCTCAACAAAGATGATTTAAAATAACAACAGAGGGAATCATCAATTTCCATTTTTTTGTAGCTGGTATGGGATGAGGTCATCCTCTCCACATGGAACTATTAGACTCAACAGCACAGCACACATGCTGTATGGAAAGATAGGCGCACAGTAGCCTGCAGAGGCTAGGAGGGCCCAGCATGTCTAGCCATAGGGGCTTCATAATGAGCGGCCTGAGGCAATCCCATGCTAAGGTAAAGGGGTAAGTGTGTGACTGGCAATGGCCAATGCTAAGACCCTGCTAGGGTTCTATGGGAAAGTGTCTTCCATTCAAAGAACTGCAGCTCAGGAAGGACTTTTTGCCTCAACTTCTCCCTTCCTGGCCAGGTGCTCTCACACAGAGTAGGGCATGCTGGGAGCCCTGAGGAAGACAACAGGAGGAATTCAGGTGCTGAGGGTTAGTCTCATGTTCACCCACACTCAGTCTACTCCCTGAGCTGCTGCTCTGTTCTGTGCCCAGGAAGCTGACCCCACAGATCCAATCATCTCAGGTCCCTTCTAGTGACACTGGCCACTTGGAGGTGCCAGAAAGAGACTGAGGTGAGGGAAAAGGGAGGTTGGAGTATTTCTTCCCCTCTCTCCTTTCTCTGGGTTGAATCTTCCAGTGCACTGCATCCTTCCACAGTCCCACCTTCAAGACCACACAGCTCCCAGTGCTTGTTAACCTCCGGGTGCCTCAGCATCCCTTGTTGGTTCCTTTAGCCCTATCCAAGCCTCTATAACTAGTCCTTTTATTCAAGTCTATACAATTGCTAATCTGCCAACTGATACATATATGCCTTATAGCACTATTAATCAGCCAAAAGCAATGCTAAGAAAATGAGCTCCTTGACCAAGGGGAGGCAAACAGTTCAGCACATTAGAGAGGCCAGGATCTAGCCTGCTCAGGAGCCAGGCCCACCCTCAAAACTGGTAGGAAGTAGACCAGTACACTCCACTCGGAATTAGACAGTTTAATGCAGGTTTTGTCTCTTGCAACCCCCAGTATATTCTGACTGTTGTGTTAAGTGGGGGGATCCCACGAGATGCTGTGTTTCACTCTTATATCTGATAGCTACAAGGATAGGGACTGACGAACATGTCTGAAAAGCTGGATTGAATTGAACTAAGATTGGAATAGATAAACTCTCCAAAACCTCAAAGTACACAGAAAGTAAATTAAGATGGCAATAGAGCCTTAGAAGAAAAAAAGCAGAAATCAAAAAACAAGATGACGGAATAAGCCTGGAATTATTAATTACAATAATGTGTTAAACTTATTGTTTTACAGTAAGCATAAAGCACAGCCTATTCAACAATCAACCTTTTCACGTTAAGTTAAAAAAAAAAAGGTAAATCATATTAGACTAAGTACTGCTCACAAGAGCCACTCCTAAAGCAAAGTTACAAAAGACACAGTATACCAGCATATAAAATCAGAAGAAAAGCATGGATCAAATATTAATTTCAGATTCATTTAAATTACATGGGGCAAGGGGAACCGAATTGACATGGAATTTTATGCACCAAATTACACTGCACTTAAATATAGAAAGTAAAAATTCTTGGAAATATGAGGGAATTTGATAAAAAATACGAATTGAGAACTATAACTCATTTCTCACAGTCTTAACAGACCAAGTATGCAAAGCAAGATTCTGAATAATATTACACACATATGTGGAGTGCAGTGGACTATGAACCACGAGGTCTGAGGTTTGAACCCATCAGACACTTCACAGGAGATTCAGAGCTTCAGAAATACAAGGTAGCTATGAGTCAGAAACAACTTGATGGTAGTTAACAACAAATAGAGAGAGAGAGAGAGAGAGATGGTTATTGGTGGATATAAGGGAATCCTGGGTGGACTGTGGGTTAATGTGCTGAACTACAATGTCGATTTGAACTGCAAGGTCGGTGGCTCAAGCTCACCAGCTGCTCCTCGGAAACCCTATACAGGGTCGCTAGGGATTGGAACCAACTCGACTGCACTTAACAACAACAACAAGGTGGATATAGATGTATATATATATATATATATAGCTGTTAAGTGCCATCAAGTCAATTCCAACTCAAATCGACCCTATATAGGGTTTCCAAGGAGCAGGTGATGGGTTTGAACTACTCACCTTGTGGTCACAGTCCAGTGCTGATCCTACAGCACCACATCAGGAGTCCCGAAGTATATATATATGTGTGTGTGTGTGTGTGTGTGTGTGTGTGTGTGTGTGTGTGTGGAGAGAGAGAGAGAGAGAAATAAACACATATATATAAAGCTTTGAACTTCACAAACAGAAAAGATACTTTCCCTCTTTTATTCCCTAGAATAAACTGGTCAGATATTAAATCATCAAAAGATCTATATAAATTCTTTATTTTTATTCTAAAAGGAGAAAGAGAAATCTTACAGACCATACTTTCTCTGACCTTAATGCAATGCAACTGAAAATCAGCAGGAGACACTTTCATTTTATAATTACTAAAGATTCCAGAAAGATCTTTCAAAAAGGTACAGAGAACTCTTGAATACAGTTACGTGCCTAATCTTGTTTGGCAAGCTTTATGATTGCATTTATAGATTTCAACCCACATTGGTCTCTAAATATGAAACAATTCAATTCAAAATCCCAATGAGAATTTTATCTTTCCAACTTTGAAAATTTTATTGCAAAATTGATCGGGAAGAATGAGTTCATGAATGGGCAGAGGAATACTGGAGAGAAGTCAACAGAGGGGATACTTGTTCTCTCAGATATTAAAACATGTTATAAAGTTACAATATCCAAAAGTGTAAAAATATATTGAAGGTCCATGGGGCAGAAGTGAATGTGTGGGTACAGCCAAGTATGTACATAATACCCGTGGGTGAGCAGGGCACAGTTCACGACAGTCAGAAAAGTCTGATTTGTTCAAATAATGAGGTGAGACAACTCACTAATTATTTGGGGAGAAAATCAAGCTAGATCCCTATGTCATCTAATCAAAATAAAATCCAAGGGGAAAAGAAAAACTACATAGAATAAACCTTCAACTGTTGATGAGTATAAAGCAGGGAGTGTTTTTTTAAGCACATTACAAAAAAACCTAAAGCCACAAAAGAACAAAGTAATAAACTTAACTACATAAACATTTTTAACTTCTGTATGTTTGAACAGATGAAACAAACAAAATGAAAAATAAAAATAAAATGAAAAAGAGTTGATGGGTTTGGGGCAAGAATTGTAATATGTGTTTCCAGGTAAATGGTTAATCTCCTTAATAGACAAATAATCAAGTAAATATTAACATACAAATAGAAAAATGAGCGAAGAATATGAACAATTTTCAATAGAAGAAATACAAATACTAAAAAGCACTTGAAAAAATAGCTCAGCTTCATTAGCATTCAAGCAAATGCAAATTAAAACAAGTTATCATTTTTCACCTATAAAATTGGCATAGCTTTAATATGATTGTATTACATGTTAGGGAAAGTATGGAAATGTAAACACTATGCTTTCTTGGTGGAAAGATGAAGTAGTACAGCTTTCAAAAGGGCAATTTAATTTTCCACATTCATTTTGTATACCTTTTGGCCCACCCATTCTTCCTGTAGAAATTTGTCTTAAGAAAATAATTAACTATAAGGTTGTTTATTGCAGTGTTTTCTGTAACAGCAAAAAAAAAAAAAAGAAGCCTAAATGTCAATATGCAATCATTGGTTATCTAAACCATGTACTTTCAAATAATGGAATCCTATCTGCATGGCAACAATGGCAGTTAAACGAGTATGTATATGGGTGTTATACTGTCAGCGAAAAGCATAAGCATTGGAATAATGTATACCACAAAATACATTTTTGTAAGAAATTTAAGAAAGAATATACACTAAAATATTAATGCTGTTTACCCATGTCTGGTGGGTCATTTGTACTTCTTATGTAGTGTTTATTTAAACTGATAATTTTTCTGCAATAAACATGCATTAGTTGTGTAATAAAAATAAATGTCTTTAGAGAGTAATAGGGGATTGCGTAAATGATGTTGCAATGATGCAGTCACTATCTAGGGCCAGTAAAATCTGTGTTGTAGAACCACATTCATCGATATGAATAGATGGTCGATACACATTGTTAAACAACAAAAAGTATACCATGTGCATGCTAAGCTCTTTTGTTTAAAAATAGGAAACATGCATATTTGTATGCATAGAAAGTGACATAAGATTATAAAATGAAATATTAGGATTATAAAATGAAATATCTCTGGTATTGAGTGATTTGGGTAGTTTTGTGTGTGTATGTGCATTTCTGCATCTTCCAAGTTTTCTGCATTTGTGTTAATGTTGTAATTGGTAATAAATAAATTTTTAAGAAATTGCATTCCATGTTTTACTTCTAAGGTTTTGTCCTGAGGAAATAATCCCTCCCCATACTTGTTTCCGTAACCCAGCAGTTCTCAACCAAAGTGATTTTGTCTCCCAGGGGAATTGGCATTGTCTGAGGCATTTCTGATTGTCACACCTGGGGGATGAAGTGCTTCTGGCATTTATCCTAGAATGCACGGGACAGCCCCGACAACAAAGAATCGTCCAGTCTCAAATGTCAATAGTGCTAAAGTTGAGAGACCAGCCTTAACCCAGCATTCTTTCTCCTCTAATACTATTTAAAACATCAACACCCTCTTTCACACCATTCCTACCTTTACAGAGGCTCACATTTGGAAAAGCTCAGAACTGAGGGACCTAAAATAGGTTCAATCTTGACCTCCATCCACAACAGAACCCCCAAAGGCTGTGTGTGAGTCATATAGGGATAGTCTCAGAACCACCATCCTTGGCCACTCTGCACAGTTAAAACCTCACACAGGCTAACTTCCTGCACCCAACACATCCCTTCCAGTAGCTCTCCAGGTCTTTCTCCTGCTTCTCTCCAGTCTAAAGAAAACCCACTTCAGCCCACGCTCCTCACAAAGACAGGAATTGGGAAGCAAAGACACAGTTTTTACCTGATGGCAGTAGGAGACAATTATGGATGCCAAAGAAAATACCTAGCTTTCTACTTACGTTATTTATTATCTAATGAGGAAGGAAGAAAGTGAGCTGTGCCGATGATATTGACAATGAAGGAGCCCTGGTAGTGTAGTGGGTTTTGAGTTGGGCTGCTAACTGCAAGGCCCACCAGTATGAATCTACCAGCCACTCTGTGAGAGAAAGATGAGGCTTTCTGCTCCCCTAACGATTTACAGCCTCAGAAACCCTCAATCTGATTATAGGGGGAATGCTGAAAAGTCAATCACTTAACAACACATAAGTTTCATGAACCCTGTTCAGTTTGCCATTCAGAATCTCCCTCCTCTTGCTTCAAAGTCATACTGGACTGAGATCACAACATAGGGTATTTGTCTTCAGCTCTGGGCCATGGCTTGTCCCTGCCCTAGGGCATGTGTAGGGAAGGGACAACTGACTTCTGAATGTAGGAATGGCCAGGTCGAGTTTTTGCTCATCATCTTATGCCTATGATACCTGACCTTAAGCATTGAATACATACTTGTTAATTGGATAGGTAGACAGATGGTCAGTCAACTGGTAAATGAATGAATGAATGAATGGGAGTCAGGGCCTGTCCTAGGCTCTGAGTTCAATTTGTGGTTCAAGCAGTTCTCTGAGATCATCTACCACTGGGGTACACCACTGAGCTAAAGACAGACTCTATCAGTCATCCCTAATGTAGAGCACAACCAGCAACAGCTGCTATAAGGAGTAACCTCAGATTAGTAATCAAACGATATGGCAAGGGGCCTCCAATTCCTCATGTATAAAATAGAAGTATTACTACTTCTAAGGTTGGTTGTGAATATTAAGTGATATCAGTAAGCCTCAAACACAGTATCTGACACAGGGTAGGCCCATAATAAGTGGCATTGATAAGTAAAATGGGTTGTAAATATACAGAGGAGGTCCCTAACTCAACCACAAATGTGGATAAGGGCCTTCTGGAGGCAGTGATGGTTTGAAGGATGAGAAGGGTGCTCCAGAGATTGAGGTTCATGGGAGAGAGGGTCCCAGGCAGAAGGAGTCTGTGGGACCTAGACAGGGAACAAGGGAAGGGATGATAAGGCCAGAGAGGACTGAGGGGGCCTGGAATTGAAGGTGATTGACCTGGGAAAGAACATGTGGCCCAAATTTGATGGGTGAAACTTAAGCTATCTGGTGGAGAACAGAAGCATGAGTGGAAAAACCTTTCTTCTCTCTCAAGGAACACATGCCTCCATAAGAAATATTCTTCCTCAACCCATCCTTGTAGCTGGACATGATACCCAAACCTGGACCACAGAGTAGCCATCCAGAGAGGAGACAGAAAAGAACTAAGTCCCCACTGACATCACTGGGTTTCTCTATTAACAGATCCCAACTTCTTTTCATGTAAGATAATAAATTTCCATATTGTTTAAGTCACTGTGAGCTAGATCTTCTGTTGCTTGTAACCCGTGACATACTTCTGATACACCAAATTGTGGAGTTAGGACTTGAACTTGGGAAATCCCTGGAAGTTGTGAGGCTCAAATAAAATAAAAATAAAAAGCATTTTTATAGCTAGAGCACACCAAGTCGCAAGAGTAAGGGCTGGTTTTTATCAGCCATGACAGGTTACTCAAAATTCCTCAGATATATCTGCCTTTCCTAGGGACCAGTATTTTCCATACAAGAGCTGCAGGGCCCTTGGCTTATACCATTTCTTCTGTTCCAAATATTCTTCCCTTTCTTTACCTGTCAGAATACTACTTACCCTTCAAGACCCAACTCAAATGCTTCTTCAACCTGGAAGCCTGCCTGATTCTTCAAACCTGAACTATTCGATAAGGAGAGTGCTTTTATTCATACAAGGGACAGTTTCAACACGTTAGGTTTTTAAGATAGTGTTGTCATTTTTGTGTTTACATGGAAGTGTAATACTGGTGAGGGTGGGCATGATTTCTGAGTGACTAAAAGGGTGGATCATACTACTAATGGGTCTGTACCCTGGCCAGGCCATTCTGCTCACCCCACTTCTTTCTCTATGTTGGGGGCAGGCTGCAGGCTACATTCCTCAGGCTGCTTGCCAGCTGGCTCCTTGTTAGGCTTAGCAAACAGAAAGTACTAGAAGGAGATTGGGAGGTACGGTGGCCATAGCACGAAAACAGTTATGGGCTTAGTTTTCCCAGTGGATGGATTCCTCCAAGATAAAGAATATCTCCGTCACGTCTCTGCATTCCGCCCACCCCCCATCACCCCACCCCACATCTCCTACCACTATCCTGTGCCTCCACATATACACACAGAGTGGAAACTCAGCTTGGGTAGAAGGAAAAACACCAAGAAATAAATCAACATGTGGTTATAATATGAGAGCATGCAGTCTGTGTCTATGGGACTATAAATTCATCTGTCATTTTGAAGGTCATTTGGCAGTATCTGCCTAAGCGTGCCTGTCCTTTGACCCAGTAGTACCACACTGTACATGTATATGAGATATACACTGATCTGGTGTGGCTGTCTCCTCCTTGTCAGCTATGTCATGTGTCATTGCCAGTGTCACCTCCTCCGTGGGGCACCCTGACCACCCCCGTCTCATCACAATCTACCTTTCTATATCCCTACAGGAAATTTAAAAGCATCCAGATACAACAAGCCAGAGCCAGGAGGATTACACAGAGCTTTGGTTACAAAGACGTCGGAAGGGTTGGGTTACAAAAGGAAAGCATACACATTTACCCAACACTGGGGACTACAAACCCAGCCAAAGTTAGAGAGGGAAAGGGGGACATGATCTTCCCAAGCCTGTGACCACATAGAGCACGGTCACCACATAGCCCTTACTGCTGCTGCTGCTGCTGCTGCTGTTCTGAACAGGGGCATCCCTTCTGTACTCGGAGCCAGGAGTCCACACTCCTACAGGCACTGCAGGGCCAAAACCCATGAGTGCTGTGCACCGGACAAGGCCTGGGTGTCCAATAATGCTCTAGTCACAGCCTACATCTGAACAGGGACCCAGGGCGGCCTCAGTTGCCACCTCTACCCACCACTGTAGCTGCCCTACCTTCTCTGCTGTAGTTGCTTTCACTCCTAGTCCTTTTCCAGCACCTTCTCTTTGTTAAGCCCACCAAGGAGCCAGCTAGCAAGTGGCCTGGGGAACGCAGGTATCCAGTCTTCCTGCAACACAGTAGAGAGTGTGGGGGTCAGAATGAGCTGGTAGGGGACAGAGCAGTTCCCAGTAGGGTCTGGCATATTAATCAAAGAGGATTTATGCCACCCTTTACCTATATTTGTGGGGTCCTGGTGTGGTGCTATAGGATAAGTACTGGACTTCTAACTGCAAGGTTGGTGGTTCAAGCCCGCCAACCATTCCTCAGAAACACTACACAAGGTCGCTATGAGTCAGAACTGATTCAATGGTCCTTAACAATAACAACTTAAGTATGTTTACACTTCCATGTAAAGATAAAATGGTGCCACTGTTTACAACCAGCCCTTGGAGAAATGGAAACATTCTTACTCTCTCCCCAGAAAGGGAGGAGAAAAAGTCCGATATCCATCCTTCAATAAAACCAAAGCAAATCAGTTGTCATCAAGTTGTTTCTGACTCATAGCAACCCCGTGTATACTAGTGTAGAGCTGCACATGCTTGGATTTTCAATGCTTGTGATGGTTCAGAAGTGTTTCACCAAACTTTTCTTCTGAAATAACACTGGGTGAATTTGAACCACTAACCTTTCAATTAGGAGCCAAGTACTCAACTACTTGCACTCCTGAGGTTCTCCTCGTATATCCATCCTCAATCCAACCTGGATCTTCTTTTATATAGGTTAAAGTTGTAAGTTCAACACCATGAAGACTCCTTACATGAAAGAGAAAGGGACAGAGAAATAATGCATACGTATCTACAAATACAAGTGTACATGACAAGCAAGAAAAATAGCTTAGCTATCTTTGATTTTGTGAACGGGTCACTTCATTCTTCTCGTCTCCATTTCAAGCTCCCATAGCTGTGATTCCTTACTGAAGGGATGACCCAAACTTCCTTACTGAAGGGACTCAGTATTTAGTGATGCTGCCTTTATTGGGTTCTTGCAGTCTTTCATTAGCTTTTATTACTAGACATAGAAATACTAACAGATGTCCCACATAATTCCCTGGGTTCTAAGTATAATCTTGCTAATCTTTATACCTGACTTTCCCTTGATAATGATAATCAATCATCTCAGCCAATACAAAAACCCCATGTTTGCCTGTTGGCACAAAGGAATAGGAGCCCAAACAGCTCTGAAGCAGTCTTAACTTCCAGTGCAGTGGACTGTTATTGTGGCCCCTGTTAGAAACACTTGGAAACTACGGTGCCCCTAGAGTCCTGGTGAGGTGCCATAGGGTAAGCACTCGATCTCAAGGTTGGTTAGAACTGCAAGGTTGGTGGTTCATATTCACCAGCCACTCCTCAGAAACGCTATACAAGGTTGCTATGAGTCAGAACCGGGTCAGTGGCATTTAACAACAACAAAGCTGCAGAAGGATTCCTGGTGTGGTACTGTAGGATAAGCACTGGACCACAAGTTCAGTTTGAACTGCAAGGTCTATGGTTCAAACTCACCAGCTGCTCCTCAGAAACCATATACAGGGGCCCTATGAGTCAGAACAGACTCAAGGGCACTTAACAACAACAAAGCTGCAGGAAGCTTTATTTTTTTTTTTTTTTACAAATATGCTAATAAGCATAGAGGAGTCACGCCTACTTCCACCCTTGATTCTTTGACCCACGATTCAAGCTACTGAAAAAAACAGCACCTTGTACTGGTTAGTGGTTCAAGGACAGATCAGAACCTAAAGGATAACATCCCCACCTTGCAAGGTTTTCACTAGCAACCCCAGCAGTTTATATAAGGAGTTGGAAAACTATAGCCTATTAGCCAAATCTGACCTATGGCCTGTTTCACAGAGTCACACCTACTCATTTCCATACTGTCTATGGCTCCATTCACTCTATAACAGCAGAGTTGTGTAGTTGTGACAGAGACTGTAGGCTCCACAAAACTAAAAGTATCTACTCTAGCCCTTTATATCGAAAGTGTGCTGATCCTTAGTATATAATGTCAGCTGACTCTGGGAGCTGGTGAAGGTGATAAACCAGTACAATCCATAGGTGTGAGCCCACTGCTGCGAATACTTTACATAAAAATAAGCCCCTTGACCAGAAGAAATGTTGCTTAGGATGCCATACGGTGAATGAAGTATTTTCACAAGTCCACAGATAATGGCATTGGCAGAAGCATAGCAGGCAGGGAAGGCAAGTTCAAGTTCACATCAAGAAGTGTTTATTCCACTGAGGATAGTGGTGGCCAGAGTCCAGTGTAATCCACCTGCCAACAGGTGGCTCACTAGTCCACAATATGGTGCCACGCACCTCCATCTCAGCAATGGTCGGTTGAGCATTTCTCAGTGGTGATCACTGAATTCAGAGTCCCTGGATGCCACCATGGTTAAGCATTCATCTACTGATCGAAAGTTGACAATGCAAATCTACCCAGAGGGGTAGTAACACTAAGTTATGAGTTATGAGTTGAGCTGCTAACCGCAAGGTCAGTGATTTGAACCCACCAGAGGCTGTCTGCTCCAGTAAAGATTTTCAGTCTCCAAAACCCTGAGGAACAGTTCTACTCTATTCAATAGGGTCTCTACAGGGAGCCCTGACAATGTAGTGGATTACAAGATGGGATGCTAAGCAAAAGGTCAGCAGTTTGGATCTACCAGTCACTCCATGAGAGAAAGATGAGGCTTTCTGCTCCCATAAAGGTTTATAGCCTCAGAAACTCTGTACAGGGTCGCTATGAGTCAGTGCCAATTCAGTGGCACACAACCACCACCATCACCACCATAGGGTTGCTATGAGTCAAAATGTACCCAATGGCAGTGAGTTTTACTCTGGTTTGTTTTGTTTAGTTTTGTTTTTTTTTAAGAGGCCTGTCAATCCACTTTCAAAAGATCACAGCTGTACTCTGCTATGCATGAGGTCTTCATGAGTTGAAACTGACTTGACTGCAATCGGTTTGGGTTACTGGATTAGATTCAGTGAGAAAAGCTCAAGTTGAGTCACTGCATAATGACTGATGGCTAATAGGAATGAGCTGGGGTCTGAGGAGGAGGCCATTATGACCACCTGTTGACCTACAACCTCTTCTGCAATGGGCAATTTGGGGAAAGCAGTCACACAGGACATTACTATATAGGACATCATGTACAAAGATCTGGAATCAGAAAATCAAAAAGGAAGAACACG
>NW_006408885.1:1926914-1938543 GCF_000296735.1 Chrysochloris asiatica | reverse complement strand
AGGTCGCTATGAGTCGGTGCCGACTCAATGGCACCTAACAACAACAAGGACATCACGTTAATAGCATTAATAACACATTCTATGCCTATTTTGAGAAGTTTATTCACATAGCTCTTCTCCCAACCTACTTATCACTTATAACCTTATTCCTCCCAAGTCCCAAAGCATTAGCCATTGCCCTTGAATAAACATGGATTCACACCTTTGCCCGTTTTCCACCCAGTCAAACAAGGACTCGTTCTAAGTAGTTCTCAAAAGACATCATATCATGAAGAAGTGTCTGCAAATCAGAGCCAAGTTTTTTCTTCCTTTACCTACTGGTCATAGGAAAAGCCCAGGAATCCATATATTGTTGTCTCCTGGATCAAACCATGTGCTTATTTCATAAAGCATACTAGGCTGTAGGCAATGAGGGGTAAGAGTCTTAAAGAGAATTGGTCTCCCTTTGCAAGGAAACAGATTCATGGGAGGTCATTACAGAGTTCTCATGTAAATGAAAGACTTGTGTCTTCATACAGAAGCAGCAGCTCATCTGAGCTCAATAACATGCCGCCTGTCAAGTCTCAGAGCTCCTCTCCTTTCCAACCAATGCCCTAACACTGTATAAAAGCTCTGTCCTGACTGTGAATTCATTTATGTTGTAATTCTGTGACCTTGTGATCAAATTTGGGGTCTGATTGCTAACTATATCCATCCTGTAGCTACAAAGAAAAAATAAAAGGAGTATTTGCGGGACATCACAGGTATGCTCTAGTTCTATGACTCTATCTGATGCCGAGATTTTAAAGCCTGATCTTGTCACTTTCCTTCTGTAAGCCTTCCTACCTGGTCAAAAGCAGCCAATCTATTGCAGAATTTTTGTAGTCATCGTTCCCCCAGGTGGTCAATTGCAACAGTAATTTAGTCTTCTAAGGCTTTACCTTCAGTTGAGACTTTTCCCCAGGAAATCACATCCCATTATCTGAAGGCTATTTGATTATTCATTTACTTATGAATTGCTTCCTGTACCACTGTTCCATGACAACAGTGACCTTGTTCAGTCATTTCTAGCCTAAAATACTACCACATACATTGGAACGAAAAATCCAGTTGCCATCAAGTAGATTCTAACTCGTGGCTGCACCAGTATATCAAAACAGAACTACACTCCACAGGGCTTCCAATGGCTGATTCTTCAGAAGCCAATCACCAGACCATTCTTCCTAGTTACTTCTGTGTACATGTTGTTGTTGGATGTCACTATGTCAATTCCAACTTACAGAGTAAAACTGCCCCATGGGGTTTTTAAGGCTATAAATCTTTATGGAAGCAGGTATTGCCACATCTTTTTGCCAAAGAGCAGATGGTGGGTTCCAACCTACAACCTTTTAATTAACAGCCAAGTACTTTAATCACTGCACCACCAGGACTCTTTCTGGAACATTCAAAAACATTGCCATCAAGTTGATTCCGGTTCACAGCGACCATTGTGAGAGGGTTTCTGAGACTGTAAATCTTTACAGAAGCAGACATCATCAACTTTCTCTTACAGAGTGGCCGGTGGGTTTGAACCACCGAATTTGTGGTTAGCAGTCCAGTACCTAACCCAAAGCATCACCATAGCTCCTGTTCTGAGTACTTTGTTGTTGTTGTTTTTAAAAACACCAAGATTCTATCAGGAGCAAAATCCTCATCTTTCTCCTGTGGAACAGCTGGTGCATTTGAACAGCCACCTTGCAGTTAGCAGTCTGCTGTTTACCCTACAGTGCCTCCAAGGCTGCAGAACCCAACCCAATCCACTGTCATCACGTGGATGCCAACTCATAGAAACCCATATAAGGTCTCCAAGGCAATATGTTTTTACAGGAGAAGACAGCTTTCTTTTTATCCTGCAGAGTGTGCCTGATGGATTTGAACTGCCTTGCACTTAGCAGTCCAGCTCTTACCCTACAGCACCACCAGGGCTGCAGCGCAGGTGTTACAAAAGTGCAGAAACCTACCCCAACTAGCTTACAGAGGAGACAGTGATCACTCACATAACTGGAGGGTACATGTAACTGGCTCATATGCAGTCAGATCCAGATTGACTGCTACCTCTCATTTCCACTGCTGACTCCCCTCACAAAGTGGAAGCCAGGTTTATGAAAGTTCTGGGATCCCTCCTAGCAAGCCATGAATTCATTTGTATATGGCCAGTTTCAGAATGGACTACTTGGCCCAGCTGGAGTGGTGCCACCTTTCTGGAGTCTGCCATGGTGCAGAAGAAAATAGAGTAGCCCATTGGGTCAGGTCTGAGACTGGTCAGGCTACACAGGGCTGCTTGTTGTTGTTAAACGCTGCTGAGTTGGTCTGATTCATAGCAACCCTGTATAGGGTTTCTAAGGCTTTTAAATCTCTGAGGGAGCAGAAAGACTCATTTCTCCCATGGAGCTGCTGGTGGGCTTGAACCGTGGACCTTGTGGTTCACAGTCCAGTGTTTATAGAATGGAGCCACAGTGCTCCCACACAGGGCTGCAGGGGTGTGGAAACAGAGGCCGGCTCGTGAGGAAGGGTGCCTGTTTATTTCATTAGAAGAATGGGGAGGTGTATGGGCATACACTGCAAGAGTGAACAGGAGACAGTTCCAGAATATTATTCAAAATAATTCAATGGAGATATATTGAAATTTAGAAAGATCTCTGAGGCACATTGTCAAATGAAAAAAATAATTATCATTATCCCATTAATCTTTTTAAAAACAACTACATGTATATATATGTTGTTGTTTTTAAGTGCCATCGAAATAGTTCTGGTTCATTGCTACCCATAGAGCATTTACAAGAAGCAGCTGGTGGGTTAGCAGTCTAGTACTTATCCTACAGCACCACACAAGGACTCCTATGTACACATATGTGTTTGCATTAAAATGTCAGGATGAAAACAAAGATCTTAAGAAACATCAGTAACTCTGGATGAAGTAACAATGGCAGGGGAAGAGTAAAGAGAGCTTTCACTTTTATTCTAAAATTCCTTTATCACCTGAGATGGCACACAGCTCTTCTCAAACACTGCTTTTAAATACAGAGCGACTTCAAGACAGCAGGGTGTCTGGGTGTCTCCTCCCTGCCTGCCTCTCTGCATTCTAGCATCTCCCTTGGCTTCTGTTTCTGCCCCGCCCTCTCCTTTCCCACCTCCCCCCATAACCTACATCTTTCTTTCAGGATTGGCCAGACAACGGAGAAGAAGTAAATTTTGTGTAATTTACAGCACCAACCGCAGAGAGGTCTGCGTTTACTCTTCTTCCTGCTGAAAGCAATTAGCCCTTTTTCTAGCTCTTGAAATCAACACCAATAAGAAGACAGGATTGTGACTTTTGTGCCTCTGAGCAGGCCAGTGATGGGCAATATTTGAGCCTAGATTGACCTGACTTGGCCCCAGAGGCACCCACCCACCACCACCCTGCAACCCACCTGTTGTCAGAAAGTCCCTCTAGTGTCCACTCAGGTCCAGTCTCAGTAGATCAGTGACTACACTCAATGGGCAGGGAGGGGCCCCCGGGAAAGGACCTAGACAGGCTCTGAGCAGGGAAAAAGAGTCACTGGAATTTTGAAGCTTTGGCAGTGTCCCAAGACTTAAGGGACAGGGTTGGTCCCTGTGGGACAATGGAGACAGAAGCCTGGAGTATCATGTCTGGTCCCAACTACATCCCTGCATTGAACATGCAAAGGGGCTTCAATTTAGTTTTCCCATGAACTTTTTGAAACCCCCTCATATGGGAACTGAGGACCAAGAGAATGAAGTTGTCCAAAGTCACAGCCTAAGAGATCTTTCAAAGTATCAATTGGATCCTATCCCTTTTCTACTCAAAGTCCTAAGCATTGTCTGTGGTCAGCAGGGGCTCCTCCCACCTCCTCCCTTGCCTTGACACATCCACTCCATGCTCCAGTGCCACAGCCTCCCTCACCCTGGCTCCTGCCCTCAGCCTGACATTTGTTGTTAAGTGCCATCGAGTCAGTTCCAACTCAGTAATCCTGTATAGGGTTTTCAAGGAGCAGCTGGTGGATTTGAACTGCTGACCTTGTGGTTCGCAGTACAGTGCTGATCCACAGCGCCACAACACAAGTCCTCCAAAACCCTCACCCAGTGGCTCCTTCTGGTCTTGCAGGTTTCAGCTTCCATGTATTACTGCCCCATCTGAAGCAGCAACCCAGTGTCAGTAGACCACATTCCCTTGCCTTAATTTCCATCACAGTGTCTCCAAGATCTTCTTGCTGACTCATGTGTTTGTTAATCCCTGTCACCCCAACTAGGGTGATAGCTCCCTGATGGCAGGAACCTCATCTGCCTTAATCACTGCTCTATTTCCTGCACCTGTAACAGGAGCCAGACCAAGCAAGTATGTAATCATTGTTTGTAGATTTGTGAACAGCTCACTGGACCAAGGTTCAGCATACATAATTAACTGAATACCCAAGCTATGCTAGATTGGAGTAATGGAGATCAGTGACGCATCAGAGTCAGTCCTGAACTCATGGGGCTCACTGTCCAGGGCAGACCCACATGAACAGTCAACACCCACTTGTTTCAGGAGTGCAATGAGGTATGGAGGCTACATGTGGAGGGAACACCATGTGGCGACAGTATTGTGTGCAGGTGTGTATGTGTATGCATGTGTGTGTGCCTGCCTGTGTTTGCATGTGACGCATGAGAGACTTCCCTGGAAAGGACACACTGGATATGGTCTGTGAAGAAGGAATAGGCATCCAGGTATCAAAAGGAACCAGAATAGTTTTGTGTATGAGCTTCCAGGGACTAAATAACTGCAAACGCCCAGCTGATCCTTATAACCTGTAAGTTTCCTTGTACTTTGTGCAATCGACAAAACTCAAGACTCAGGGAGTTACAGAACTTACTCGAGACCTCATATTAATCTGCAGATTCACCAACCTGTTACTTGTGTGCTGAGGGACAACCATGGCAGGGCCCTGAGAATGGCCTTGGGCTGGAAGACCTGTATGCAGGTTCCAGTCTGCTCTTGCCAGGTGTACAGCCTTCAGAAACTCACTCAGCTTACTCAGCTGTAGAATGGGGATGCCAACAGCACCTACAAAGAGTGCTATGGTGAGGATTAAGTGGATGTACTCTTGTAATGTGGTTAGGGCCAACCTGGTACCTGGAAGCATCATGGTGCTATTCATTACAGTTTCTGTGTTGCTTACTCTGAGCAGGTCAGTGATGGGCAGTACATGAGCCTGGATTGCCCTGAGTCCTTCATCAGTCAGTTCCTCCAGTGGAATAGGAAGGACACCTGCATGTAGACACAAATAGCTAGGCATGACCTCACACAGAGAGGCTAGTAAACCCGGAAACTAAAGGTGGTACATGGAAGGGTTATGCAAGACTTGACCTCAACCCTGGAGGCAATGGAGGTGAATGGCTGATGTCAATGGGATCTCAGCCAAGGAGGTGAAATGTGTGCCCTTCAGCACTGGAGGCAGGGGCACAAACTAACAGTCTAGCTCTCCAGTTCTCAGTCTAGCCCTTTCCCCTCCCAGTAAACCTCTCCAGTGTCCTTGGTCCCACCAGAGCTAAGGGTCTCCCACCTGAGCCACTATACACATGTACATGGATTGAATCAGGATGGCTTTGAGGAGGTGATGGGGCCCCAGGGATGGATACCTGCCTAGCACCCTTTCCCCTTCTGGCAACCCATTTGGAGTCTATCCCCCCTTTTAGTTCCTGTAGTTCAGGTGGAGCTGACCTTTCCTAGGTACAGGGTAGGACCTCACCAAGACTTAGTCCCTCATCCCCAAGGACTTTTCTTAGTTGGTGAGGAGAAGCTCTCTTTCCCTCCGGCTGTGGGCCTGAACTGCTCACAGTCAACTTAACCAGGCCAACGGAGAGGATGAAGTCAACTGAGCCATGGAGAGGGGCAGATGGTCAACATCATTTTCAACCTGAGCATCTTTCTAGCCTGAAGCCTGCCAAGATTACCCTCAAACTTGAAATAAGTAACTCAAATCCTTTTTTTTTTTGGCTTTCTAAGCTGTTTTGAATTTTGTTTTACATGCCACCAAATTCACTGGCAAAGTTTTGATTGAAAAAGTTGTAAAATGGTTGCCCAGAATAGATGCCTGAAACCTGATATTCCAGAATATCACAACCAATGAATGTAGACCTGATGAAGTATCTGTCATCTCAACTCACTCATAAAGAGAGAGAAATGCCTGAGCCATGATATTCAAAGCTTCAGGTGAGGAATATGTGCAGCCTAGGACCCCACAAAGAGACTGGTCACAGTTATCAAGGAGCAAATGTCCAGGGACCAGACCACAGAAGAGTAAAGAGAACAGCAGAGAAGGAGGAGAAAGAGCTTGTCTGGATTCTTAACAAAATAAAAGACCACACTAGTGCTCAGTTGAGCAAGTCAGCTCCTCAATTTCACCCCCAAACCCAGCAAAGACCACTGCACTCTCTGGAACCCCAGCAATTCATCCCAAGCATCATTTATGTCAGATAAGAAGAGACTGAGAGTTGTTGTTGAGTTTATTCCAATTCATGGTGACCCCATGTCAAAATGGCGCCGGTTCTGTACTGTACTCACAGTTACTAGCTTATTTGAACCCATCTTTGCAGCTATTGCATAAGGAGCTCTCGTAGCGTAGTGGTTATGAATCGGGCTGCTAACCTCAGGGTCAGCAGTTCGAAACTGCCAGCTGTTCTTCGGGAGAAAGATGAGGCTTTCTGCTCCTGTAAGTATTTACAGCCTCAGAAACCCTGTACAGGGTTAGCTATGAGTCAGAACGGACTCCACGGCACATAACAACAACAACAACAAGAGCCTCTACTTCACCAAATATGATGTCCTCCTCCAGCAATTGATCCATTCCACTGGCATGTCTAAAGGAAGGAAGGTGAACAATGTTCTGTTGTGATCAATAAAGTTTTCCTTGGCCAATTTTTGGAAGCAGATCTCCAGAGTAGTGATTTATTTTTCTAGCCTGGAAGCTCTGATGAAATCTGTTCAACATGAGTGACCCTGCTGATATTTGAAATAACCACTTGCATAGCTCCCAGCACCACAGCCACATACAGCCCACCACAGGACAACAAAGTGTGGTAGATGACAATAATTGGCCTCCAAAAGAAAATGGTACTTATGAAGCCACACAGCAAGTTAGCATCAGACCTGAGGCCAGTACCTGGATTGTCATCCAACACTTTTTCCTCTACACTGTCTTCAGGCCAGTTTCCAAACTGTAGCTCCTCTATGGTATGGGCTGAAGTCCCTCAGTCTTTCTCACATCCATTCCCAGACCCCTGGAGCTGAGGGCTCACTATTCCATTGTGACTTCTCAACAACTTATACCTCAGCTCCAAATACTCATCAAGGACCACCCCAGGGTGCAAGTGACCAGTGTCACACCTGATTGGGGTGGCTCCTCTCACTCTCCCACCCAGCACAAGGTGGGATAACATAGTCGCCTGCAGGGAAAAGGTAAGGATTGGGGCCATTCCGCTTTTCCTGCATAATGAACCACCCCAGAACTTTGTTGTTGCTGTTAGGGACCATCGAGTCTGTACCAACTCATAGTGACCCTATGCACAACAGATGGAAACACTGCCCATTTCTGCACCAACCTCACAATCCTTGCTACCTTTGAGCCCATTGCTGCTGCCACTGTGTCAATTCATCTCATTGGTGGTCTTCCTCGTTTTCTCTGACACTCCATTTTACCAAACATGATATTCTTCTCTAGGGATTGGTCCCTCCTGATATGTCCAAAATATGAGAGAGGAAGTCTGGAAATCCTGAGTTCCAAGAAGCACTCTGGCTGTACTTCTTACAATACAGATCTGTTTGTTCTTTTGGCAGTCCATGATACTTTCAAAATTCTCCTCCAACACCATAACTCAAGTGCACCAATTCTTCTATGGTCTTCCTTATTTAGTATCCAACTTTCACATACATGTGAGGTTATTAAAAATACTATGGCTAGGGCAGGTGCGCCATAGTCCTCAAACTGACATCTTTACTCAGGAGATCTTGTGCAGCAGATTTGCCTAATGCATTATGTCATTTGATTTCTTAACTGCAGCTTCCATGAGTGTTGATGGGTGATCTGAGCAAAATGAAGTCTATGACAACTTTAGTCTTTTCTCTATTTATATGGATTGGCCCAGTGGTAAGGATTTTTGTTTTCTTTACATTGATGTGCAACCCAACTGAAGGCTGTGGTCTTTGATCTTCATCAGCATTTTAAATCCTGTTCACTTTCGGCAAACAAGGTTGTATCATCTGTATATTGCAGGTTGTTAATGAGTCTTCCTCCAATCCTGATGTCACTTCCTTCTTCATATAACACATCTTCTCAGATTATTTGCTCAGTATACATACTGAATAAGTATGGTGAAAGGGTACAACCCTGGCACACACCTTTCCTAATTTTTAACCATAAAGTGTTCCCTTCTTCTGTGAGAACAACTTCCTCTTGGTCCATGTACAGTTTCCTTATGAGCACAATTAAATATTCCACAGTACTCATTCTCTACAATGTTGTCCCTAGCTTGTCATGATCCACACAATTGAGCGCCTTTGCGTAGTCAGTAAAGCAAAGATAAATATCTTACTTATATTCTCTGCTTTCAGTCAAGATCATCTGACGTCAGATATGATATTCCTCATTCCATATCCTCTTCTGAATCCTGCTTGAACCTCTGGAAGTTCTCTGTCAATCTATGCTTGCAGTTGTTTTTGTATTATCTTTAGCAACATTTTACTTGCATGCAATATTAATGATATTGTCTGATTATTTCAGCATTCTCTTTGGAATAGGTACCAATATGGATCTCCTCTAGTCACTTGACCAGATAGTTTTCTTCTAAATTTCTTAACATAGATGAGTGAGTGCCTCCAATGCTGCATTAGTTTGTTAAAAGATTTTCATCTCTACTCCATCAATTCCAAGAACCTTGTTCTTTGCCAATGACTTCAGTGTACCTTGGACTTCTTTCTTCAGTATCATTGGTTCTTGATTATATGCTACCTCTTGAAATGGTTGAACATCAGCCATTTCTTTTTGGTACAGTGACTGTGTATTCCTTCCATCTTCTTTTGATGCTTTCTGCATCATTTAATATTTTATCCATAGAATCCTTCAGTATTTCAAGTCAAGGCTTGAATATTTTCTTCAGTTCCCTCAACTTGAGAAATGCTGAGCATGTTCTTTCCTTTTGGTCTTTGCACATTTCGTTATAATGTTTGACTTCGTCTTCTCGAACTACTTTTGAAATTTTCTATTCAGCTCCTTTATCTCCTTGTTTCTTCCATTTGCTTTAGCGTCTCAACACTGTTGAGCAAGTTTCAGTCTCTTCTGACATCCATGTTGGTGTTTTCCTTCTTTCGTATCTTCTTAGCAATCTTTTGTTTTCTTCCTGTACGGTGTTCTGGGTATCATCCCACAACTTCTCTGGTCTTCGTTCTTTAGTGTCAGATGCATATGCATCAAATCTGTTCTTCAGATGATCTCTAAATTCAGATGGGATCTGTTCAAGGTCATATTTTGGCTCTGTTCAAGGTCATATTTGGATCTTCTTCAGCTTCAGCCTGAACTTGCATATGAACAATTGGTCTGGTCCACGGTCTGCCCCTGGCCTTGTTTTGGCTGATGGTATGGAGTCTTTGGAGTCCTGGTGTGGTGCTGTGGGTTAATGTGCCAGACTGCAGAGCCATTTGAACTGCAAGGTAGGTGGCTCAAGCTCACCAACTGCTCCTCGGAAACCTTATGCAGGGTCACTATGGGTCAGAACTGACTCGACAGCACTTAACAATAACAACATGGAGCCTTTCCACCATCTCTTCCCACAGATGGAGTCAAACTGATTTCTGTGTATTCCATCTGGTGTGATCCATGTCTTTGATGCTGTTTTAAAAAGGTATTTACAATGAAGAAGTCATTGGTCTTGCAAAATTCTATCCTGCAATCTCCAACATCATATTTTTTTCTATCACCAAGGCCATATTTTCCAACTACTGAGTCTAGTGGTTAAAAACAACTAAATTTATTTTGTTGTGATTTTGTGGATCAAGTTTAGGTTAGGATGGGTTGGACTTCTTCACTGGGCTTGCTCATTCCTCTGCAGGCAACAGCACATTGGCTGAGAAAAGTGTAATTGAAGATGACCTCAGTGGGCATCGCCTGTCTCTTTTCCATGTGTCTACACCCACAGCTTGTTCACATATTCCTGGGCAGTGTTCCAGAAGCAGGAGTGTGAGTGTGTGGAACCTGTTAAGGCTTGGGAGAGGAACAAATCAGCCTGGTGTCTCTTCCACATCATTCTATTGGCCAAATAAAATCACATGACCAAAGGATGGGATCTGGACTCTGCCTTTTGGTGGGAGTAACCACACAGACATGATAGAAATGCACAAATCGAGCTAAGAGAATAGTCATGGGTATTTTTGGAGGCAATCGCAAATTCCAAATATTTGGTGAATTACAAAGACATGCTCTATAAAACATGTGCACAGAGACTTAAACAATCACTTTCACTTTAATTTTGAACAAAAACATGACTGAAGACCAGACACTGTTGAGAGCTGCCAGTATGACCATCTGCAAGATGTAGCTAATGAATGTTTTTGAGTGGAACATGAATGAAAGAGCTTCCCATTTTAAATAATGCTTGGAGATTTATGACAGAGGCAAGTTGACAGACTACATCACATAAAAGTCCCCTTGTTGGAAACACAGGGGAATTTTTATGTTAAAAATAGTAGACAAAATATAACAAATATTCCAGTAACGGCAAGGAGAACTGGCCACAAAAGGGGGAAAAAAGAGTGGGGGTGAGATCTAAAAATCAAAAGAAAACTGAGACCCAACATAACACAGGAACAAATGCTGACACTGCTCTTGGTGGATTTTGGTCTCAGAAGAGCAGAGGATGAGATTTTAATGTTCTGAAGGAGAAAGAGTAAAAGCCTTGGCCTTGGATGAATATGGAATTTAGATTGGTATCTGCTTCATAAAACAAAGTCTTCTATCTGGAACAGTTCCAGATATTTCTCTCCAAATATATGAATGAAATGATTTTCTTCCAGTTTTTCAAATTTTATATAGAAACCACTATTAGCACATCGCTTCTCAATAAACTTAAGGAAAACAACAACACAAAATCACATGAATAAATGCAAAATAAACATTTGACATGATCTAATGCTGACACTGGGGGCTAATGCACTAGACCACGAGGTTGCTTTGAACCACAAGGTCAGTAGTTCAAACTCACCAGCTGCTCCTTGGAAACCCCATACAGGGTCTCTATAAGTTGTAACCAAATTGATGTCTCTTGAAAACAACAACAATGCCCATTTAGGATATCTAATGTAGCTTTTCAGGATCAGGATTGGACTGCAAACCACAAGGTAGGCAGTTCAAACCCACCAGCTGCTCCTTGGAAATCCTATACAGGGTTGCTATGAGTTGGAACAGCAACAACAATGCCCAGTTGGAAAGATTTTGTTTCATTGATCATAGGACAGTCATGAGTAGGGAGCTGACTCAGGAGTATCTAAAAGGTAGAGTCTTAGGTTGTATTCTCCAGAGAAGGAAAACCAATGAAGCTTCAATCTGTATGTAAGTTATGGTGATGGTTAAGTGCCAAGTAT
>NW_006408885.1:1924128-1926019 GCF_000296735.1 Chrysochloris asiatica | reverse complement strand
ATTCCAACAAAAGTCAGGAACATGACTAAGACACCCACTATTACTTTATCTAGTCAGCATTGTGCTAACTAAAAGTCTTAGCTTGTGCAATAAGACAGAAAATTTAATTAATGCATAAGGATTTAGAAGGCAGAAATAAAAATGACAATTAATCACAAATTATAAGATTTTTTTTGCATTGAAAATCCTAGAGAATCTACAGACACCCTAATGTAACTAATAAGAGTTGAGCAAAGTTGCTGATTACAAGATCAAACCACAAAAAAAAAAAAGAAAGAAAGAAAGAAAAACAACAATCCTGAGGATTTCTGGCAAGATGGTAAACTAGGCAGAAGGACTGCATAGACCCTCAACAAAAAGACACAAGAGATCACGTGAAACAGACACAGATGAAAATCCTGGAAAGATGAACTTCAGTGGAAACGTTAGAGAAGTAGATTGAGTGCTTCTTAGGAGGAAAAACTGAGTAGGAACAGCAAAAGAGGAAGGCTGATTGGTAAACAGCTGGCCAGATGTAGCACCACCATCTTGTACTTTTGTGAGTGGCTTTGGCAAAAGAAGTAGGCCTGGCAGAGCAGATTCACACAGGCAATGGGGAAAGCGCAATTCCTTTTTTTTTTTTTACCCAAATGATCCCCTTGTGACCAGAGATGTGACCAGCTTCCACCTCATCCCCCACCAGCACACACTTTGCATGATTTTGAGCCACATGACTGTAATATGGGGGCCAGCTATGCTACTTTGGTGTCTAGATGAAGGTGGGCTCAGCTCCAGACCTATAGAACAGACCAGTATCCATCTAGCAGAAACTCCTATAACCAGCCACCATACCCCCAGCTGCGCTGTGGTCCTAAAAGACACTGAAACAAACTCCATCAAGGGCCTCTACAAACTACGTATCCATGTTGAGTGCCCTGAACATAGATAACACCAAGGCATATGGGAACTCCATTTCCATATCCCTTTCACACCCATCACTTGAGCTTCTTCATTGGCAGAAGACACCCAGAGTTTTCTCTACTTGGGTCCAGTTGCACTGTTTTGTTTTTTGTTGCTGTTGTTGTTTGTTTGTTTTTCTTTAGTTATCTGTTTATTGTTTCTTCTCCTTCTTCTTTTCTTGCTATTCCCGTGACTTTTATCCTTTCTGTCTATACTTTTGTTTTTCCTTCTTTTACTCTGTTTCTCATGTCCACTGTGTTCCTTTTCTTTCTTTTGATTTTTCTTTACTATACTCTCTCTTTTCATCATTTCTTTAAATGCTTTTTCTAAGTGTTTTTATACTTTAATTTCATTTCTTATTTTTTTCTTCTATAGGTCTATTTTCCTGTCCCTCTTTTGTCTTTTTATTTATTATATTCTTTTTTTCTGGTTGTTGTCTGTTTCTATTGTGTTTTTGTTTTTTGGTTTTTGGTTTTTTTTTTTTTTTGCCTTCATTACTTGCTCTTTTCATTGTTGGTTGCTTGTTTGTTTATTCCATTTTGTTTTCATGTATATATGTATGAGGTTGGAGTTTCTCCTATTTGCTACCTTACAGGAGATAGCAGCTATGTCCATAAAGCCCAGCCACAGCCACACTCTCTGCAGCTACACCAACTGGGCAAGAGCCAAGACTAGCTCCTACACCATCTGATCAATGATAGACATCAGCAACACCAGTAAAATCCACCCTAAAGTGAGGTGCACAATTGGCAAATGAAGAACTGTGAACACACTTCCATTCTCGAACTACACCCACAGGAAATAGTTCATGAGAGCATAAGAACACATCAACATACAATCAACAATTAAATCTAAATACAATAACACCACAATGTCCCAGAGACAACAATTTTTAAATTAAAGAAACAAGAGAATGGATCAAACAAATAACCAAGATGCAGTACCAGAAAAT
>NW_006408885.1:1896755-1908731 GCF_000296735.1 Chrysochloris asiatica | reverse complement strand
AACAAATCCACCACTCATCTGTCAGTTTGTCATACTGTGGTGGCTTGTGAGTTGCTATGATTCTGAAAGCTATGCCACAGGTATTTTAAATACCAGCAGGGTCACCCATTGTGGACAGGTTTCAGATGAGCTGAAGATGAAGACAGACGAGGAAGAAGGAGTGACAAACCCCTTCTGAATATTCAGTCACTGAAAACTAATCCATACATAGAAGTATTTAAAGTAAAACAAGCCTACAAGAAAAGTATGGACCCAGCAGTATCAATTTATAATAAAGATAAATACAAAGCAAAAAGAGGGAATAGTGTAAATACAGAATTTGCAAATAGTGAGGAAGTCAAGTAGATTCCAAAATGAAACAGTTTCAAAAGTGAAATGAATTAATAAATTACAGAGAAGCCTAAAAGAAAATTAATATACCTTCACATCAAAATAAAAAAGAGGAAAATCAGAAGATTCAGTAAACATTAGCATAACAGAAATGAAAATGAAAACAAAACCCACAGACAAAATGAACTCAGCAGAGAAAAATGTGGAACAAAAAAACTAGCAGCACCACAAAACACACACACACAGCAAAATGACAGTAATCAATTCATACCTATCGACAATTACACTGAAAGTAAATGGATTAAATACACCAGTCAAGAGGCAGATAGTAGCAGACTAGATAAGGAAACAGGACTCTTTCAATATTCTGTCTACAAGAGACACATCTTCCACACCAAGTAAATTAAAAATCAAAGGATAGAAAAAATATATCACACTAATACCAATAAAAAATAAGCAGTAGTGGCAATTTTTATAGACTTTAAGGCAAAAGCCAGTATAATAGACAAAGAAGGACATTAAGAACTCAATTGAACAAGAGGACATAACTATGATAAATATCTATGCCTCCAATGAAAGAATCTGAAAATGCATAAATCAAATTCTAACAGAAAAAAAATAGACATCTCTAAGTCCTGGTGTGGTGCCATGGGTTAATGCGCCAGACTGCAAAACCGTTTGAACTGCAAGGTTGGTGGTTCAAGCTTACCAGCATCTCCTTGGAAACCCTATACAGGGTCGCTATGGGTCGGAACCGACTCGACGGCACTTAACAACAACATAAACCCACTAGCCACACCTCAGAAACTCTATACAGGGTCATTGTGAGTCAGAACTGACTCAAAGGAACATAACAACAACAACATAACACCACTTTTGATGAAGGGCAGAACAATTAGAAAGAAACTCAATAATGACACAGAACTAAACAGTACAACCAACCAACTTGACCTCATAGATATATAAAGTGCGCAAAGCTGTAACAGCACAATTTACATTCTTTTCCAGTGTCCAGGGAGCATTCTCCAGAACAGACCATATATTAGGTCATAAAGCAACCCTAAATAAATTCTAAAACATCAAAATACTACAAAGCATCTTCTCAGATCACAATGCTATAAAATTAGAAATCAACAATAGGAAGATCAAGGCATAAAAATCAAATACATGAACACTAAATAACACCCTGCTTAAAAGCTTCTGGGTAATAGAACAAATGAATTTTTCATTTCCTTGAATCAAATGAGAATGAAAATACAACAAACTAAAACCTTTGGGACACAGCAAAAGCAGTGCTCAGAGGGCAATTTATAGCAATAAGCATACACATCCAAAAAGAAGGAAGAACCCAAATCAACAACTCAACCCAAAATTTCCAGCAGTTAGAAAAAGAACAGCAAAGTAAGCCTCCTGCTACCAGAACAAAAGAAATGGTGGGAGTTAGAGCAGAAATAAATGAAATAGAAAATCAAAAAACAACAGAAACTATCAAAAAGACAAGAAATTGGTTCTATGGAAGAATTAATAAAATCAGCAAACCATTGACAAATCTAACAAAAGAAAAGAAGAAGATACTAATAATACAGATAAGCAATTATATGGATGATGTCACAACAGAATCAACAGAAATAAAGAGAATAATAACAGAATACTATGCAGAATTGTACTCCAACTAATTTAAAAATCTAGAAGAAATGGACAAATTTCTAGAAACACACAACCTACTTACCTAAAGTAACACAGACTGTAGTAGAAAATTTGAGCAGACCCATTCGTTGTTAAGTGCCTTTGAGTCATTTCCAACTTGTTGTTGTTGTTAAGTGGTGTCAAGTCAGTTTCTACTCATAGCAACCCTGTATAACATTTCCAAGGAGTGGCTGGTTCAAATCGACTTGCAGTCCAGTGTTTATCCTACAGAACCACACCAGGATTCCCCGGCTCATAGTGAAGTGACCCTGTATAGGGTTTCTGAGACTGAAATCTTTGCGGGAGCGGAAAATCTCATCTTTCTCCTACAGAGCAGCTAATGGGCCTGACTGCAGACTTTATGGCTCGCATTCCAGGGTTTATCATAGGGAGACACCGCACTCCCTAAACAGACCCATAACAAGAGAAAAAAATTGATCAAGTCATTAAAAATTCCCACTAAAAAAAGTCACAGCCCAGATGGCTTTATTGATGAATTCTACCAGACATTCAGAAAGGAACTGACATTAATTCTACTCTAATTATTCCAGAATACAGAAAAGGATGGAAAACTCCTGAATTCATTTTATGAGGTGAGTATAAGTCTGATGCCAAAACCAGGCAAAAATATCACTAAAAAAAAAATCCCTCATGCACATAGATACAAAAATTTCAAGAAAATACTAGCTAATGGAATCAAATATGGCCAAGTAGGATTCATACACGGTATGCAAAAATGTTTCAGTATTATAAAAACAATCAACATAATCCACCACATAGATAAAACAAAGGAATAAATCACATGATTACATCAATTGATATGGAAAAAGGCATTTGACAAAATCCAACACTCATTCCTCATAAAAACACTGAGCAAAACAGAAATACAGGGAAAATACCTCAACATAATTAAGGGCATATATACATGTGGCACTGTGGATTAATGCGCCAGACTGCAAAGCTGTTTGAACTGCAGTCGGTGGTTCAAGCTCACCAGCTGCTCCTTGGAAATCCTATACAGGGTTGCTATGGGTCAGAATCGACTCGATGGCACTAAAGAATAACATACAAAACCAACAGCCAACATCATTCTTAATGGTGAGAAACTGAGGCCACCCCCCTTGCAAACAGGAACCAGACAAGGATGTCCTTTACCACGACTCCTATTCAATATTATCTTGGAAGTCGCAGCCAGAGCTATGAGGCAAGAAAGGGACATTAAAGACATCCAAACTGGTCAAAAAGAAATCAAACTCTCGCTATTTTCAGATGATACAATCCTATATATAGAAAACCTCAAAGACTCGGCAAGGAAACTATTTCAATTCACTGATAGAGTCAGCAAAGTGGCAGGGTACGAGATCAAAATACAGAATCAGTTGGATTCCTTTACACTAATAAAGCGAGCTCTAAAAAGGAAATCAGGAAAATGATACCATTTACATTAGCCACCCAAAAGATGAAATACTGAAGAACAAATCTAACCAGAGAAACAAAAGTCCTATACAAAGAAAATTAGGAGCTCTGGTAGCGTAGTGGTTACGAATCGGGCTGCGAACCTAAAGGTCAGCGGTTCGAAACTACCAGCAGCTCCGCGGGAGAAAGATGAGGCTTTCTACTCCCATAAAGATTTACACCCTCGGAAACCCTGTACAGGGTCGCTATGGGTCGGAACCGACTCGACGGCAGTTAACAACAACAACATACAAAGAAAATTACAAAACACTACTACAAGAAGCCAAAAGAAACCTGCAGAAATGGAAGAATATACCCTGCTTGTGGATAGGAAGACTTAACATTGTGAAAATATCAATACCACCCAAAACAAAATATAGCTATAATGTAATCCCAATCCAGATTCCAACATCATTCTTTAAAGATATGGAATAATTAAACACTAACTTTATACAGAAAGGAAAGAGACCCAAAGATAAACAAATTATTTAAAAAGAAGTAGAAAGTAGGAGGCCTCTCACTTTCTGATCTCAAAACCTACTACACAGCCACAGTAGTCAAAACAGCTTGGTGCCGGTTGAATGAACCACACAAAGATCAATGGAACAGAATTGAGAACCCAGAAGTAAATTTACCCACATAGTCAGTAGAGCTTCAATAAGGGGCCAAAACACATTTAATAGGGAAGAGATGGTCTCTTCAACAAATGGAACTGACAAAAGTGGAAATCCACTTGTAGAAAAATAAAACAAGACCCATATCTCACACCATATACAAAACTGAACTCAACGTGGAGTAAAGATCTAAACGTAAAACCTGGAACTATGAAAAAATAGGGACAAATGTACAACATGGCATAAATACACTATTAAACATAACTGAAAACAGACAAACAAAAGACAAAATTAGACATTTATGTGTATTGATGGAGTCCTGGTGTAGTACTGCAGGATAATGCACTAGACTGCAAGGTCAGTCTGAGCCACAAGATTGGCCGTTCAAACCCACCAGCCGCTCATCAGAAACCCTATACAGGGACACTATGAGTCAAAACCGACTCGACAACACACCACCACCACTACTACCGTGAGTCGGGACAGACTCGACAGCACTGAACAACAATAATATGTATCAGAATACAAAGAAGTTAAATTAATATAATTTATTATGGTTATGGAGGAAATTATAAGACTTTTCTTAAAAACATAAAATAAACCCAAAATTTGTTGGATAGATATGCTATGTTCATGAGTAAGAAGACTTGATGTTTTAAAAATGGCAATCCTCCCAAACTAATCTATTAATTTAATTTAATCTCAATTAAAATCTCAATAGGGAATATGACAGAACATGACAAGCTCATCCTAAAATTTATAAAGATGAACAAATGACTAAGAATAGCCTAACACTCATGAACAAAACGGTAGGGGACCCACCAAAACAGTTGTCAAGATCAACAACAAAACTTTAGTAATTAAAACAGAGAGGTGTTAGTGGAGCAAGACAAAAAATAAGAATAGAATAGAAAGCTCACATGAAGATTCTGACATAGCATGAAAGACTTAGCACATCAGACCAGTGGGAAAGGTGATCGAAAAGAAATAGGTATCCCTACAGAAAAAAATGAAATTCTTAATTTATATCAAACCTAAAAATACCAGGTAGATCACAGAATTAAATGGTAAAGGAAAACGATAAAACTTACAGGAAAAGGCAGGAGACTATCTTTAAGACTTCAGGTGGCAAGATTTAGTAAATACATTTTTTAAAAAGTACAAGTCATAAAGGAAAGTATTGAGAATTTTGAATACGCTAAAATTTTAAGCTTCTGTAAGACAAAAAAACACAATAAACAAAGTGAAAATAATAAAGGATAAGCTGAGAAAGGATATTTGTTATGCATGTAACTAACAAAAGACTATTATTCAGAATATGTAAAAAACTGCTGCAAATCAGAAAATGCTAAACCCAACAGAAGAATGGGTAAAAGATCCAAGCAAGCAATTCACAAAAGAGAAAAGGGGAAAGGCCAGATAATAGGTGGAAAGATGTTAAATGTCAGAAGCAATTCAGGGAGTTGTAAATTGAAAAAAAAAACAAAAAACATTGCATTGAATTCAGTCCATATTTATTGAGTGCCTATTATGGGCCAGACAGTTTTCTGCATTTAAATCACCACATGTTGGTGATAATGTAGAGTAACTGGAATGCTAATATATGAGTGTAAATTGGTGCCACCTCTCTGAAAATATCTAAGTAGAGTTGCTGAAGCCTTCACCCATGACCTAACAATTCCACTCCTACTCTCATACATGTGACAAGGAGTCATGCACAAAAATATTCACTGCAGCTCTGTTTATAACAGAGAAAATTGAGAAACCGCCTAAAAGGTCCATCAACAAGTCAATGGAACATAAATGTGGTCTATTTATTCAATGAAATATCACACAGCTCTCTCAACAAATGAACCATAGTCAAATCTCAAAAACATGCAGAGCTAAAAAAAGAAAGAGAAAATTGTACAGTTTTACATATAGATTATCATTTATGAAATTTTTAAAGATCCAAGATATATTAGAGACACAAAATTATATGAAATAAAAGAATACATGGAGATGAGAAACTCCAAATTCAGAGCAATGGATTCTGCTAAGAGGAGGAGATAAACCATGGTTTTAATATTATGTATGATGTTTTACTTCTTCAAATAACAAGAGAAATAACTTGTGACACACACCTGGCAGAATCCCAAGATCTGACAGCATTCTGTTTTGTTTGCTTGAGTGTTTGTTGTTTTATTCTCAACACTTCTCTGTGTGCTTGCAATATTTTATAATTTTTAGAATCAAAAGCTATTTGTGAATGCATATGAAACCCACTGGTGGAGTATCATGAAATGACACATTTGGGAGTGCTCATGCCTCCCACGTGCTCAAAGGACCATAGTCCATGGCAATGTTCACCACACTGCCTCCCATCACTGGGGAAAGGGGGCTGTTGTTGTTGTTGTTAAGTGCCGTCGAGTCGGTTCCGACCCATAGCGACCCTGTACAGGGTTTCCGAGGGTGTAAATCTTTACGGGAGTAGAAAGCCTCATCTTTCTCCCTCGGAGTGGCTGGTAGTTTCCCGTGGAGTTGGTTTTGATTCATAGTGACCCTGTATCGGGTTTCTGAGGCTATAAATCTGTACAGGAGTAGAAAGCCTCATCATTCTCCCATAGAACAGCTGGTAGTTTTGAACTGCTGACCTTAAGGTTAGCAGCCCGATTCGTAACCACTACACTACCCAGAGCTCCTTACTGTTGTTGTTGTTGTTGTTGTTACATGCCATCGAGTCGGTTCCAACTCATAGTGACCCTGTATAGGGTTTCTGAGGAGTGACTGGTGAGCTTGAACTACCGACCTTGCAGTTCAAATAGCTTTGCAGTCTGGCACATTAATCCACAGTGCCACACCAGGAATCTAGAGCTCTTTACTGTAGGGAGCAGTTAATAAGACAGTAACATTTGAGAGCCTTTAATAAACTAACATAGACTGTGAGTCTTTAAGTCTTTAAAACCCCATTTCCTGCAGAACACAGGTAGGAAGTGGTACTCTATGGACAAGCATGTTCTTGTACTGTTCAGCTGCCCAGCCCTGGGATTTCTGTGTCTGCTGGATCTCAGGACCCTTCAATCACAAATCCTAGAGTTACCAGGTTTCTACCCTGTACCCTCACCAGCATGACTTGTATGTGGATATTTTTCACATTTTTTTCTTACAATAACAAAAAGTTGGATGGATAAACATCACAGATGAATGGATAAACTAGTGAATACTTGTGATGAAAGACCATTTACTGAGCTATCGAAAGCCAAGCACTACTGACACATACAACTACATGGGTGAGTTTCAAAATAATTATGCTCAGTGGAAGAAGCAAGACAACAAAGTACATACTGTGTGGTTTCATTTATATAAAAGCCTTCAAAATGCAAACTCGTCCAGCAAAAAGCAGATGTGCGATCACCTGTGAATAGGGAGAGGGGGAAAGAATTATAAAGGGACATACGGAAACTTCCAGCTAAAGGATTTGCTTATTATCTTGATTGCGGTGATGGTGTATGTTATACCAAAACTAGTATACTTTATGTGCAATTTATTGTAAGACAATTATACTTCATTGAAACTATTTTCAAACTAATTAATTTAGGGACTGGCAAGAAAGGAATTCCCTAGACTTTTGGCCAGGGGAGACCAATTTATCTAAATTCTCTATTCCCAAGGCTAGTGCCTGACTCATATTAGTTGCTAGTGAATAGATGTTGAGTGAATGAATGAATAAATGAACATATTAATGAATTAGCAGAGATGTGGGGGAAAAAGCAGACTGATTCTCACTCTAAGGACTAAGCACAATGAAGATCTGAACTTTCAGAATCATGATGGGCACATGGCCTTGTTTGGGCTCAGGGAAAAGGAAAGATAAAGAATGAAGAAAGACTTATTCCTAACAGTTCCATATGAGAGCTGGCCCCAAGAGTCTGACCAGACATTTTGAGACTCTTCAGCTACACAAACCATAAATTCTTCCCCTATGCCTAAGCAAAATTCGACTTCTTTCACTTTGGCCTGAAGGCCCCGCTAACCAGAACAGGAAGACACACATTGTAGAGATATAGTAGAGCAGATAGGTTTTCTCCTGTAACATCTCACCTACATGTACTCCGCAATTGGAAAGCCAATCCTGTTTCTAAAATTAGGACAGGTACCCTCTGATCCTGGGCTTTATACAGGTGAAGGATCACTGCCCTCAGTTCAAAGATGTGAAGAATGAGACCAAAGAGAGAAAGGACATATGTTCAGGTTTCAAAAGAGGCATAAACAACCTTACTTCTATCTAATGTGTTAAGTGCCTTCTAAAAAGCTTTTAGAGACTCTTCCAACCCTCTCTGCAGAGACTTTTTCTCCAGACTGGCTCCTGCACAAGGAGCCCTGGTGGCGGTGTGGACTAGATGTTGAGCTGCTAATCTACAAGGTCCGTAGTTCAAACCCATCAATCACTATCAGCTCTCATAATAGTTTACAGTCTTGAAAACTCTATATAGGGTCACTATGTATTGGGATCTATTGGATGGCACAGGTTTAGGGTTTTTTGGGTTTGCCTCCTGCACTCATCTCTGAGCTTTCTCCATCCTCGTCCCTAATGAACTCTCCCTCTGCCCTTCTTGACAGACAGCACTTAGGTGTGATCATGGGCCCCACAGCTCCTAGATGGAAGTCTTTGGAGCACAGTAGCCCTCACCCTAGACTCCTTCTCAGGCCTCTGGGTGATGACCAGCCCCAGATTCAAGACTTCACCTATACCAGAGGGAAATCCCACACTACACGGGAGGTAGAGGTGGGACTAGGAGTCAGAACCCATATGCCTCACTTATAGGCCTGCCTCTGGGGTCATTCCCAAAGCCCACAGAATCTGGTGGACCAGAGGAGCAGCCAGTGTACATTTTCCTGGAACCCCGTCCAGGTCTAGATAGATGAGACTAAACCAGCTATGTAACTGCTGGTGGCAGATTTAGTCTTTCTTAATAGACTGATATCCTTGGGGAATTAAGTGTAGGATGTGCTTAATAAGGTCATTATTCTGCCACCCAGCTGTGCAGGATGAAAAGATGACAAGGAGAAACAGGGTGCTTATGCTTGGAGGTCTCCAGAGCAGAGACAGAAACTGAGTCAGCTACATGTCAAAGCCACTTACTCTTCCAACCTTCTAATGGGAGGGGGCCCAGGCCTATTTAAGGGGGCCCCCAGAGCTCAGGACCTATTAAATTGGAGCAGATACAGAAAATAAGAGACTAGGAAGCAGGTCTCCCCTGACTTTCCCAACACAGAACTGTTAGAACTCTGATCTAATAGCAAAACAGACCTTTATAGCCTGAAACTTAACAACTTTATAAACTTTAAAAAACATGGACTTCCAGAAGAATAAACAAATCTGTGCTGGAAGAAGCGCAGCCAGAATGCTTCTTGGAAGCCAGGATGGCCAAATTTCATCTCTCATACTTCGGACATGTCACCAGGAAGTCCCTGGAGAAGGATATCATGCTTGGTATGATATCATGCTTGGTGGAGGGTCAGCAAAAAAGAGGAAGACCCCCAAAGAGATGGATTGACACAGTGGCTGCAGCAAGGGGCTTAAACGTAACAACAATTGTGATGACAGGACAGAACCAGGTAGTGTTTCATTCTGGCATACATAGGGTCATTATGAGTTAGAACCAACTCGACAGCACTTAACAACAACATAGTCTGAAAAATGGAGAGAAGGAACAATCACTGTGGGTTTTTTTGTTTGTTTGTTTGTTTGTTTGTTTTTAAAGGCATAACTATAGTGCCCCTTTCTCTCCTTCTGACTTGTTACTACTGGAGATGAGAAACTAAATTGATCACATTTGCCTATAAAGTAAGAATCGTATAATATCCCTCAGAAATGACACCAAAAAAAAGGTAAGAACCTCCAAAAGTTCCCTCCCCCATAGACCAATGAGTACACTGGCAAACATTGTTAGAATCAATTCTTAAACAACTTAGGAAATCAACCAAAGGCTGGCAGCACTCTAGAGTATTCAATAAAACAAAAAATTACAGAATCTCAGTAATAACAGTGAGTTATGTGGCATTTTAAACTGTCCCAGTCCCACCCCTTCCTCTGTTCCATGTTGTTGTTGTTAAGTGCCACAGAGTCCATTCTGATTCATAGCTACTCTAGCATTTCCAAGGAGCAACTGGTAGGTTTGAACCACCAAAACTTGTAGCCCAGTGCATTCTCCTGTAGTGCCACTCCAGGACTCCCCTCTGCTCATAAGCAATCCATAATCAGAGTATCAGGCACTGAAGGAGGGAAAATGAGTGAGAGGTGCTTGAAACTCCATTTCTACAGCTCTTTTATTATTTGACTTGTTTGGTAGTTCCTTGGAAGACCACACTTGCAAGGATGTTTTTATTTTAACCAGTTTATGGTTCATCCACTACTACAAAGGATACATAAGATCTTTTCCCATTTGTCAAAAACAAAAGGCTTGACTACCTGAGGCACTTGATAATGGTTGGGACAAATAGAGTAACCTAAAAGCTTAAATAGGAACTCTGGGAAAGAAAATTTCCATGAGAGACTTTGAAAAACTCCAATGTATTTCTGGAAACCTAGAAGGTCACATTCAAGCATAAGGATGTACCCAAAAAGATCTCAAAAAGATTCACACTTAGATCTGACATAATCATACATTTGAAAGTCAAGGTTAGAGGGATTCTTGAAACAGAAATGACTTATGTGTAAGGAATCCTCCATAATATTAACAGCTCATCACAAACCATGGAGGACAGAAGGCAGTGGAATAACATATTTTATAATTCCCATCTCTCTATTAAAGAAGCTCTGGTAATGTAGTGGTTGTGAGTTGGGCAGCTAACCTCAAGGTCAGCAGTTCAAAACTACCAACTGTTCCATGGGAGAAAGATGAGGCTTTCTGCTCCCATAAAGATTTACAGCCTCAGAAACCCTATGCAGGGTCACTATGGGTTGACATCGACTCCACAGCACACCACCACCGCCATCACTATCTCTCTGTGAAAATTCCCCATCTTTAACATAATGATCGTAGTCATTTTAAGATCCCTGTGTGTTGGTTCCAGTAGCTGGTTGTCACTGTATATATTTCTATTACTTTATCCTTTAGTGTATTTTCTTGCTTTGTGTGTATTTAAAATGTTTTCCCTTGAATGTTCAGCCTGTGTAAAGAAGCCTAAACCACAGGCACTGTATGTCCAGAAAAGACCTTTGTATTTTGTACTGTAAAACCATTAGGAGAGGGGCTTGCGTCTCCTGTTAGTAGCATAAAGTTGGATTCTCTTTTTCCTTTTTGTGTCTATACAAATAGTTGTTGTCTTTTAATGAGTGAAATTTACCACATTACATTTTGTACTTTTATCTTATCACTAAATAACAAGAAAAAATATTGAATTAGTAATCAAAAAAAAAAAGAAAAGAAAAATCCAAGACCAAGTAGCTCCATTGATAAATTGTGCCAAACATTTAAAGAAGAACTTTATATGTTCTTCATAAAACCTTCATAAACTTCCCAAAATATGGAAGAGAAGGAGATATTTTTCCAACTCATATATGACCAGTATTACTCTGATCTCAAGCTAGACAAAGACATTATCAGAAAAGATTAAAGAACAATTATTTCATGAATAAAGACACAAAAATCCTTAGCAAAACTTATAGTAAATTAATCCAGCAGAATATAAAAAGAATTCTATACCATGACCAAGTAGGCTTTATCCCAGGAATGAAAAGTTGGCTCAACAAACAAAAATCAATCATATTTTTTTATTGGAACTGGATGGGGAGAGAAAGGAATAGTCCGAAACAACACCATAGAAAGCTTGTAAGTCCGTCTTCTGCCTATAACTGATTGGAATACCTAAAATGGGGCTACAACGTGTCCAGTGAAGGAGGCTTCCT
>NW_006408885.1:1894637-1895544 GCF_000296735.1 Chrysochloris asiatica | reverse complement strand
TTAAAAAATCAATCATATTTTTTTATTAAAAAACAAAATAAAAATATTATATCAATAGATTATAAGACTAAAACCACATCAACATTTTAAAAATAGTTGACAAAATACAGCAACCTTCCATCACAAAAACAATCAACAATTTAGGAACAGAAGTAAACTTCTTCAACCTGACACAGGACATTTAGGAAAAACCCAAGCTAGTATCATAATGACAGGCATACCTCATCATACTCTGTTTTGCTTTGTTTCATTTCACAGACAATGTTTCTTTTTCTTACTTTTTGTTTTGTTTTGTTTTGTTTTAACAAATTAAAGGTTTGTGGCAACCCTGCTATCAAACAAGCCACTTGGGTCATTTTTCCAACAATATGTTCTCACCTCATGTCTCTGTCATATTTTGGTAATTCACACAATAGTCAAAACTTTTCATAATGCTATTGTATACTGAATAGATTTCAGTATAGTGCAAATATAATTTCTAAAAGCACTGCAACCCCCCCCCAAAAAAAATTTTGTTTGCTTGTTTGACTCACTTTATTTCAATAGTCACAAAATTCCAGTGGTCTAGAACTAAATCTGCCATGTTGTCATAGTATGCCTATAATTATAAAAGACCTAAAGCTTTCCCCATAATATTGGAGGCAAGAAAAATGTGTTTTTGCCACCTCATTGTTATTGTTGTTAAGTGCCATCGAGTCAATTCCGACCCATAATGACCGTATACAGGGTTTCCAAGGAGCAGCTGGTGAGCTTGAACCATTGACCTTGCAGTTAAAATGACTTTGCAGTCTGATGCATTAGCCACCTGTTGTTGTTGTTGTTGTTGTTATGTGTTATGGAGTCAGTTTTGATTCATAGCAACCCTGTGCAGAGTTTCCAAGGCTGTAAATCTTTACGGGAGCAGAAA
>NW_006408885.1:1880310-1885621 GCF_000296735.1 Chrysochloris asiatica | reverse complement strand
TGATTTTCTATGTGTAGGATCATATCATCTGTAAATAGAGTTTCACTGCTTTGCCAGTTTGGATGCCTTTAATTTCCTTTTCTTGCCTTATAGCTCTGGCTAAGACTTCCAACACAATATTGAATAGGAGACGTGATAAAGGGCATCCTTGTCTGGTTCCTGTTTGCGAAGGGAATGGTTTCTATTTTCCCCATTGGAAGTTATGTTGGTAAGTGCCTTTGAGTCAGTTCTGACTCATAGCAACCCTGTATAGAGTTTCCAAGGAGCAGCTGGTGAGCTTGAACTGCCAACCTGGTAGTTCAAACCAATCTTGTGGTCCTACAGCACTACACTAGGACTTTACTGTTTAGGCAACTAGAAATCCAAATTCAGGATTACAGTCTAGGACAAGACTTTCTCTGTCTGTTGATTCTAGGAGAAAGTCTTTGTCTCCTTTCAATATCTGTGAGCCTGGTGTTCCTTGGAGATCTTCATCTGTCTTTTCCTGGGTCTAGAATGTTCTCAGTACAAGGATCTTGAGTCCAAACAGCATTCTGTGCTCCTAGCTCTTCTTTCTTGGTGGTACTGAGGATTGTCCTTCTCTGCTTTTGTCTCTTATAAAATATAAGGCGATGTAGGCCATACCCTAGGGAAATTCCCCTTACAGTATATCAGGGTTGTGACTTCGGTGAGAGTGTTGTATCCCACCCTAATCCCCTTACAATTGATTGGCTGATCACATCATGGGGAATGATGATATCATTATAAACTGCCAAATAACATCATCCCATATTTCGGGGAGACATAATTCAATCCATGACACCACCCAATTAAAAAATAGGCAACATTTGAACAGACATTTCACCAAGAAATATGCATAAATGACCAAAAGACATGCACTCAACATGATTAGTCAATAGGGAAATGAGAAGCAAAACCAGAATGAGGTACCAACTAGGATGGCTGTCATCAAAGAAGTGGGCAATAACACATATTGGTGGTGATGGGAAGAAGGTGGGACCATCAATCAATGCTAGTGAGAATGCAAAATGATGCAGTAATTTTGGAAAATAGTCTGACAGTTCTTCAAATGATTATATACATTTACCATATGACCTACCAATTCCACTCTGGAATATTCCTAAGATAAGTGAAAAAGCACATTCACACAAAAATTTGCATACATGTTCATAGAAGCCTTATTCATAATAACCCCAAAATGGAAACAATTAAAATAACCATCTACTGAATAATGATAAACGAAATGTGATATATCCATACAATGGAATATTATTCAGCCATAAAAAGTAATGAAGTACTGATATATACTTGAAAATATTATGCTAAGTGGAAGAAGACAGACACACAAAAGGCTATTTATTATATGATTCAATTTATATGGATTGGCACCGTAGGATAAGCACTTGATCTCAAGGTCGGTTTGAACTGCAAGAGCAGCAGTTCAAACTCACTAGCCACTTCTTGGAAACCCTATACAGGGTCACTATGAGTTGAAACCAACTCAATGGCACTTAACAGCAAACAACAAATAAATTCTCAAAAGACACTCCACTTTGCTATAAGCCTCAGTCCAAAGGCACTAAGCTTTAACTTCATGGGTTACAAACGAAGCTTCCCAATGAAATACCTGGAGCCACCCTATTCCACAAGCAAGCCTCCTCCTCAAAGGCACTGTTTTATTTGTTCTGAAGGCTGGGAAGCCCACCGTTCTGTCTGGTGCTCTAGCTGTTGGTTTTGCAGCTCACCACTCCTCCAAGTGTCCCTGGGTTGAGTACGTTCAATATCCAGGGAGGGCTCTCAGGGTACAGAGGACATGTTCCACTCCTGGCTCTTTCTTCTTGATGGTGGTGAGATGCCCCTTTCTGCTTCTGATATGACTCATGTTATATCCAACAGGATAGAAAAAAGGACCAATCAAAATTATCCGTGTTAGTCACTCACAAGTGAATCATACAATCCATAAGCATCTTCCCTCATCTTTTCTTACCCAGACAAATCAAGAAAAAGCCATTCGGTGGGTATTTACTGGATGGCACTTAAACAACAACAACAACATGGCTACAATAGACATTATATAATTCACTGTACCACCATGTCTCAACAACAATAAAAATTCAGAAGACAAACATTCCTATCCTGCCTAAGTGAATACAGCACAGATCATATTGTTGTTGTTGTTAAGTGCCATCGATTTGGTTTTGACTCATAGTGACCCTGTATAGGGTTTCCAAGGAGTGATTATTGAATTTGAACTGCCACCCATGTGGTTCAAACCGACCTTGTGATCCAGTGTATTATCCTGCAGAGCCACACAGACTGTATAATGCCCACTTAAATTTTCCAGACCTGTCAGTAGACTCCTAAATTAGTGTAATCATTCTGAAAAGTAATTCAATGATATATGTCAAACTAGTTAAGGAGCTCTGGTAGGCTATCAGTTATGAATTGGGCTGCTAACCTCAAGGTCAGCAGTTCGAAACTACCAGCTATTCCACAGGAGAAAGATGAGGCTTTCTGTTTCTGTAAAGACTTACAGCCTTGGAAAACCCATACTGGGTCTCTAAGAGTCAGAACCGACTCCACGGCACATAATCAACACCACCACCATCAAACTAGTTAAATAATATACTGGAATTACTCCATGTATCTTGCTTTGAAGCTTTTTTTTTTTTTTTAAATCTTAGCCATATAAGGAACACCTTTCAATGTCAACAATATGTCTATATCACTATATTAAATTTCAGAATAACAATCCATTATGTGATATATTTTCTTAGTTAGTTATCATTGATGAAAATTTAGGTTGTTGCTAAATTTTGGTATTATAAATAAGGCTACAAAAATGCCTTTTTAATGGGCCCAGAGTCAGTGACATAGCCACAGAGGACTAGAGTGGAGAGTGAAGCGTCCAGCTGATAAGAAGAGAGGGCATATGTATAAGAACACCCACACTTGCAGATAATACCCATTTATCCTGGCTTCAGTGACTAGATGATCAGAGCTCAACCAGAAGTAAAAAGAAGAGGGGAAAAAAAAAAAGTATTCTCATACAATTTGATGAACTTGACCTACACCTATGGAAGCAGTAGCTCAAAAGAGGGAACAAGTCCTTACAGCAAGAATCATTCCCACCCCCTCCACACACAGAGTAGACAGGGATGGGCAACTTGGACATTGGCTACCCAAAATGGGGGGTGGGGGGCTACAAAGGCAAGAAGTGACTGGCTTACAAGCTTTCAAGGGGGAACCTAGATCCAGAGGGCCTGGAGGAAGGTAGAATCTCCAGTGAGTAGTATTCAATCTGACTAGGTGGGGCTGATGCAATGAAATGCAGACGGGTCTCTTGTGATACAATAGTGAATAATTGTTATCAGGACTGATTTTGAGGGTTGGAAATGTAAAGGTAGATGTTTTATAGCAAGGAGGGGAGTGATTAACTTTTCAGTCTAGGAGTGGAGGTCCCTAGGACCATCAAGGCAGAAGAGCAGAGAGCAGGACCCTACCCAGAGAAGCAGTGATGCCTGAAATGGAGGTAGAGATGATGAAGTGGAGCGATGGAGCAGCTGGAGACTTTAGATCCAGAGAGGGAGAGCAACTATGTGCTGAAGACCTGGGGGGTACGGGGGAAGGATTGCATGGAGGGGATTGTAACCATGGCAATGAGACAATATGTGATAGAATGAATATAAAACTAATGTTCTCCCATGTAAACTATAACATAATTCACAATAAAAAAAATGAAGAATTTAAGAAAATTTAAGAAATTTTAAGAATTTAAGAAAATTTAAGAAAAAAAAATGGAGAAAAGAAAAAAAAAAGATAGCCAAGCATCTTAAAAAAAAAAAAAAGTCTTTTTAATACATCTTTGCACTATCTCTCCTAGGATCCAGTATAAGAAAAATTTCAGACTATTGTGCAATGGTATATTAAAAACACATTTTCAGAAAGAAAGGTGGCAATATAGCTGGCTAGATAGAATGCAACAACAAAGATACAGAAAAACAAATGAAACAGACACACATGATAATCTTGGACTCCTGAGTTTCAGTTGAAGGGATAGAAAAGTAGATTGAATGCTTACTAGGAGAGGAAGCTGAACAGTCACGGCAAAAATTGGACACAGGCTGGTGACCTGTGCCGGTAGACCAAAGATGGTGCAGCCATTTGAAACTTTTGTGAGCAGTTGTAGAGACAAAACAGAGGCTTGGTGGTCTACAGGATTACCAATGACCCATGGAGATAAAAGTGTGAGTTTTTTCTTGTTCGCACTCTGCTGGTAATCAAAGGTGTTGCTGGCCCCCACTTGCATACACTCACAGCTAAGCTCCCGTTCTCTTGGGGTCTGAGTCACATGATGGTGAGCCCCATCAAAGTACATTGGGAGCTAGCCACACCAACCCTGGTGCCTGGATTCAGGTGATCTCTGTTCTAAATCTGCAGCACTGGCCAGCCCAGCCTCACTAGGAGAAGAAGCTGAACAGACATGGTGGGGTAGGGTCACAGGTGGCCTGTGCTGGCCAGCGAATCATGGCCTGGCCATTTTGAAATTTCACAGGTGGCATTTTGAAGGCAGAGGCCAGCCCAGTGGTGCAGAGGCATACCACTTACTGGTGGAGAGAAAGGGGCAGTTTTGTTCTTGTTCCCCACATTACTTTAGTGACTAGAGGCATGGCCAGTTCCAACCTATGAGCACTGCCAGTGACGCTCCTGCTCTCTGGCAGTTGTAACCACACAGTGATGAGTCACATCAAATAGAGTAGAGAACTGTTTGCACCAACCTGGGCACCGGGATTTAACGGAGGCTGGCTCTAGACCTGCAGAGTCAGTTCTGGCCAACTCTGTCATAGCAAAAACTCTCACACTCAGCTGCCTTCTGGATGGAAAAACCTTGATCCCAGCTTCTTTGGAGTTTGCAAAAACTGTTTCCAGATTAGATGTCCAAAACAGAATACCCTAAGCCTACAGAAACTAGAGTTGAGCGTCACTGTCTCCTCCCTTGCCCAACCAGCACATGAGTTGAATAGCTGGAAGGAGACTAGAGAATAGTCTCCTCTTAGGTATAGCATCTGCCCTGGATGTTTTTTATATTTGTTTTTGTTTATTTATTCTTTCTTCCCCTTTTTCCTCTCTTCACCTTCCCTTGCTTTTTATCCTTTCCATCTCTGCCTTTGTTTTTCTTTTCTTCTGTTTCTCTTTCCCCTTTCTACCCCATTTCTTCTATTTTTTTTCGTTTTAATTTTTCTTTACTATTCTCTGGTCTCTTTCTCTCTTTTACTCAACCTTCTCCCTATTGGTACTTAGTGCTTTCTCT
>NW_006408885.1:1868248-1880210 GCF_000296735.1 Chrysochloris asiatica | reverse complement strand
TCTCTGTCTAGTGTGGATGTTTTCTCTTCTTGCTTCACCCAATGGGAGACAGCAATCATGCCCATTAAGTCCAATCACAACAGGACCATCTGTAGCTGCAAGAGCCAATACCAATATTTGTTAGTGACAAAAACCAACATCAGTCAAATCCACCCTAAACTGGGCTGCACTAACAGTTGACAGAAGGGTGCACACACTTCCATTTTCTAATCACATCCACCAGGAGGCAATTGATGACTGCCTAAGAACACCCAACATACAATCATCAAGTTAATACAAATACAACAGCACCACCATGTCACAAAACACCACATAATATCTGTTCGCACAAGGAAACAAGACAGAATGGCTCAAACAAGTGATCAAGAGGCAGGGATATAAAATAGTTTTTAAGGAAAAACAATATTGGAATTACATGACAAAATAATTCAAGAGAATGATGTTTAGGTATCTTCAAGTGATTGGCACAATGGTTGAGGCAAACAAGGAAGAGTTTAGGAAAACACTATAGGAACAAACAAACAAAAAAGATAAAATATTGGAGACAGACAATACAAAACCAACAAATAGAAATCCAGAAGAATAATACTAAGATTTCAGAAATGCACAATACATTGAAAGGGCAAAGGAGTAATTTGAATCAATGGAAGCCCAAATTAGTGAGCTTGAAGATAAATTTTTCAATATTAGTAAGCTAGAAGAATAATTAGAAAAAAATCTGAAAAAGCCTAAGATTGATGCAGGACGCCATGAAGAAGAATAACTTATGGGTGATCAGAAATCCAGAACAGGAAGGGACAAAGAAAAGATAGTCAAAAGCTGTTGGGGAAAAACTTCCCTCACATCATGACAAACACGAAGATAGACATTCAAGATCCTTAACAAACCCCAAACAGCATAGACCAGAAAAGAACATCATCATGACATACCATAATCAAATTCTCCAGAATCAAAGACAAAGAAAGAATCCCAAGAGTAGCTTGGGAAAAGTGAAACGTTGCCTACAAAGGAGAAACAATAAGATTACAGTCTGATTTCTCAGCAGAAACCATGTACGCAAAAAGTCAATGGGAAGACACATACAAAACTCTGGAAGAAAATATTGCCAATCAAGAAATATATACCCAGCAAAACTGTCCCTCAAATATAATGGCAAAATAAGAAATTGAAGGAATTTTTAATAGCCAGACAAGCTTTACAAAAAATAGTAAAGGAAGTTCTTTGGACTAAGAACAAGCACCAGCGGACAACAACAAAGCAACACCACACAGAACTCAATCCAGGTATAGAAGAATCCAAAGTAAAACAAACTTACAAGACTCAAAGTAAGGAACCAGAAAAAGTAACTTATAATGATGACAACTACAAAGCACAGAGAGGGAAAAATGTAGTTTCAGAACTTTGAAATGTCAAGGAAGACAAGTAGATTTCAAGATAAAACAGATTATTTTAAACTGGGGAAGAAGTTAATAAATTACCTGGTAACCTCAAAGACAATTAATACAGCGTCACATGGAATCAAGAAAAACGAAAACCACAAAGAGTAAGCATTAAAACAAGAGCAATGAAGAAATTGATAAGAAAAGGCACAAACAAAATTAATTCAGCATAGAAAATTTGTGAAACAAATAAAACAATAGAACCACACCCAAACGCACACACACACACACACACACACACACAAAAACAGCAAAATGACTGCAATCAATTAATGCCTATTGATAGCTTCACTGAACAGCAATGGATTAAATGCACCAATCAAGAGACAAAGAGGAGCAGAATGGATAAGAAAACTAAATCCTTCAATATGCTGTCTAAAAGAGAGACACCATACCCACAAAGATAAAAATAGATTAAAATTCAAAGAATGGAAAAAATATCAAGTTAATGATAATCAAAAAGTGAGTGGCAGTTATGTGCCGTGGAGTCGGTTCCTGTACAGGGTTTCCATGGCTGTAAATCTTTATGGGAGCAGAAAGCCTCATTTTCTCCCGTGGAACAGTTGGTAGTTTCAAACTTCTGACCTTGTGGTTCGCAGACTGATTTGTAACCACTACGCTAACTAGAGGTGTTATATTAATTTTAATTTAAAAAAGACTTTAATGCAAAACCCAGCATAAGAGACAAAGGACATTATCTAATGATTAAAGGGACAATTGAACAAGAGGACATAATCATAATAAATATCTATGCTTCCAGTGGAAGAACCTCAAAATCAAACTAGTAGAATTGAAGAAAGAAACAGACAACTCTAGAATAATAGTTGGAGATTTTAATACACCACTTTTGATGAAGGCCAGAACAACTAGAAAGAAACCCAACAATAACACAGTAGAACTAATCAACACAATCACTGACTTATACTGTTGTTAGGTGCCGTCGAGTCGGTACCAATTCATAGTGACCCTATGCTAAACAGAACAAAACACTGCCCGATCTGGGCCAACCTCACAATTGTTGCCATGCTTATACAGGGCACTTAACCCAACAACAGCACAATACACATTCTTTTCTAGTGTACATGGAACATTTTCCAGAGCAGACCATATGTTGGGCAAAAAAACAATCCTCAATATATTTTAAAACATCTAGATAATACAATGAGTCCTAGCAAGGCACTGTAAAATAAACACTGGATTGTTAGCCACAATGTCTGCAATTCAAACTACCAGCAGTTTCTCAGAAGCTCTATAAAGGGTCACTATGAGTTGGAACCAATGAAACAGCACTTAACAACAACAACTAATACTACAAAACATCTATTCAGATCACAATGCTATAAAATTAGAAATCAACAGTAGGGAGATTAGGGGAGGGAAGATCAAATACATGGAAATTGAATAACACCCTGCTTAAAAGCTACTTGGTAAGAAAAGAAAAAGAGATGAAATTTTTTTAATTCCTTGGATTAAATGAGAGTGAAACTACATATATCAAAACCTTTAGAACACAACAAACACAGTATTGAGAGGGCAATTAATAGCAATAAAAGCACACATCCAAATAGAAGAATGAGCCAAAATCAACACAATAATTCAGCATTGCCAACAATTATAAAAAGAACAGCAAAGTAAACCTACCGCCACCAGAGGAAAAACTAATAATAAAAAACATAAATAAATGAAACAGAAGAACAATAGAAAGAATCAACAAGACAAGAAGCTGGTTCCTTGAAAGGACTGATAAAATCAATGAACCATTGGTAAATCTAACAAAAGAAAAGGAGAAGATACAAATAATACAAATAAGAAAGTATATGGGTGCCGTCACAACAGAACCAATGGAAATTAAAAGGATAATAACAAATACTATGAAAAATTCTACTCTAACAGATTTGAAAATCTTGAAGAAATGGATAAATATTTATAAAAATACAACCTGCCTAAACTAACATAGACAGAAGTAGACAACTTGTACAGATCGATAACAAAAAGAAATAAATAGATCAGATCATTTAAAAACGCCTAACAAAAAAAGTCTGGGCCTAGATAGTTTTACTGGTGAATTATACCAAACATTCAGAGAAGAGTTGACATCAATTCTACTCAAACTATTCCAGCTCATAAAAAAGAATAGAAAACTCTGACTTTATTATGTGAAGAAAGCGTAACCCTCATACAGAAAACAGGCAAAGACAATACAAAAAAAGAAAATTACAGACGAATATTCCTCATGAGGACTCCTGGTGTGGCACTGTAGGATAAGCACTGGACTGCTAACCAAAAGGTCAGAGGCTCAAACCCACCAGATGTTCTTCAGAAGATCTATACAGGATTGCGTAGTAGTTACGAATCGGGCTGCTAATCTTACCGTCAGCAGTTTGAAACTACCAGCTAGGTTCCATGGGAGAAGGATGAGACTTTCTGCTCCCATAAAGATTTACATCCTCAGAAACCCTATGCAGGGTCGTTATGAGTTGGAACTGACTCCACAGCACATACCAACAGCAACAAAATACAGGAATGCTATGAGTCAGAATTGACTTAATGGCACTTAATAACAAACAACATGTACAGAGGGTTCAATATTAGAAAACAGCATAATACACCACATATACAAAATAAAGGAAAAGAAGCACATATCGATTGTTACAGAAAAGACATTTAACAAAATTCAATATCCATTCCTGATAAAACACTAAAAAAAATAGGAATAGAGGGAAAAGTCCTCAGCATAATTAACAGCATATATATAAAACCAACAGATAACATTACTATCAATGGAGAGAAATTAAAAGCATTTCCTTTGTGAATAGTAACCAGACAATGATAGTTTTTATCACCACTTCTATTCAATATCGTGTGGAAGTCTTATAAGGCAAGAAAGGGAAATTAAAGGCATCTAAATTGGTAAAGAAGAAGCAAAACTTTCTCTATTTGCAGATGATATGATCCATACATAGAAAATCCCAAAGATTCAGCAAGAAAATGATTGGAACTCACTGAAAGATTGAGCGAAGTGGTGGGATACAAGATCAACATACAAAAAGCAGTCAGATTCCTTTACACTAAAAAAAAAAGCACTAAAAAGGAAATCAGAAAATCAATACCATTTACAATAACCACCCAAAAGATGAAATACTTAAGACCTATACAAATAAAACTATAAAATACTACTACAAGAAACCAAAATACACTAAAAAGAAATGGAGGAATATACCATAATGACAGATAGAAAGATTTAACATTGTGAAAATGTCAATGCTACCCAAAGTAATCTATAGATATAATGCAACTCCAATCCAAATTTCAACATCATTCTTTAAAGAAATGGAAAAACTGATCACTAATTTTATATGGAAAGGAAAGAGACCTCAGATAAGCAAAGCATTACTTAATAAGAAGAAAAAGTTGGAGGCACCTCTCACTTCCAGATCTCAAAATCTACTACATAGTCACAGTGGTCAACACAGCCTGATACTTGTACAACAAAAGATACAAGATCAATGGAACAGAATTGAGAATCCAGAAGTAAATCCATCCACATACTTATCTGATCTTTGACAAAGGGTCAAAACACATTAAATGGGGAAGAGACAGTCTCTTCAACAACTGCAGACAAAGCTATATATCCATTTGTAGAAAAATTAAGCAAGACCCATATTTCATACTATATAAAAGAGAGAAAAAAAATCAACATGGATTAAAGACCTAAATACAAACCCTAAAACTATGTTGTTATTGTTAGGTACCCTCAAGTCAGTTCCAACTCATAACGACCCTATGCAGAACAGAACGGAACACTACCTAGTCCTGCACCATTTTCACAATTGTTATGCTTGAGCCAATTGCTGCTTCCACTGTGTCAATACATCTCATAAGGAGTCTTCTTCTTTTTCGGTGACATTCCACTTCACAAAGCATGATGTCCTTCTCCAGTTGCTAGCCCCTCCTGATAACATGTCTGAAGTCTGAGAGATGAAGTCTCACCATACTGACGTCTAAGGAGCATTCCTGCTGTACCTTTCCCAACACAGATTTGTTTGTTCTGGCAATTCATGGTACTTTCAATATTCTTCTCTTAAACCAAAACTCAATGTATGTATCAATTCTTCTATTGTTGTTGTTAAGTGCCTTTGAGTCGGTTCCGACCCATAGTGACCCTGTACAGGGTTTCCGAGGCTGTAAATCTTTACAGGAGCAGAATGCCTCATCTTTCTCCAGAAGAGCAGCTGGTAGTTTCAAACTGCTGGCCTTAAGGTTCGCAGCCCGATTCGTAACCATTCATTTAAGTCCTCTTCACTTCCAGCAAGTAAGGTTTTATTATCTGCATATCACAGTTGTTAATGATGTTACATTCTTCTTCATATAATCAAACTTCTCAGATTATTTGTTCAACATACAGATTGAACAAGCATGGTGAAAGGATACAACAACCCTGGTATATATGATAATGTGGTATATGTCCCCATGAAATAAGAGCTATGACATGAGTAGATATATGCACACCCATGTTCATCACAGCAGTATTCACAATAGCAAAAATTGGAGACAGTTTAAATGTTCACTAATGGAAGAATGGATAAGCAAACTTTAGTACATACACACAGTGGAATACTGAGCAACATTGAAGAATAATGATGAATCTGTGAAACACCTCATAACATGGATGAACCTGGAGGACAGTATGCTGAGTGAAATCAGTCAATCACAAAAGGACAATTATTATATGAGAACACTACTATAAAAACTTAAGAAGAGATTTTCATACTAAACGAAACATTCTTTGATGGTTTCAATAAGGAAGGGAGAGTAATTCACTGGCTAGAAGGCTGTTTGTTCTTAAGTGCCGTCGAGTCAGTTCTGACCCATAGCGACCCTGTATAGGGTTTCCCAACAGTAGCTGGTGAGCTTGAACCACCAACCTTGCAGTTCAAATGGCATGTAAACTTGGGAAACACAATATACAACAAGGAGGTTGGCAGAAGAATGAAGACAGGTGTAGACACAGGGAGGTATACAAGGGTAAAGGGGATAGAGATAAATACTGTTATATACACAACCTTGCAACAACAGTGTTCTATGGGTAGATACATGGACAGATATACTAGCTGAATGGGTGTGGGCAAGAGAGTGGGAGTATACCCACTAATACATAAGGGTTTGACAGAGGATGTTTGAACATTGGCATTTCCTTTGCTACAAACACACTTATGAATGTTGTGGAGCAGGTTCTTGTTGTTGCTAAGTGCCATTGAGTTGGTTCCCACTTATATCGGCCCTGTATAGGATTTCCTAGGAATGACTGGAGGTTTAGAACTGCCAACGTTGCAATCAGTAGTCCAATGCTTATCCTACAGCACCACACCAAGCCCAGATGGAGCATATGGGGGAAAAAAATGATGAAAATTTCTTAGGCATTGCCAAACACCATGAGGCAATGAGTTGCTTGACCAGGGATCTCCAGGGACACCACGGTCAACTGGCACAGCATAGTCCACAGAGACAATGTTCTACATCCTAGTTTGGTGAGTAGTGACTGGGATCTTGAATGCTCATAAGTGGCCATCTAAGGTGCAACTACTGGTCTCTCCATGTGGGGAAGAAAAAATAGTAATGGAAACTAAAGATGCTTGAGATCAATTAGTTTAGTGGACTAATGGAACATGTTAAATCAATTGCCACAACTCTGAGATTAGAAAAACTAGATGGGGTCGGCTACTACTACCAAATGCTCTCAAAGGAATCACATTAGAGAGTCCCAGATAGAGTGGGAGATAATGTGGAACAAAATTCAAAATCATTTTTAAAAAAACAAAACAAAACGGGTTTACTGGTCAGAAAGAGACCGAAGGAACCTGAGTCTATGACTCTCAGTCACCTTCTAGAGCTCCAATTTTCAACCAAGCAGTGGATAGGTATATTGAGGAACCACAATACTAGTGAAGCATGCTCTCCATGGAGTGCTCAACCATTCAAGATCAAAAGGACATCATTTACGAGGGGACAACGCTCAGGAGGGTTGGGAAGGAGTGTGGAATGGAAGTAGGAACCACAAGTAACAAGTGGGATAATTTTTATTATATGGAGGGGGTTGCAATCACAAAATGAAACAAAGTATGTGATTTGTTGGATATAAAAAAGATTTTGTTTTTGCTGTTTTTTAAAAAAAGACATTTTTCACTGCATTATTTATAACACCAAAATAATTTTTCAGCAGTGAGAACTGGCTACATAAATATATAGTACTCACACAGTGGATTGCTATTCTGAAATTTTGGAGTCTGAGCATATAGTAAACTCTTGTTGCTAAGTGCCATCTAGTTGGTTCCCACCCCTGTGTAGGGTTTCCAAGTAGCGACTGGTGAGTTTGAACTGACAACATTGTAGGATAAGCACTGGACTGCTAACTGCAAGGTCAGTGGTTCAAACCCATAAACTGCTCTTTGGAAACCCTATCCAGGGTCACTCTGAGTCAGAACAGACTCCAAAGCACTTAACAACATTCTAAAAATTAAATATAATTATATAGACTTGTATTGTTGACATTGAACAGTGTTCTTTATATTGCTGGGATTTTTTAAAATGTTTCATAGCAATATATATAGCATAATTCCATTTTATAAGTATATGTTGTTGTTGTTGTTGAGTACCATTAAGTTGGTGCAAATCCATAGTAACCCTTATAGGGATTCCAAGGAGTAACTGGTAAGCTTGAACCACTGACCTTGTGATTCAAACCAACTTTGCAGTCCAGGGCATGAACCCACAACGTATACACACCCATATATATGCACACTTATGCACAGGTTACATCTATTAGAATTGTATTTGGTTTTATGTAAATTTATTTAAACTAATAATGGTTCTTTTTTCTTACATATCCCAAAGTCCAGCTCAACAAAGTCAGGGCCAGGGTCTCAAAAATTTTATTTCTCTCTACTGACTCAAAGGCTCAAGAACTTCAGTATCCTCAGTCATTTCTGCCTTCAAGACAGGAGAAAGGGCAAAGGGTTAAGGCATACAGCAGCCTAGGATGTCAGCTTTTATCAGGACACAAAAACTTTACAGAAGTTTCTTTCTGTCCCATTGCATTGAGGTGGGTGGGCTACCTCAGGTTCAAAGAAGACTGGAAAATAAACTGCTCACCTTTTTGGTCCCAAATGAGAAGGTGACTGAGAAGTCAGTCAAGAGTCTTTGTCAAACAACATAACTAAACTCCTAGAACAATCACCAAAATGTCCACAGGACTATCTGTAGTCATTGATTTTTATTAGTACTTTATGTCGTCTTTAAAAGCTATCTGTAATGCCACATGCTTTTACCTGGCTTCTTAAAATATAGATAATAGTTATTTGAACACCTATTCTTTGTTCTTCAGAATTCCATGCCCCACCACCTCCTCAACACTACTATCAGAATGTCTGTATTTGTGGAGGTAGGATGGACATTTACATTCTTGTGCTCACCTCTGGATTCAACTTCCCATTTTGCCAAATTAGTTCCCTTTATGAATTATCTATGTGTGCACAGTGTACCTATTCTGTCCCAAGTGGATCAAAGGAAGGGCCTTTCTTCAAACTTTCCCATATATACCCAACCATACAACAAATACACATACTACTCATGAAAACATGTGTGGTGCATTGTGTCTTTTACTGAGTTTTAAGGAGCTCTGGTAGCATAGTGGTTATGAATCGGGCTGCTATGCTCAGGGTCAGCAGTTCGAAACTACCAGCTGCTCCATGGGAGAAAGATGAGGCTTTCTGCTCCTGTAAAGATTTACAGCCTCAGAAACCCTGTACAGGGTTGCTGACTCAGAACTGACTCCACGGCACATAACAACAGCATGACAGAGAGTGATCATCTATATCACAGTAATACAACCAGCTTTAAACTGAATATTGAACATCCTGGTCAGAAACACAGACACATGAGGAGGAACATTGGTCACTGTCCCTAGTGTTCATTAGGGTCTCCTGCTAAGTCTCTCTACCATACACACTCGGGCATCTTTCTCAGGTTGTGACCTAACAGGGATTCACTTTCTAACTGCATACATTGAACAAAAGCTGTCACCACTTTCTGCTTAGATGCCAGGACACACGCCCAAAGGGCTGGCCACATGGTTTACTTCACAAAAGGAGGGTCCAGACACACCACCCTAGCTGGTTAAATTTGCACCAACTCTCTGAAGGCTACTCTCCCTTACTAGGAAACTAATAAGAGAATCCTTCAGCAGTTTTGCCAATGTCCCTAACCTGCTGTCAGTAAGGCTTGGAAATAGTTGTTGATGATATTTGCCTAAGGGCTAAAGCCACCAAAAAGTCAACCACATGACTAAGCAGTGAAATGTGCTCCTGAAATGCAATGTTTTCCTCTGCCCAGAATTGTCTGTTCCTCTCAAGCATTGATGTTGGGAGGTCACTATGCCCTGGATGATTAGAGAAGACCCTGTGTCTTCTGTCTACGACCCTCATTTCCTGAAGTGTGGGCCCTGCTTTTGTTCTCCCAGGGAAAACAGATCCATTAGAATTTTGGTTTAACTCCAAGTTTGACTCAAGAGCTTAAAGATTATCTGATATCAGCATTAATATTATCATATCAATAATTCAAAGAATTTTAAAAAGCTATATAATCATCTAGATGAGGAATGTGCAAACTTGCTATGGCAAGGGTAACACCTTTAGGGTAACACCTTACTTCAGGGTAACACCTAAAGTAACAAGTACTTTAGGCATTACATCCCATATACAATCTCTATTACATTCTTTGTAAAACCAGCACCCTTTAAAAGTGTTTTAAAAAAAGTCAGAGTCCCTGGGTAACGCAAACGGCTAAACACTTGAATACTAGCCAAAACGTGAATGGTTTGAACTCAACCAGAAGCATCTCAGGACACAGGCCAGGCAATCTGGTATTGAAAGGTCATAGTTTTGAAAACCCTACTGAGCAGTTGTACTCTGCAATCGTGGGGTCATCATGGGTTCCAATACGCTGCACAGCAACTAACAGCAATTACCTTGTTACAGAATGCTCCTGAAAATGAAGCACAGCTCCCAAAAGTAAAAATGCACATGCCAATGGGAAAGATCTGAAAATCTAGAATTCAATTCATACACCTACAATGAACTGATACTCAGCAAAAGGAAGTAAATCCACTCAGTGAGAAAGGAAAAGTGTCTTCAAGAAATGGTGCAGGAGGAGAACAAACAAGATGGTAGATTGGGTGGAAGTGCAGTGAGGAGCTCCATCAGCAACAACACAGAATACTGAACCAAGCAGGCTCACAGGATGGTGCCAGAACTCTGAATGACATATAAAGGAATATTAAGAAGGTTGGAAGGCTTACAGCTAGGGGAATCTGTAGCAGAAGCAAGAAATCCAGTAGTTTCTCATTCAAGATGCTCCTGGAGCCGCCATCTTGGGAGAGACAAAGCAGGGGAAGGATTAGAGCAGCCAGGGATGCCTGACAGAACCACAGAGATAAAGGGGTGGACAATTTTTTTTTTATCTGTTCATTGATCTCTCGCTGTCTGTGCACCTCCATTATGGTGACTGGAGGGGGTCCCTGAGCAAGTGGATACCATATCCCCATTCCTGGAGGGTTCTACTACGCATGCTCACAGACCTCAAAATTTAAAGAGACAGTTTGCACTTAAAACCAAATGGCAGTGCTAAAAGGACACAGCTGGCCCTGAACTGTTTATCACTAGGAAAATGGCCTGAATGGGGGTTGTGGAGCAGGACAGGCAAACTAAAAAGAAAATAGGCCAAAAATTAAATCCTGAGTTACATCAAAATGACCAACAGTGGCATCTTGAAATTTCTCAGGAAGAAAAAAAAAAAAGGTAGCCCATATCCTGATCATATCTACCTGGAGGCAATCAGAAAGCACTAAAAAATACAAAAATTAACACCCATCTAAGTATTGAGACCATAGCTAACTCCTGAAATATGCCCAAAAAACAAAACAGATGACCATATCAGCACATGTCCAGAAATGAGATAAAGTGACTGAGGCAAATGAGATGGAAGTAGATCTACAATCCATACAATCCATATTGGAAATACCTGAGAAGGAATTCAGAAAAATGATTATAAGATGTATCAAAACATTATACAATGGAGTAGAAAAAAATAAGAAAAAAACATTCCAGTGCTACAGGAACAATCAAAAAAGATAGATACAAGCTTGGAAGCAATTCAAAACCTACAGAAAGAAGTCTAAATGATTAATAATAGAATATCAGAAATGAACAATACACTGAAAGGGCAAAGCAGTAGGATTGAAGCGCTAGAAGTCAGAACTAGTGACTAGAAGACAAATCTCTTAACACTACTAAGATAGAAAAGCAAGCACAAAAAAGGATTAAAAAATCTGAAGAAGGCCTAAGATTCATGTTGGACAACATGAAGAGGAATAACTTAAGAATTATCGGCATTCTGGAACAGGAAGAATCACACAAGTCCACAGATGAGACAGTTCAACAGCTTCTGGAAGAAAATTTCACTAACATCCT
>NW_006408885.1:1866833-1867628 GCF_000296735.1 Chrysochloris asiatica | reverse complement strand
TAAAAGAAAATCACCAAGACATAATAATCAAGCTCTCCAAAATCAAAGATAAGGACAGAATCTTGAAAGCAGCTAAGAAAAAGAGAAGTGTAACATATAAAGGCAAGCAAATCAGATTAAGCTCAGATCTCTCAGCAGAAACCATGCTGGCAAGAAGGCAATGGGGAGACATATATAAACCCCTGAAAGAAAAAAACTGCCACCCAAGAATCCTCTACACAGCAAAGCTGTCAATCAAATAAAAGGTGTAATCAAAACATTCCAGGATAAACAGAAGCTAAGGGATTTTTGCCAAAGCCAACCCTGTGATGCAAAACACCCTAAAGGGAGTGCTATGGTAAACAGACAAAAACCACAGATTGATGCACAGGGCAGCATCACCCTGAACTCAATTGACAAATGGAAAAGTCAAGAACAGAAAAAAAATTATAAGAACAGAGGATTTGGGAGATCAGTCTTTGATCAAAACAATTACAATGTGGAAGAAGTAAACACAGAGGACCCATTGGTGATAAGGCCAGGGATATTACAGGATAAAATCTGTTGTTGTTGTTGTTGTTAGGTGCCAAAAATAGATTGTCTTAAATGGAAGGAAAAGTTAATGGAATATAAGGTAACCACATCAGTGGGGTTGGGGTGGGGGGTTTAGTTCGGGTGTTGGGAAGGGCCCTACAAGAAGGGAGAGGAGGTGGAAGAACACGATAGATAGGGGAACACTGAGATAGGTTTGCATGGCCTAGTGGGACAGAGGTAAATAGTGATGCATACTCAACCTTGGAACAACAGGGCTCTGGG
>NW_006408885.1:1851646-1856697 GCF_000296735.1 Chrysochloris asiatica | reverse complement strand
GACTAGAAAGCAATAGATTTCTTGCTTCTGCCACAAATTCCCCCATCTGTGAGCCTTCCAACCTTCTAAGTGTTCCTTTATATGCGGTTCAGAGTTCTGGGACCAGCCCCTGAGTCTGCTTGGTCGGGTATTCTGTGTTGTTGTTGGCGGAGCTCTCTGCTATATGTCCACCTGATCCGCCATCTTGTTTGTTCTGAGTGTCTAATTTTTGAGAGGTTCTAGTTATCTATTTTGTCTTCTGTGTGTTTTTAGTAATGTTTGACAGTGCATTTGTGCCATGTATAAGAGCCTCTAAGTTTGTCCCTATTCTTTCAATGATGATCTTTATGGTTCTAGGTATTACATTTAGGTCTTTAAGCCATGTTGAGTTTCATTTTTGTATATGGTGTTAGCTATGGGTTTGTTTCATTCTTCTGCAAATGAATTTCCAGTTTTGCCAGCATCATTTGTTGAAGAGACTATCTGTATGTGGATAGATTTACTTCTGTTCTCAATTCTATTCTATTGATCTACATATCTGTTGCTATACCAGTACCAGGCTGTTTTGACCACTGTGGCTGTGTAGTAAATTCTGAGATCAGGGAGTGAGAGGTCACCAATCTTGCTTTTCTAAGCAGTGCCTTGTTTATCTGAGACCACTTTCCTTTCCATACAAAGTTAGTGATCAGTTTTTCATCTCTTTAACAAATGATGTTGAAATCTAGATTGGGATTGCACTATATCTATAGATTACTTTAAATAGCTGTGACATTTTTACAATGTTAAGTCTTATGATCCATGAACATTTTATATTCTTCCATTTTTGTAAATCTCTTTTGGTTTCTTGTAGTAAGGTTTTGTAATTTTCTTTGTATAGGTCATTTGTTTCTCTGGTTAGATTTATTTCTAAGTATTTCATCTTTTGAGTAGCTATTGTAAATGATACTGTTTTCTAAATTTGCTTCTCAGAGCTGGTTTTATTAGTATGAAGGAATCAAACTGATTTTTGTATATTGATCTTGTACCCTGCCACTATGCTAAACCTTTCAATGAGCTCCATAATCTTCTTGCTGAATCTTTGGGATTTTCTAGGTATAGGATCACATCATCATAGCAATACTTTTAACTTACCTTAATGTACAGAAACAAAAGATTTTTATTACCAGGAGTGGCAGAAGAACAATATTTTTAACTTAGCTTAATGTACAAAAACAAAAGAGTTTTATTACTAGGGGTGGAGGGAGAAAAGAGAGTTTTTGTTTGAGAGGCTTTGAGTGTACAATAATGGTGGTGGAATATTTTGTGAAAGAATAGCGATAATGTTGGCAAAACGAAGGCTGTAACTAAGATCAGGGAATTGTAAAAGTAGAAGTTGTGCTGGCAGATATTTTAGCTCATAGGCTGTATAAAAAAGGGCCACCAGATTTAGCCCTTAAGCTATAGTTTGCTGAACAGTGATCTTGATAGATGTTAATATGCAATCCTAATGTAACTGTTGATAGGCTATAAAAAGATTTTTTAAATCTTCCTTAATATGATAAAAAATATACCTATCTTAAAAGCAAAAGTAATTCTTAATGGTGAAAATTTATATTCAGAAATGAAAAAAAAAATGAGACAAAGTCTACTAATATTATTCTAATATACTAAAGTACAATGCTGTCAGTGATTGGATAATATCCATACATCTACAAGGAAGACCAGCTGATACCACAATTATTCAGATTTACACACCAACCACTAAAACCAACCATGAGGAAATTGAAGATTTCTACCATCTTCTTCGGAGTCTGAAGATTATGGCATGGCACTATAGGATAAACACTGGATTGCAAGCCTCAAGGTTGGCAATTCAAACCCACCAGCTGCTCCTAGAAAGCCCTTTACAGGGTCTTTATGAGCCAGAACCAACTTGCTAGCACTTAACAACAACAACAACTTCTTCAGTCTGAAATTGATCAAACATGCAATAAAAATGCATTGATAATTACTGGTGATTGAAATGAGAAATGTGGAAACAAAGAGCAAGAAATCATAGTTGGAAAATATGGTGCTGGTGATAGAAAAAACAACAACAACAACAACAACTGGAGATCCCATGGTAGATTTTTGCAAGACCATTGACTTACTTATTGCAAATGCTTCTTTTCAACAACATAAAAGGTGACTATACACTAGGACCTCACCAAATGAAAAACACAGAAATCAAAGTGATTACTGCATCGATGAAGGAGTTCTGGTAATGTAGTGGTTACGAATCGGGCTATGAACCACAAGGTCAGCAGTTTGAAACTACCAGCTGTTCCACGGGAGAAAGACAAGGCATTCTGTTCCCATAAAGATATACAGCCTCGGAAATCCCATACAGGGTCACTTTGAGTCGGAACCGACTCCATGGCACATAACAACAACAAATGCATCAATGAGAAGAGACAATGGAGAAGCTCACTATCATTCAGTCAAAGCAAGGGCAGGGTCCAGCTGTGGAACAGATCATCAATTGCTCATGTAATCAGGCTGACGTTGAAGAAAATTAAAGCAAGTCCACAAGAGCTAAAACATGACCTTGAATATATCCCAATTGAATTTATAGACCATCTCCATGTAGATTTGATGTATTAGACACTAACGGTCTAAGACCAGAGGAACTGTGGGATAACATCAAGAACATCATACATGAAGATAGCAAAAGGTCAGTAAAAAGACTAGGAAGAAAGAAAAGACAGAAGTAGATATCAGAAGAGACTAAGACATGATCTTGAATATAGAGAAGCTAAAGCAACTGGCAGACATGACAAAGTAAAAGAACCGAACAGAAAATTTAAAAGAGCAGCTCAAGAAGGCAAAGTAAAGTTTTATAATGAAATGTGCAAAAACCTGCAGTCATGAAACCAAAAGGGAAGAACATGCTAAGCATTTCTCAAGTTGAATGAAAGGAAGAAAAAAAATCAAACCTCAACTTGCAATACTGAAGGTTTTTATGGGCATAATATTGAATGAGGAAGGAAGCATCAAAAGAAGATGAAGGAATACACAGAATCACTATACTGAAAATAATTGGTTGATGTTCAGCTATTTCAAGAAGTAGCATATAATCACTGAAGGAAGAAGTCCAAGTTGCACTGAAAACATTGGTGAAAAACAAGGCTCCAGGATTTGACGAACTGAAATGTTTCAACAAACTGATGTAGCACTGAGACACTCACTCATCTATGCCAAGACATCTGGAAGACAGCTACTAGGTCAACCAATTGGAAGAGACCTATATTTGTGCCCATTCTAAAGCAAGGTGACTAACAGAATGTGGAAATCCTTGAACAATATTATTAATATCACATGTGAGTAAAATTTTGATGAAGATAAGTCAAAAATGGTTGCTGCCGTACATTGATAGGGAACTGGCAGAAACTCAAGCCAGATTCAAAAGAAGATGTGGAACCACAGATATTATTGCTGACATCAAATGGACCTTGAGTGAGAGCAGAGAGAATACCAGAAAACTGCTTTCTTGCTGTTGCTGTTGGTAAGTGCTTTTGAGTCAGTTCTGACTCATAGTAACCCTGTATAGGGTTTCTGAGGCTGTAAATCTTTATGGAGCAAAAAGTCTCATCTTTCTCCTGTGAAGCAGCTGGTGAGCTCCAACTGCCAACTTTATGATTAGCAGTCTACAAAGTGCTTATCTTACAAAGTCACAGAGCTCCCAGAAAAAATGTTTACTTGTGCTTTAGTGACTATGCAAAAGCATTTGATTATGTGGATCACAGTAAACTATGGATCACATTGTGAAGAATGGGAATTCCAGAACATTTAATTGTGCTAATGAGGAACCTGTACACAAACCAAGAAGCAGTTGTTAGAACAGAACTAGGGGATACTGTATGTGGCTTAAAATCAGAAAAACTGTGTGTCCTTTCACATACCTACCTACTCAGTTTGTATGATGAGCAAATAATTTGAGAAGCTGGACTACATGAAGAAGAAGTTAAATAGCATTTGGATTAGAAGAAGATCCATTAACAATCTGTGGTGTGCAAATGATACAACTTTGCTTGCTGGAAGCAAAGAGGACATGAAGTACTTACTAATGAAGATCAAAGATTAGAGTCTTCAGTATGAATTACACCTCACTGTTAAGAAAATGAAAATTCTCACAACTGGACCAATAAATAACATCATGATCAACAGGGAACAGATTGAAGTCCTTGGGAGGTGGAAATTTTGTCAGATGACGTGGGGCTTTCAGGAACCAGCACACTTTTGCAGAGAGGATATTGACCAGCCAACTGTCACTTCATCAGATGGCTCCTGACTCTCCTAGCAGGGGCCAGGTCTCTGGCTGTGGCAAGCACAGTCTCTGGCAGGAGGTGGTAGGATGCTATTAGTGTGTGCATCAGGAACTCTTCTAGAAAATGGTGCCAGCCTCAGCCCCTAGGCCCTCCAAACGGAAGCTCCTGGTTCTGCCTGCTGACTCAGCCTGCTCCAGTTCCTCACTTTCAAGGGATTTCCCATCTCTCAGCCCTTTTTACTTACAGAGCAAAGGGAGGAGGCTCAGGCCATTACAGACTTTACTTCATTTACTTCATTATTCCTCTATTACTTCTGACACTCACATGACAATAAGAATTTCACTCAATCCTCACAGCTACCACCAGCCCATTTTGGAGTGGTGGTTGTGTGCCGCAGAGTTGGTTCTAACTCATAGCAATTCTGTATAGGATTTCTGAGGCTGTTAAACAGATGAAAAAACTGAGCTTCAGAGAGAGGAAGCAACCTCTTCAACTTCACACAGCAAAGAAGGGGCAAAGCTAGGATTCTAACACATCTCTCTTAAACCAGGTAACATGGCCCCAAAGAGCATCAGGAAACTACCCAAATCCAACAATGTCCTAGATGTGTAATTTTACATTTTCTAGTAGCCATAATTTAAAAATCAAACCAAAATGGTTGAAATAAATTTTGATAATAGATTTTATTTTACTAAAATTCTAAAATAGGATTGTTTTACAATGCAATAAAAAATCAGTACTGGAGAACAAACAAGATGGCGGATCGGGTGGAAGTGCAGTAAAGGA
>NW_006408885.1:1845278-1847801 GCF_000296735.1 Chrysochloris asiatica | reverse complement strand
GTCCATTGCTACTGCCACTGTGTCAATCCATCTCTTGGGGGTTTTCCTCTTTTTTGCTGATCCTCTAGTCTTCTTAAGGTACCTTCAAAAAAAGGTCCTGTCTAGACTAACACTGCTAGAAATTACTAATTTTATTAAAGAAAGAGAATCATTTCAAAATGAGATGTTATTACAGACATCCATGCCAGATATGCAAGGCTCCGAATTACAGGGGGACTGTGTGGGTTTTTTAAAGCGGTGAAGTAAACAATGGCTGTGTGCTTTCAGGCACTTAGAAGAGGAGGATGGAGCATGGCAAATGTTACAAAACAGTTGTTAAATTACAAGTTTAAACATTATTGATAAGCTCATTCTGGTACATTCTTAGGTTGTTATATCTTGAGAGCTGTTCAACAAAGCATTTTGTCAGGGGCTGATTTTTCTGTTAAAATCAGTCTGCCTCCTCATCCCAACACTTAGACTTTGTCTTAGCTACAAATTTACAAGGGACAATCAGTGAAATATCCTAGTGAAGGTAATTTGAGGAGCCAAGAGGTGAAGGAAGATGTCATATATACTTATCTGAGCCACACAGTTATTTACAGACTCTAACTTCATTTAACATTATCAATTTCATCTCTTAACCTCCTGCTGACCAAAGTGTTTTTTGGTCTGGGGCCAGCTGTACAAACATTCTTAACAGTCACCAAGAAATTCTTTATCCAGGTTCGAAATCTTGACCTTTGTCTTTTTTTGTTTTTCAAGCAATAAGATTTTGACAAAAAGATTGAATGATTTCTTCAGAAAAGTAAAAATGAAAATCTTAATTTAATTCAAAATGGAGTTTATTTAAATCTGAAGTCACCTAGATTTTTTTAAGGTTTACTACTCCACAGTTCCATTGAAACAATGACTTCTGAAGTGATCTTCGGGTTCCATTACATTTAAGACAGAGAAGTCAGCAATGATGACTATTTGGGGGGATTGCCACAAGGTAATTGGATAGATTTTCTTTAAAGACTCAAGCTGATCAGGGGGGTTCATTAGGAAGAAGTTTTAAGAACACTAAAAACTGCATTAATGGGGGAAAGGCCAAGAAGTTGCACCAAGGAATTTTATTTTTTGCCATCACAACAATGTACCTGCTCATTTGTCAATGGTAGGTAGCAAAGGCTGTCCCACAAGAATTTAGTTGAGAAACCTTACTCCATCTACCCTACAGCCCTGATCTTTTCCCCTTCAACTCCTTTTTGTTCCTACAATTCAGAGAACATTTACATGGAGCACGATTTGAGTCCCTCGAGGATATTCAAACTATTTTGACAAGGTGTGACACTGTGGGATAAGGACTGGGCTGTTGACAGCAAGATGGGCAGTTCAAACCCCCATACTGCTCCTCAGAAACAACATACAGGATTCAATAGCACTTAACAACAACATCTCAATTTTGACTCATCAGTCACAGTGGTTCATGGCCCTAAGTGTGCCTACTACGTGTCCAGCAGCAGCGATGAGCTACTAGAACAACTCACCTGGCACCTGGGAGAACACAGCAGAAAAGAGACCAGGAAAGTCTGAGCCTGGTCTAGTACATGTTAAGCACTCAATACGTATGGTTTCTGCCCCTTTTCCTTTCTGACGCTCTTCTAAGGCTTCTTGATAGTAAGAATTAATTATTCTGAGCTGTAAGAATCTCTGGCTCCAAGAAATAATAGTCCTTTGATTCTCAGGCTCCGAAAGACTGAAACTCCAAGCCTTTGATAGTCTGTGTTTTCTCTCCTGGTCCCTCAGGCAGCACCCCTCCCCCTCCCAATAGATACATTAATTTGCATACAACTGAGCTGCATTACTACATCAGTTTCAAGGTTTTACTACCTGCTTTCTGCTGACAGGAACAGTTTCTTTTTCTTAAAGAAGCAACTGTGGACCTGGACCACTGCTTTTTTGCAAGACAACCGTGATATCCTCGGGGACAAGCAATGGCTAAGGTATTCTTGGTCTTTTGTTTCTAAATTGCAGTGCCAAGAGAGTGATGTGCCAGGGACTGACCCTGGAGGATGACCTAGGCAGATGGAGCCCAGAGGTGTGAGCTGAGAGAACAGAAGCAATGCCCACCTTGAGCACTGCCTACAACATAGGACAAATAAGAGGATTACATTGTCAGTATCAAAAGGTCTGAAAGCAGCAAAGCTTTAGGGGACTTGAGGTATGAGGTAAAATAATCTCTGGTACCTTGTAAGGTTGCTGCAGACCTAGGTCTTGAAGGTGGTTCCTTGGTGGGCACGAGGCCACTCCAGAAAGTCTGTGTTTCTCAAACATCTGCCTTTCAGCTACTACCAATAGGATGCTTTCTGTCTCCACATACCCCAACATCTTTTCTATCTTCTTTTTTATCAAAATACTTTCTTTAAACAGTCCCTCGGTTGTGCAAAAAACTAATGCACTCAGCTGCTCACCAAAAGACTGACGGGTCAAGTTTATGCAGAAGCATCTTAGAAAAAAAGGCCTGGTAACCTACTTCCAAAAAGTCAGCTAATGAGGATC
>NW_006408885.1:1840033-1842048 GCF_000296735.1 Chrysochloris asiatica | reverse complement strand
CTTATCTGATAATAACCCTGAAATTCTAACTTTAGTGTGTTAGTCATGTTTGCTAAAATATATGAAAATAAATGCATAGGTATTGAATGAGAATACTAATAGAATCCCTCAGCCACATACATAATAAAATGGCTGCTTACCACGTTTTCGCTCTCCCTACTGGAACTTTTCTTCCTACCGGCAAGTCATCCCTAGCCAACCTATCACCTACCTCCACTAATCTCAACCCCTCCCTCCTCTTAGACCAGTATAAAAATCCTTCCCCCTAGCACTTTCTCGCTCTTTCCTTCCAACCACCAATAAAGCCTTACACGTGGGTGTTTGTGTTCTGGCTCATTCCATCTCACAAATACGTTCATCATCATCCACCTAAAACTATCCCATGCACACATGTACACATGGCAATAAAACTTCAAACCACCAGGAGTGCCAAGGACAGGAGCCTGGGAGCAGCAAGGAGGAGGGGCTCCCAGAGGCCTGGCAGCCCTGGTCATGCCTCCCCCACCAGCCCCAACCTGCCCAGCTTTATGGCCTCACCCACCTGCCTCTTAAATTCAGAATCCTTTACTTTGCTTTTTGTTTATGTCTTCTCGCTTTCCCATCCCATTCCCACTCCAAGGTTTGCTAGAAGTGGAGCCCAAAGCAGGCACTCAGGTGCAAACGCCTTTTGAGGGAGTATGCTTAAAAAAGAGGAAGTGAAGAAAGCAAACAGGACTTAGGCACACCTCATAGGCACCTTCTGGAGCTTGGATTAAATGATGAAGTTGTTTCTTCCTTGAGGCAAGGAGGAGGTCTTCTGACACTTTTATTAGTCAGTATTGATTGTGGTATTGCTGAGTGCCTGGGAGACAACAATTGTAGTTGTTAAGTGCTATCTAGTCAGTTCTGACTAATAGTGACCCTGTATAGGGTTTCCAAAGAGTAGCTGGTGTGCTTGAACTGGCAACCTTGCAGTTCAAATGGACTTTGCAGTCCAGTGCAGTAACCCATAGCACCATAACCTTTAGGAGCCATTGTCCTGAAAGGGGACAGCTCTGAGTTAGCATCAACTCACAGTAGCTATTGTTGTTAGGTGACCTCAGTCAAGTCATTTCAGACCCATAGCAACCCTATGTCCAATAGAAGAAAAGACTGCCTGGTACCAGCCTCAAAACTACTGCTATGCTTGAGCCCATTGCTGCTGCCACTCTGCCAATCCATCTTGTTGGGGGTCTCCCTCTTTTTTGCTGACTCTCCACTTGACCAAGCATGATGTCCTTCTCCAGGAATTGATCCCTCCTGATAATATGTCCGAAGTCTGTGAGACAAAGTCTGCATCCCCTGTCATGAATGGTTCCCTAAACCCTTGACCTGCCCAGCCCCTCCCTCAAGACACCTTGTTAGTAAGTCTTGGACTATGGGACTGATATATGACTATTAAACACAGGTTTGGAGTTTATACTCAAAGAAGACAATGACTACACAACAAGTCCAGGGCAGAAACCCTCCAGCCAGAAGCCATGGCAGAAACAGCTATGTCCTCACCATGAATTTGAGTGAGGACCGCACTCAAACCTCCTGGCTTGATTTCTATGGGTCTACAACAAAGCCACATGTAGTTTCTTAGATGGTAAGGCTGTGACAAAAAACAAGATTTCTACAACCCAGACAAGAAAAAATGAAAGAAAAGCCAACATTCCAGTCAATGCCTAAACCACTTCGGGAAAAACTTCCTTTGAAAAATAGTACCTTCTACATGTATTTGGGAATTCTGGTGCGGCACTGTGAATCAGCACTGGACTGTGAACCACAAGGTCAGCAGTTCAAACCCACCAGTTGCTCCTTGCAAACCCTATATAGGGTCACTATAAGTCAGAAATGACTTGACGGCACTTAACAACAATAACAGCATGTATTTGGGATCTCAGTGGCTCCATGCAATAAGCATGGGACTGTGAATCACAAGGTCCATAGTTTGAGCCTGCCCGTCACTCTATGGGAGAAAGATGAGGCTTTTGTTCCTGTGAAGGTTTAAA
>NW_006408885.1:1814235-1839317 GCF_000296735.1 Chrysochloris asiatica | reverse complement strand
CAGTTTAAATTGAGTTACTAACAAACTAAACTATGGCTGAACTCATCAATGCCATTTTGGTTGCATGTAACAAAATACCACTTGAACTTACTTAGGCAAAAGGATAGTTATTTGAAGGCGCCAAGTATCTCATAAAAAGAAGGATAGGGTGCCATGGAACTTCAGGGGAAATAGGAATCAGGGGACCAAATGACACTAGGATGTTGTAGTGAAGTACAGTTGAGTCATTGCCAAAACATGGCCACCTTATTCATAACAGAACACAACACCTCCTGGACCTGCGCCATCCTCACGATTTTTACTCACTTCAGCCCATTGCTACAGCAATTGTGTCAATCCACCTTATTGTGGGTTTTTCTCTTTTTCATCAGCCCTCCACTTTATGGTGTATAATATCCTTCTCCAGGAACTGGTCCCTTCTTATAAGTTGTCCAAAGTATGAGAGATGAAGTCTCATTATCCTGGCTTCTAAACAGCATTCTGGCTGTACTTCTTCCAATACCAATTTGTTTGTTCTTCTGGCAGTCTATGGTATTTTTAATATTATTCAAATTCATAATTCAAATGTATCAATTCTTCTACAATCTTCCTTATTCATTGTCCAACTTTCACATGCATATGAGGCTATTGAAAATACCCTGGCTTGGGTCAGGCACACTTTAGTCCTCAAATTGCTATCTTTACTCTTGAACACTTTAAAGAGATCTTGTATAGCAGGCTTATCCAATGCAATATTGTCATTTGATTTCTTGACTGCTGCTTCCATGAGTGTTGATTGCAGATCCAAGAGAAAAAAAAAATCATTGACAACTTCAATCTTTTCTTAATTATGTATTGGTCCAGAATTGAAGATTTTTGTTTTCTTTACATTGAGGTGTAATCCATACTGAAAGATGTGGTCTTTGATCTCCATATGTATTTTAAGTTCTCTTCCCTTTCAGTAAGCAAGGTTGTTTCATCTGCATATTGTAGGTTGTAAATGAGTCTTCCTTCAATCCTGATGTCACACTCTTCTTCGTATATTCCACTTTATAAGTTTCTTTGCTCAGTATACAGATTAAGTATGGTGAAAAGATACAACCCCGATGCACACCTTTCCTGATTTCAAACCATTCAGATCCCCTTGCTATGTTTGAATGACTGCTTCTTGGTCTATGTACAGGATCCTCTTGAGCACAATCAAGTGTTCTGGAATACCAATTTTTCGAAATGTTATCCATAGTTTTTCATAATCCACACAGTCAAAAGCCTTTGCATAGTCAATAAAGCACAAATCAATATCTCTGATATTCTCTGCTTTCAGCCAAAATACATCTGATATCAGCAATGATATCTCTAGGTTCCATGTCCTCTTTTGAATATGACTTGAGTTTTTGGCAGTGCCCTCTTGATGCACTGTTGAGGCCATTTTTAAATTATCTTAAGCAAAATTTTACTTCTTTGTGATATTAAAAATACTGTTCAATGGTTTCTGCATTCCATTGGGTCATCTCTCTTTGAAATGGGCACAAATATGGATCTCTTCCAATAAGACGGCCATGTAGTTGTATTTCAACTTTCTTGGCATAGATGAGTGAGTACCCCCTGTGCAGCATCAGTTTGCTTAAAGATTTCTATTTGTATTCCATCAATTCCCAGAGGCTTGTTCTTTGCCAATGCCTTCAGTGCACCTTGGACTTCTTCCTTCAGTACTATTGGTTCTTGATCTTATGCCACATCTTGAGATGGTTGAACATTGAACAATTTTTTATTTTTTAATGTTTTATTATGAATTATGTGATAGTTTACATGGGAGAACATTAGCTTTACATTCATCCTATCATATATCGTTTCATTGCCATGGTTACAATCCCCTCCATGCATCATCAACCAACCAAAGGGTATACTCTACCAGCCTGCACCCAGGTCATCAGCACACAGTCCCTCTCCCTCTCTGGGTCTAGAGTTCCCAACCACTCCATCTCTCCACATCATCGTCTCTGGCGTCACTGCTTCTCTAGGTAGGGTCTCTCACACCACTCTCCTCCCTTGATGGTTCCAAGGACCTTGGCTCCTGGACTTAATAGTCAATCACTCCCCTCCTTTTGCTACAAAACATCCACCTTTAAATTCCCAACCCTCAAAGTCAGTCCTGATAACAATTAATATTCACCATTGTACCACAAGGGACCTATCCCCATCTCCTTTCATCAGCCCCACCCAGACAGATTGGATACTACTCAGTGGAGAGTCTACCTTCCTCTGCACCCTCTGGATCTAGGCTCCCTGTTGAAATCTTGTAAGCCAGTCACTTCTTGCCTTTGTAGCCACACCTCCCGCCCCCATTTTGGGTAGCCAATGTCCCTGTCTACTCTGTGTATTGAGGGGATGAGAATGATCCTTGCTGTAAAGATTTGTTCCCTCTTTTGAGCTACTGCATCCATAGGTGTGGGTCAAGTTCATCAAATTATATCAGATTACTCTTTTTTTTCCTCTTCTTCTTCTAGTTGAGCTCTGATTAGCCAGTCATTGAAGGCAGGTCACGTGGGTATTATTTGCAAGTGTGGGTGTTCTTGCGCATATGCCCTCTCTTCTTATCAGCTGGATGCTTCACTGTCCACTCTTGTCCTCTGTGGCTATGTCACTGACTCTGGGCCCAAGAGTCCCCAGGTCTTGTCATACTGCTGGCCAACCAGATCTTCACCCGGGTTCACAGGAGTCTATTGAACGTTGTAGGGCTTAGCTTGAAACTTCATTGTTGTTTTTCCCTTACTTCCCCTTATTGGTGACAAACGTGGTCACCAATCAGAGCACATGTCTGCTCATGTATTCCCATTGAGTCTTAGTCTTGGAAGGGGGTTTGCCCTGAAGGGACCCGAACACTTGCCTTGATGTCTCCTGGGCTAGCAACTTGCTTGTTCTTGTAGTAATCAGTTGCACTGCCATTATTGTTTTGTATTTTTCCTGTTTGTCTTTCTTTCAAGAAGTATCTTTTGTTCTTCTAGCCACTCCAGACTGGTCTGCTTGTCCTTTCAAGTGTAAATTTCCCACCTCAGAAGATTCTGTGTGAAGTTCAGGATTCCACTTATGGTCTTAGGTAATGCAGAGGCTCCGCAGGAAGCCTCCTTCACTGGGCAGGTTGTAGCCACATTTTAGGTATTCCAATCAGTTATAGGCAGAAGACGGACTTATAAGCTTTCTATGGCGATATTTCTGGCTATTCCTTTCTCTCCCCCTCAAGTGTCTATTTTATAATGGAATGCCAGGGAAACCAAGATTCAAAAGATAGCCAAGCATCTTAACATTATTTCCCCAGTTTTTCCCATTCCAACCATGGCTCAATCCCTGTATCCCAGAGCCTTGTTGTTCCAAGGTTTGTGCATACACCATTATTTACCTCTGTCTTGCTTAGCCCATGCAAACCTGCCTAATTGTTTTCCCATAGGCTTTGTTCTTCCATTCCCCTTGCCCTTCTTGTGTATTGCCCCCCTCCCTAGCAACCAAACTATTCTGTGTCTATTGCCTACCCTATGCTTCACCTTCCCCTCCCCTGAACAATTGACTCTGTGTGTTCCTTCCATCATCTTATGATGCTTTCTGCCTCATTCAGTATTTTACCTATTGAATATTTCAGTATTGCAAGTCGAGGCTTGAATTTTTTCTTCAGTTCTCTCAGCTTAAAAAATGCTGAGCATGTTCTTCCCTTTTGGTTGTCTTTGCACATTTCATTATAATACTTGACTTTGTCTTCTAGAACTGCCTTTGAAATTTTGTTCAGCACTTTGACTTCCTCATTTCTTCCATTCGCTTTAGTATCTCTGCACTGGAGAGCACCTTTCAGAGTTTCTTCTGACATCCATTTTGATCTTTTCTTTCTTTCCTGTTTTTTGTTTTTTTTAATGACTATTTGTTTTCTTCATGGATCATGTTCTTGATGTCATCCCACAACTCTTCTGGTCTTCAGTCATTAGTGTCTAATGTATCAAATCAGTTCTTGAGATAGTCTCTATACTCAAGTGAGGTCTGTTCAAGGTTGTATTATGGCTCTCGTGGACTTGTTTTAATTTTCTTCAGCTTCAGCCTGAACTTGTATATGAGAAAATGATGGTCTGTTTATAATCAGCCTCTGACCTGGTTTTGGCTGAAAACATTGATCTTTTCCACCATCTCTTCCCGCAAATATAGTTAATTTGATTCCTGTGTGTTTTATCTGGAGAGGTCCATGTGTATAATCTTCTTTTATATTGTTTAAAAGAGGTGTGCTGCCACTACGATACTCTCTGTGTATTGCCATCTGGACTTCTGACTGGGAACTTCATTCCCTTTTGTTGGGGACCAGGTTCCTCCACATAGTGAGCAGCATGGCTACTGACACCCTTAGTTATTCTCTTTTAGTTTCTGTTCAACAGATTCTAGAGAAGCCTCTGATTGGCCCAGCAGATTCAAGAGAAGCCCTCTGATTGGCCCAGCAGATTCCAGAGTTCTGATTGACCCATCTCAAGTCTACTATCCATCATGGAGTCAACCATGTCCAGGAGACTGGTGTCATATGAAAACATGGCTGTTCTTTGTAGCCACAAAAAAAAAGGCAAGTGTCAAGCAGATAATACCAAAGATAATAGTGAGAAACAGTATAGAATGTGTCCATAGGGATTTGCATTTAATTCATTCTTACTCCATAGTATAAATTGACTGAAGTTTTCAGAAAGAGCACATAAGAAGTGTATACTCAGCCAGAATTAGGCTGCAGGACCTGCTAATCCTTACCACGTGGCAGTCAGCCCTCTGAGAATCTGCGTTTTGTGTGTTAGTGCTACCATGGGGATAGGGTTACATGGTTCCATCCACACTCCCCCATCTGGTTTTCTTCTCTCCAGAGTCACCAAGAAAGTCTATTGGCCTGTAAGGGCCTCCTGGTTTCCCACAAATGGGGTCAGCAAGGCTGTTGTGAGGGTTCATGAAATCCTGTGTCTCAGTGAAGTGCTGTCCTCCCACTGATGCTAAATAACAATTGTACCAAAGCTCTCTGCTTCCTAGAACATATGCCCTTTGGGGGCAGAGTCTGCATTTGTCCAGGTTATGTCTGTGTTCCCAGTACCTATACATGCTTATCCAGGGTCACTATGAGTCAGAACTGACTTAACACCACTTAACAACATACATGCTTAATAAATATCTGACAACCATTAAAATGTATATTCCTTCCTTCTTCCACCACTCACTATTTTTATCACTATTACAGAGTCCCTTTAAGGGAGCCCACAGGATAAATCCAGCTTATAGACTTATTTTTGCGTGGCCTACTTAGTGCTTCGTAAAAATGTGAATAAATAGCTAGCTTTTAAAAATTTAAAGACTTTCATTTGAGAATTGGAGTTCTCAACCTTCAGTTCTTTTGAGAATCTAAAATTTTAGCCAACCTGGGCTGGCTTGCCCACATCTGCCTGGAGACCTGCAGTTGTTGCTCCCTTTACATGGATGCTGCTCTCCAGGTTGCCACAGTCCCCGCCATTCCCTATAGTCTCACACCCTGCCCACTTTACTCACTGGTGTTTCCTATTGGCTTCCGTAGGCATTTGAGTGTGTGGGGCCTGAATTCAGTCAGACCCCCTCACTAGTAGGTACAACATGTGTGTGTTGGTGGGTAGGTAGGGGAAGAAATCACATAGCAACCTGTCATCACCACTGAGCCTCCATGTAACTGAATTAGAGTTTCATTTTCTGACGGCACTTATCAGACAATCAAGGTCCGAGAGGGAGGATATATTGAGGTAAGTGCCAAGAGAATATGTCTAAGAGACAGAGGGACTAATGTGGGTCAGGGATGGGCAGTCCTGATGCACAGGGACCTCAAGAGCAAGAGGCTGTTCTGGCCCTGTGGTCATTGTTGCTATTTAGTGTTGTTGAATTCAGTTCCAACTCATACTGACCCTGTATAGGGTTTCCAAGGAATGGCTGTTGAATTTGAATGCTGACCATGTGGTTCAAACCTACCTTGCGGATCAGTGTTTTATCTTACAGCACCACACCAGGACTGTGGTGGAGACAACTTAACAAAGGCCATGGTACTCTCCCAGGCCTTAACACCCTCCTCCAGTATGCAGGATGGGCCTCTTGCTCTCCTGAGGAGCTTGGGTCCATTCCGTTCCAGGCTTCTAGCTTTAAGCTGCAGGCTATCCCATGGTCTGAGTCCCACACTGCTCTCTTTCTTCTGCCTTCCCGGAAGCAAACTTGCTTGACCAAATCGCTTCCACTTTCTTGCTCTCAGTGTCCTCATTCATAAAATGACAGGCATGGCCTTACTGGTTCCTGGGGTGAGCCATTTATCTTAAAAGCATCTAAGGAATCAATATAACTTTAGGGAAAACAATTAACTAAGCACATTTGAAATCTGCTATGCTGAGGGGACTGGAACAGGAACAGATGGCTCCTGTTTCAGCAATTTTCTACCCCCACCCTAGGATCCCTGCCCTGGATCTGACACACCAGGGGGCTCCAACTAGCTTGAGAAAATTTGTGAAACTGGAAGAGGAAATTCCCCAGTGCAATATTATGTCTAATTCACTCTGGTTATTAAAAATGAACACATGTCCATCCCCTGTGGGTATCTGTGCAGAGTGGGGGCTCAGCAGAGGTGAGCTTGGGCAGCAGAGTCTACCCACTTCATCCCACCCAGGTACCCTGAGATCCTGGAGACCACAGCAGGCACAAGCCTGGGAGACCTCTGTTCTCCCCAGCTCGTACAGATTGAGTGCTCCTTGGATCTTGTGGGACTGCAAGGTCTTTAGTCATTTGTGCAGCCCTCTTTGTTCCCTAAGGGCCTTCCATACTCATCTTGGGGGCTCCTCATCCAAGAGACCTTCCCAAGTGTCATCCAATGATCTGTCTACCTTAGCAGTGAGACCCCTCAAGATTATGGGTGTCTCAAAAACCCTCTTTAGGTAGGCCCAATCCTACCCTCTTAAGCTGGTCCCGGACTGCCTTCAAGGTTTCTACCTGCCCCTTCTCCAGATTCAGCTGCCAGCAAGGGTCCTGCCACCTGACTTGAGCACATCTGGTCTGTACTCATGCTTTCCATCCCACCAGCTCAGGCACCAGAGAAACCCAGTTTCCTCCACTGCTGTGCAGCCTCCTCTGAGTTCCCAGAAAACTATTCCAGGATTTCAGAGTGATCCTCAGAGGAATATGAGGGAGGTAACTGTGTGCTCAGTACCACAATAACAGCAGGGCTCAGGGCTGCCATCTGGGAGGACAGTGCCAGGAAGATGTCAGCTGCTGGCCCAGGGGCCCTGTAATGAACACCGCTGCTTCTACCTGCCCAGGTTCTGTCCCCATTCCACTCATAGAAGGTGTTCTTTGGTGGAATTGACTCAGCCTCACTGTCGCAAGTCTGACCAAAAACGCTGTTCATGCCTCTGCCTGTAGGGATTGTTGAGGACTTAGCACATAGCCCACTGGGGACCCTCCTTAGGACTTCCATCACAGCAACTAGGAATCAGACCCTTTCTTTCCAGTGGAGGGCTGTAGGGCTGAAGTTACCAGGAGCCTTCTTAGCCACCATGTGGGGAAAGCTTCCCTGCGAATAGAGTAGCTACAGAAGAAACCTGAGCCAAAAGGTAGGGAGACATCATTTAAGCGTCTGGCCGCAGCCATGCCTGAAGCCAAAATCATCCTGGGCTTCTAGTTACATGAACCAGTGAAATTTCCATTTTTGTTAAAACTAGTCCAAGCTGGGATTTTGTCACTTGTAGCCAAACAGCCCTGAAAAAACAAAGGTTCTCTCTTGGAAGCTGATCCCTACCCATCCACAGACAGCTGTGTCCTGCTCTCAGTGATCTAATAGGATCATTGAGTCACTGAGAGGAAACATCTGGAAAGAGGGTTGAAGGATGCAGAAAGAAGACCCCTTCCAATGGAAAGAATTGCATAGTCCAAGTGTGGCCCTGCAGGTGAATGTGCTGGATTGCAAGGTCTGTTTGAACAGCAAGGTCAGTGGTTCAAGCTCACCAGCTGCTCTTCGGAAATGCTATACAGGGTCACGATGAGTTGGAACCAACTTGACAGCACTTAACAACAACAGAGGACTGTGAGTCAGAATCCACTTGATGGCAGGGGTGTTTTGATTTTTGTTACTGTTTGTGTTTTGGTAAAGGACTCTAGGAGAATGAATTACTTTCAAAATCCAAAGAGATGTAGTTTAAATGGTGGAATTCTAGGCATGAGAACAGATGGTCCTTTGGTGTAGATTAAGACTTGGCAAACTTCTCTGTAAAGGGCCAGATAGTCAATGTTTTAGGTTTTGTGGGCCATGCAGTCTCTGTCACTCTTCTGTTATAATATGAAAAAGGCCATTAAAAATGCAAACGAGTAGGCATGGCTGTGTTTCAACAAAATATGATTTGCCAAAAGATGCCACATTGGCCCATGGTTTATAGTTTGCTCTCTTCCAGTAAAGGAGGTCTTTCCCCATGGCCATTAGGTCAGCACAAGAAATAAGAAATGGCATTGCCCTGTGGGGTGGACACCAGTTACTTGTGTCCTTTGAACACTGTCTCCAAATTTATTATCACTGTTCATTCACTATCTGTTTTCCAGAGCATAAATACATAAATAACTACCCAAGTAAAAATCCTAAACATGTTCCAGCCTCCCTTGCAGCTAGAGTACAGACAAAGGTGAGAGTTCTGCCATTAGCCCCACACCAGAATGGTGAATGCTACAGAAAGCACCACGGGAACGTGGGAACTGACTCGGCAGCACTGAGCAACAGCATCAATGATATATGGAGGATGTTTCTTGTGGCAAATTAAAAATGGCTACAAAATCTTGCCCTCCCTACATGGAAGTTGAGTCTGCATCTATTCCTTTGGAACATGGCTGGCCTTCTGATCTGCTTGGCTAGTAAAGTCAGGTAGCAGTAACGTTTTCCCAGTTCCAAGCTGAACATCTACAAGGACTGGAACTCTCTACTTTGCCCTCTTGAGGTCCCAAGTCATCACATAAGGAGTCCCACAACTCTGAGGCCACATGACCCACAACCCAAGTCACATGATGAGGTCATGTGCAGCCTCTATGGTCAGCTCACTCTGCTTCTCTGCCAAGGAACTAGACACATATGGGAATCAGCTTGAAGTCTCCAGACCAGTCCATCTGTTCACTGCATACCATTGAATGATCTCCTCCCTCTCCATGTGGAACAGAAGAATTCCTCAGCTGCTGTTGTTGTTAGTTGCCCCCATTGAATTGGCTCTGATTCACGGCGACCTTATGTATAACAGAATCAAATGTTGCCCAATCCTAAACCATCTTCACAATTGCTGGTCTGTTTGTGTCCATTATTGTGACAATTGTGCCAATCTATCTCACTGAGAGTTTCCTTCATTTTTGTTGGCCCTCTTCTTGACCAAACATGGTGTCCTTAATTCCTGGCCTATAAAATTCAAGACATAATAAAGGGACGATTATTTTAAGACAAAGTTTGGAAGAATTTCAGAAATAAATGACAAGATTACTTCTCTTCCTTATTTATCATTTATATGTCAAGCAAAACATGAAGAAAGAAATGAATCAGAGAAAGTTACCTTGAGTCAAGGGGAGGGAGATGATTAGGGTGAGAGCACTGTGGCTTATCGGAATAGTCCATATAAAGTGAACCCACTCCTGCCTAATTGCCACTGTGTCACATTTGTTGTCCCTTTGCTTGGCCAGGTGTCTGTTGAGACTGCTGGTACCATACTCCGTGGAAGCACACCCAAAAGTCGATTCCTGTGGGCTTACGGCAAATGGCTCACAGTCCTCCTATTTAGACAAAGTTCTCTCTGAGCAGCCATGCATCCAATCTAACATTCACCTGGCCACAGTGACCTGCTCCTCCCACTGATAGGAGTGGGGTGTGTGTGTGTGTGTGTGTGTGGAACTTGGCCATGACACCCTGGCATCCTTGCACATTTCCAGATAGACCATGGGGCAAGGCTCATCCTCAACATTCCGCCTTGCCTTCTTGGCACTGGGCTAATGACACAGCCTTCGCTTTAGTTGGTAAGTGTGGGACTCCCCTGTCCCACGATGCAGTGCAGCAGCAGGCATAAAGTGGCTTAGCCATGGCTTGCAGTCAATGTCTACCAGGCCACCTTGCCTTGGCCTTCCAGTTCAGGACCATCCTAGAGGACGAGGGCCACAGACGCTGACGTCACACTGGTCTAGCCTTACTGTCTGTGTGATCCCACCTTGGTTCAGTGTCTCCTTGCTGCCTAGTTTTCAACCTGCAGATGACCCTACACTCAACTGCTCCCTGTAGCCCACTCCATGATCCAGCCCTGCAGGACTCCCAGCTGCTGTAGAGACCACTATCCTAACCACCCACACACTCCTTTCTGCCTGCAACACTCATTGCTCACTTGCACTTGAAAGTAAAGTCAGATGGGAAGGACCCGGAGACTTCTCAAAGCTTGGAGAGGGTCAGTGATGCCTTCCACACATGGCTTACATGTGATGTCCCATAGTGACTTGCAGGAGTGTATGTGCCAAGGCCTTGGGACTATCTGTTGTGATGAGAAGCCTTCACCATAGTCACAAAGCATCTCTCCGTCCTGTAAGGATGTCAAACCCAGGTCAGAGGCAGGAGTGATGGTATGTTGGGGGTGGGAAATGATATCTTACGCTGATGACGGTCACTCAGGAGGGTGCATCCTCAGCTCTGAGCCTCCTTCCAGACCCTGTGACCTACAGAGGAGTTCCTGAAGCCCTGACCTGGAATGACCCTGCAGGGCTCCCAGAGGAGGAAGATAGGAATATGCCCAGGCAGGTCCAAAAACCAAAAAGGCCAACACCAAACAATCTTCATTAATGTTCCCTGGGCCCTATATTGTGCAAGGACAAGAGTTGGAGTTGGAGTCAGACAGTCCTGGCTCAACCACAACCAGCAATCACTCAGAGCTGCAGCCTTGGGCAGGGCACTTGGCCGCTGTGAGCTCCCTCTTCTCTTTTATCAAACAGTGATGACGGCATGCACCTTTCAGGACTGCTGTGATTTAGAGGATGTTACATGTCTAAAGCAGCTCATTTGAAGCCTTAGAAATACTAGGATGGTAAGAGCTAGCCCTGATCATCCTGAAGGAAAGAATAATCGTTAAAGCAGACATTCACCGAGCATTACCATGAGCCAGGTATCTTAGGTGCCCTTAGGTGCAGGTAGCTTTTTCAGAAATAACTCCAGCAAACACAAGTGAAGAATAGACAAGAGACAAGGGATGGAATGAGCAATAAGGGGGCTTAGTCCCACTAGGCCCCTCCTAGTGAGTGACCAGTCTGGACATCTAAGACTGACCAAGACTAGAAGAAAGAAGACTTTGGGGTTCCACAGAGGAGGTCCAAGAGTGTGCCCCAACTATAGTTAGCTTGGGGTGGGTGAGGTGCTGAGGCAGGCATCAGGGGTGTGGTCCACTGACCCTGTGCTTAGTGTGTCACTGGACTCAGTCTCACCTGTAGCTGTCATTGTCCTGCCCACTTTGTAGATGAGGGAAGTAAGAGCAGACAGAGACACATTTAAAGTCATGCAATTAGACAGCCAGGCAGCGGTTCAAACTTCTTGGTCTGCAGCTCAGGAAAGCCCCCAATTTTGGGAGCAGGACTCAGAGAAACCCCACCAGCTCCAATTTTTTCTGTCTCTTTGGCCAGCCTCCTGGCACAGCCTCTCTGTTGGCCTGATCTCTGCCAGGTGGACTCACAGAGCAGCGCCAGGTTCACATTTACCATCTGTGCAGTTGATGGTTCAGAAAATCACAGCCCCGCCACCCTGACCACACCTCCTATGAGCCTCAGTGTGGTAGAGGGTAGCTGGCACTAGCTGGCAGCAGTGTGACAGCACTGCATGGCTCTGCTTACCCACAAGGGACAAGACGCCTAGCCTAGGGGGCCTGGAAGTATTCTTTGTCTTTAATTAAAACATGCCAAGGCTGGGTGTGGCTGGGAGGGCTGTCTCTGCAGGCTGCAATGAAACCTTTCTCTGGCTGCTTCTCCAGGCTTTTTGAAAGAGCCTTTCCCTGAAACACCACCAGCACCACCACCCTTACATTGGGAAGTGGCACTTCACAGGGAAGGGCACTCAAGACACCCTAAGGACAGACAATCAGTGCCACATACTCCCACCCATGAGGGCCTAAGCTGTGGGGCCCTTGCCCCAGGACTGGGGAGAGGCCAAGCACATCAGGAGAATTCCACAGGCATTTCTTAGAGACAAAGGAGAAAGAAGCTTCTGGGGTCTGAGGAGGCCAAGTCTCACCTTCAGAAATGGGGTCTTCCCAGTCACTCACTGCTAAACCCAGTGCTCAGAATGAGGCAGGGAATGACCTGGAAACCAGGCCAAGGTGAAGGAGGGATAACAAGCAGCCATTCCAGAGAAAGGCCAGCGAGGGGGAGAAGGAACCAGCACTCCTTGACCATGTCTTAGGATGTTGAGGATCCTATGTAGGTGGTGGCTAGGGTACTGGGCAGGTAACTTAGGGTCTGCAGGGCAGGGACCATTCCCTCTTGGCCAGGTGGAGACCAGGTCTACCATGACTTCATTCACTGCTCCTCTACCAGGCAGACCAACCTACGCTAGGTTGCTGCCACAGCAGAAAACATCACCCACCTCCTACCCCAATGAGACAGGACCTCATTGTATCCTGAGAAAACCAGCCCCTGAGCACAGATTTCTTTTCACTTCTTCAAGTTTACTACCCACAACCGCCAGCCCGGATTCTGGGTGTTTGCACATGCTGTTCCCTCAAACATGGAACTCTCCTCTCTGACACTGTCTCAGCTGGCCACTAAATGTTACCTCCCTAAGGAAATTGTCTGTGGTCGCCCCTTCCCAAGTCTAGAAAAACCAAACTAAATCAAAACTGTTATCTCGTAAAAGCAAGTTCAACACAAAGCAAACCTGTAAGACACAGTAGAACTGCCCCATGGGATTTCCAAAATTGTAATCTTGATAGAAGCAGACTTTTTCATCTTTCTCCCTTGAAGCGGCTAGTGGGTTTGACCTGCTGACTCTTTGGTTAACAGCTGAACACTTAACTACTATGCCACCATGACTCCTTAACAAAGTCTAACAGCATCAGGTATAATTCCTTCTAGCATGTTCTAATAATAATAATGTTTTTAAGTACCATCAAGTCAATTCTGACTCATAGTGACCCTGTGTAGGGTTTCCAAAGAACAACTGGAGAGTTTGAACCACCAACCTTGCATTCAAACTGACCTTCCAGTCCAGTACTACAGCACCACACCCGGACTCCTAATAATAATGGTGATGGGTGTATGCCATGGAGTTTGGTTCCAACTCATAGTGACCCTCCAAAGGATTTCTGAGGCTGGAAATCTTTATGGGAGCAGAAACATCATCTTTCTTCCACAGAACGACTAGTAGGTTTCGAACTGCTGATCTTGAGGTTAGCAGCTTGATTCGTAACCACTATGCTACCAGAGCTCCTTAATAATAATAATGTTGTTGTTGCTAAGTTCCATCAAGTTGGTCCCGACCCATACTGACACTGTACAGGGTTTCTGAAGAGTGGCTGGTAAGTTTGAATCGCCGATCTTGCAATTCAAACCAACGTTGCAGTCCAGCACATTAATCCATAGCACCATACCAGGAGTCCAATAACAGTGTTTTTGTTGTTAAGTGCCATCAAGTCAGTTATGCCTCATACCAACCCTGTACAGGATTTCCAAGAAGTGTTTCCAACACTGTTGTTGCTGTTTGTTAAATGCTATCGAGTCAATTCCGACTCATAGTTACCTTATCTAGGGTTTCCGAGGAGTGGTTGGTGGGTTCGAACTGCCGGTCTTGCAGTTCAAACCAAACTTTTGATCCAGTGCATTATCCTGCAGTGCCACACCAGGACTCCAAGGACATAAAAAAATAATATGATTTCTACCTGGATTGTATTCTCATGAGAGAGTCCGTCTCTCTCTGTTTCCCCCTTCCCTCTGGAGACACTCACCCTTGGAACCAAACCACCAACCCTCTGGCTAAAAGGCCCAGCTGGGCCAGAATCAATCATTAACGTGTGAGTGATTGAGCCTCCAAATGACTGTAGCCCCCGATCATTGGAGTCAGCCCACTGGGCCCAGACATCATGGAGCAGAGGCCAGCTGGCCTTGCCTTGCCCTGTCTGAATTCTGACCACAAGAGAGATAATAAATGGTTATTGTTGTTCTGAGCCACTAAGTTTAGGGGCAAATTTTACGTAGCAGTAGATAGTTGCTAGTCAATACACCCATTTTACACTCGAAAAAATAGAGACACAACAGGTTCAGCAACTTGCTCAGTGTGGTAGATTAGATTCTGTTCTTCATGTTTCTTCCCAACCTTCCCCTCCATGAGAGGACTATGCCACCCCAACCCCACCCCGTGGATGCTGAACTTGGCTGTGCAGCCTGCATTGGTCAATAGGATGTGGACAGAGTGACAATAACAGTGCATGAGTTCTAAGGCCAGGCCGTCAGAGGCAGAGGCTGTTTCTGCTTGGGAATTCCCAGTCTGACATGAGGACACACCCCAGGTAATTGCTGGTCCAAAGAGTGTGAAAGACTGGTGAAACTGATCTGAATTTAGCTTGTAAAGCCTCCCAACCATCAACAAGAGTGAGAATGAAGGCTTTTTATAAGAAGCTAAGTCCAAGACTTCGCTATGAGGCATCATTGCAGAAACAGCTGACTTACACAACTGGCTAGTGGTATCACTGGGACCTTGAGCTAGGTTTGTTAGGAATTAAATTGTGGCCCTTCACCCCAAGATATCTGTTGGAATTCTACCTCCAGTCCCCATGCCTAAGAACGTGTTCCTGTTTGGAAACAGGGTTTCCTGTGCTATGTTAATTAGATAACACCAAGTAGGGTGGGTTTTAAAAGCGTACTGATTACAAATCGGGCTGTGAACTGTAAGGTCAGCAGTTCAAAACTACCAGATGTTCCGTGGGAGAAAGATAAGGCTTTCTGCTCCTGTAAAGATTTACAGCCTCAGAAACCTTGTACAGGGTCGCTATGAGTTAGAACCGACTGCATGGCACATAACAACCACAACTTCTGAATTACAGAAAGAGCAGAAGAGATAGAGATATCCACCGGGGAAGACAGACATGTGAGAATTGCCAAGGAAACAAAGAAAGCCTGGATTGCCTACAAGGAAGGAATCCACATGACTGAGATGCTGATTTAGACTTTTAGCATCCAGAACTGAGAAAATCAATTTCTGTTCCTTAAAGTCAACTACTTGTGGTATTTTTGTTGCAGCAACACCAGGTGACTAAGAATCCCTGAATAGGTTTGTTGATTTATAATATCTCCCACTATGTAAATTGTGAGCTCCCGAGAACAGAGAACTTTCTGCAGGACTCACTGGTAACAAGTACCCAGAAGGTCCTTATAGGTAATTTTGCATAGTACCAGACCCTCTGTCTCTCTGGGGGCCAAGGGTGACAGGGACCAAGAAAGTTATGAGTAAAAAGCTGTCAGGCACCTAGAAGAGGAAAAGTCTGGCTTTGCCAGGGGTAAAGGTTTGCCCAAAGTAGAAGGCAGGGAGGTGGGGCCTCAGGCGAAGTTTCCCTGGCAGAAACAGTAGAAGGTGAACAGAGCTTTGATTCCTAGCTGAGAGCTAGAACTTAGTCCTGAGGGTGATGGAGAGCCACTGGGATTTTGCAAGATCTACCACAGTTCTGGTATAAAGGAGCTCTGGTAGCATAGTGGTTACGGATTGGGCTATGAACCGCAAGGTCAGCAGTTCGAAACTACCAGCTGTTCCTCGGGAGAAAGATGATGCTTTCTGCTCCCATAAAGATTTACAGCTTCGGAAACCCTGTACAGGGTCACTATGAGTTGGAACTGACTCCACGGCACATAAGCAGCAGCACCACCACAATCCTGGTGTGGCGCTGTGGGTTAATGCAATGGACTGCAAAGTCAGTTTGATCCGCGAGGTTAGCTCCTCGGAAACCCTATACAGGGTCGCTATGGGTTGGCACCGACTCAACGGCAATTAACAACAATAACAACAAACACAGTCCTGGTGTGGCAGTGTGGATTAATGCACTGGACTGCAAAGTTGTTTGAACCACAAGGTCAGTGGTTCAAGCTCACCAACTGTTCCTTGGAAATCCTATACAGGATCGCTATGGGTTGGAACCGATGGCACATAACAACAAAACCACAGACAGTGGAGTCCTGGTGTGACACTGAGAGTTAATGCACTGGACTGCAAGGTCATTTAAAACCACAAGCTCGGCAATTCAAGCTCACCAACTGCTCCTCAGAGTCACTATGAGTCAGAACCAACTCAAGGGCGTTTAACAACAATAACAACTACCAGAGACAGTGCTTACGTACAGGACCTCAGTTCCTCGAATTTCCATCCCCACAAAGGCAATCAGAACCAAGAAGGCTGATAATGAGAGTTGTATTGGGATGTCACTTTTTTCTTCTAACTTTTATTTATTTTATTGTTATTGAGATTATACACAGCAAAACATATACCATGTGCAACCATTTTTGCCCTCCTTTTTTGAATGGTTCCTCCCTCATTAACATAAACTCACTGCCCCCTAAGGTTCCAGCTAGTCTTTTGGGTTGTTGTCAATTTGATCCCATATAGATAGTTCTTAAAAGAACATAATGCTCAAAGTAGATATTTTTTACTAGTTAAACTAAACAATTGTTTGGCTTTAAAAAGACTTCAAGGGATTTATTTAGTTTAAGGTTTGGATATTATCTCAGGACAATAATTTCAGGGGTTCATTCACCTCCCATAACTCCAGAATGTCTATAGAGTCCATGAGAATTTTAAATTCTGCTTCTTCAAGTTTGATCCACATTCTTCTATGAAAGATTTAATCAAAATGTTAAGTAATGGTAGCCAGGTACACTCTGTTCTTCTGGTCTCATGGCAAAGGAGGCAGTTTGAAGGTAGTTAGTCACACATTCTGTATACTCCTCCTAGTTCTGACTCTCCTTCCTCTTTTGCTCCAGGTGAACAGAGGCCAATTGTCAATGGATGGCCACTTGCAAGCTTTTAAGACCCCAGACACTAAGCAAAGAACAAAAGTACTAAATACATTATTAGGTCAATTAACTACAATGTCTCATGAACCATGGTCCTAAACCTTCAAACCAAGGAACCAAATCCCATGAGGTATCTAGTTGTGCATAAAAAGTCTCAGCAGCTATTCCTTCTCTTTTTTTAATGTTTTATTGTGAATTATGTTTACATGGGAGAACATTAGCTTTACATTCAGCCTATTATTTCATTGCCATGGTGACAAACCCCTCCATGCATCATCAACCAACCAAAGGGTAACACCCCCACCCTCACCACCACCCCCCACAAGCCTGCCCCTGGCTGTCAGCACACAGCTCCTCTCCCTCTCTGGGTCTAGAGGCCCCAGCTGCTCCATCTTTCATCTCTGCCTCCATCTCAGGTGTCACTGTTCTTTTGGGTAGGGTCCCGCACTACACTTTTCTCCCTTCATGGTCCCAGGGACCTCTGCTCAGGGACTGCAAAGTCAACCACTCCCCTCCTTTTGTTACAAAACATCTACCTTTACATTTCCAACCTTCACAGTCAGTTCTGATAGCAATTATTCACTATTGTACCACATGAGTGCCAGCCCCATCTCTTTTCATCAGCCCCGCCTAGACAGATTGGATACTACTCAGTGGAGATTCTACCTTCCTCCATGCCCTCTGGATCAAGGCTGAAAGCTTGTAAGCCAGTCACTTCTTGCCTTTGTAGCGCCCCCCACCCCCATTTTGGGTAGCCAATGTCCAAGTTGCCCATCCCTGTCTACCCTGTGTATCGAGGGGGTGGGAATGATCCTGTAAAGATTTCTTCCCTCCTTTGAGCTACTGCATCCATAGGGGTAGGTCAAGTTCATCAAATTGTATCAGATTACTCTTTTTTTTCCTCTTCTTTCTTCTTCTAGTTGAGTTCTGATCATCCAGCCATTAGAGCCAGGTCAAGCGGGTATTATCTGCAAGTGTGGGTGTTCTTGTGCATATGCCCTCTCTTCTTATCAGCTGGACACTTTACTCTCCACTCTAGTCCTCTGTGGCTATGTCACTGACTCTGGGCCCAAGAGTCCCCAAGTCTTGCCATACTGCTGGCCAACCAGGTCTTCACCCAGGTTCACAGGAGTCTATTGAACGTTGTAGGACTTAGCAGCTTCGTTGCTGTTTTTCCCTCACTTCCCTTTATTAGTGGCCAATGTGGCCACCAGTCAGAGCACATGTCTGCTCATGTATTCTAATTGAGTCTTAATCTTGGAAAGGGGTTTGCCCTGAGGGGACCTGACCACTTGCTTTGATGTCTCCTGGGTGATACTCTCTTTTTTTTCCCTTTTTTTTTAAATGTTGGTCATTGTTATAAATATAGCTATAACTTTTGCCAATTCAACTTTTTATAGATGTACAACTTAATTGGCAGCAGTTACAATAACTGGCTGCACAACCTGAGATGCAGTGAATTATTCAAAATCTTTGTAACTCCCCCTAGTCATTTTTGCCTTGCTGGGTCTGGGTAAGAGAAGGTGGGAGAAGATGCTGATAGGATTATATGATTCAGTTGTAAGTGGTTAACAGGTCATTGAGATTGCAAAAATCTGAAACTTTAACGTGTCTAAAATGAGACACCTCAGAAGCAGAAGGAGGAATCTCATTGCCATCAAAAATGAAGAGTCAGGAGTACAGTGTGTCTTTGGACCATGAGATCCCTGTGCATTGAACCTCCTCATTCCAGGGACAGAAAGCTGTGGAGGAATGTAAAGAAGCAGTAGCCACAGAACCATGAGCCAGAGCACAAGGCAGAGTCGTGGGCTTCCCAGCACACACAGCAAGTAAAGCTGAGTGACTTTGGGCAGGAGGCTCACTTGCAGAGTGGGGTGCCTTCAGGTACTTAGTTGGGGGAGCTAGATTTGCTGACCTACAGAGCTAGAGCTAAGTGCCTTTAGGCTGAGAATTATGGTGGATTGATGTGTCTTATGGGCATTTATCAAAAACCCTAAAAGAGCTTTGTTAACATCAACTGGGTACGGAGAAGCCTGCCTGTGCACATGGCTGAGGAGAGGCGGTCCTGACCGAAAGTACTATGTCCTGTGTGTTTTCTGGTCCTGACTTATAACCTGTTAACTTCCCTAATAAACCCCTTAACTGTGAATATGGTGTCTGAGTTCTGTGTGACCACTGCAATGAATCATTGAACCGAATTGAGTAGAAATGACTGTGGGAGGAATGGTTGCTGCCATATTTTTTGGAGTTCTGGTAGCGTAGTGGTTATGAATCGGGCTGTGAACCACAAGGTCAGCAGTTCGAAACTACCAGCTGCTCCACGGGAGAAAGATGAGGCTTTCTGCTCCCGTAAAGACTTACAGCCTTGGAAACCCTGTTCAGGGTCGCTATGGGTCGGATCCGACTCGACAGCACTTAACAACAACAACAACAGCCCTTAATCAGGAGTCCTGGTATGGCAATATGAATTAATGCACTGGACTGCAAAGTCGGCTTGAACAACTAGGTTGGTGGTTCAAGCTCACCAGTCACTCCTCAGAAACACTACAAAGGGTCACTATGGGTCACAATCGACTTGATGGCACTTAACAACAACCACCCTTAATCAAGAGCACAGTGCTCTGTAGGATAAGCACTGGACTGCTAGAACAAGATCTGCAGTTTGAGACCACCAGCTGCTCCACAGGAGAAAGATGAGGCTTTCTGCTCCCATAAAGATTTATAGCCTCAGAAATCCTATACAGGGTTGCTATGAGTTGGAACCAACTCTACGGGCACTTAGAAACAACAATGCCATTTTCCATCACCATCAATCCCCTTACTTCCTACTTTCCTTCCCATTTCTGGTAAACATTAGTAAGCTCTGGTGTCTATATATATTAGCCTTTTCTTGTCTTTTTATATGAATGAGGTCATACAATAGTTGTCCTTTTGTGATTGGTTTTACTCAGCATAATGTCTTCAGACTCCATCCGTATTGTAGCATGTATCTAATGGCTGAGTGGTATTCCACTGTATATATGAACCTCAGTTTATCTATTCATTTGTTGATAGTTAGGTTGCTTCTACCTTGGGCTATTGTGAATAGTGTTGCAATGGACATTGTTGTACACGTCTCTTTGAATCTCTGCTTTCACCTCCACCTCACTTATAGACTATCTTACTGTCTGACATTTCACATTTGCAACAGTAAAAATGTCCTGTCTGACTACTTTGCACATTAACAACATACATCTGGCAGTACCTAACACACAGATGTGAGGAGAGAGTAACATTAGCTGTCAAGGTTAAGTTCATGTGTCAACTTAGCTGGGCCATGATTCTCAGTGATGTGGCAGGTGTGGAGTGATGTAACATGACAGTCATCCTCCCTTTTGTGATCTGATATGGTCATCCTTCATTTTCACATAATGCTGATTTTCCCGTAAAAACCTAGTCTGGAGAACCTAACTTTGTCAATAAGTAATGAGTGAGTATATATCTAGCAGTGGAATTCTAGAGTCATATGTTGTTGTTGTTGTTGTGTGCCATCAAGTCAGTCCTGACTCACAGCAACCCTGTATAGGGTTTCCAAGGAGCAGCTGGTGAGTTTGAACCACTGACCTTAAAGTTCAAGCCAACCTTGAGAGCAAGGGCTTATCCTACCAGGACTTAAGCAATGATAGATAATTCTTTCTCCCTTCCTCCTACCCACTGATGGCAACCACTAGTAAACTTTGTCTCTATGTGCTTGCCTATTCTAGATATTTCATAGTATTTGTCCTTTTATTTTTGATTTGTTGTACTCTGTAAAATACTTTCAAGGTTTATCTATTGCTATATCCATGTCAGAATTTCATTTCTCTTTATGGGTAAGTAATCCCATCATATGGATATTTGTTGTTGTATTTGTTAAATGCCATCAAGTCAGTTCTGACTCATAGAGACCCTGTATAGAGTTTCCAAGGAGTGGCTGGTAGGTTTAAAACACCAATCTTCTGGTTAGCAGTCCAGTGCTTATCCTACAGCGCCACACCAGGACTCCATTCGTATAGAAATACCACATCTTATTTATCCATTCATCTGTTGATGGACATTTAGGCTATTTCCACATACTGGACATTGTGTATAATGATGTAGTGAACACTGTATCTGTTTAGGTTCTTTCAATTCTTTTGGAGATATATCTATGAGTGAAGCAGCTAGGTCATATGGCACTTATGCTGCAAAAGACCTCTTTAAATGATTAAAAGGCAAAGGTGTCATTTTAAAGACTAAGGTGTTCCTGACACAAGCCATGGTATTTGCAAATGCTTCATATGAATGTGAAAGCTTGATAATAAATAAGGAAGAACGAATAATTGATGCATAGGAAGTATGGTGTTGGCAAATAGCATTGACTATGCACCATGGACTTCCAGAAAAACAAATCAGTCTGTATTAGAAGAAGTACAATCATGATGCTCCTTAGAATCAAGGATAGAGAGACTTCATCTCACATACTCTGCACATGTTATCAGGAGGGACCAGTCCCTGAGGAAGAACATCATTCTTGGTAAAGTGCAAGGTCAGGAAAAAAGAGACAAAACCTCAGTGAGATGGACGGATACAATAGCTGTAACAGTGGGTTCAAACATAGGAAAGACTGTGAGTTTGGTGACAAACCAGGCCTTGTTTCATTCTGTTGTACATACAGTTACTATGAGTCAGAACCAACTCAATGGCAACTCAGCTAACAACAATAACAACAACATGACAATTCTCTGCTTAATTTTTTGAGGAACTGCCCAACTATTTTCCCCAGTGGCTGTACCATTTTATAATCCTACCAGCAGTGGTTGAGGATTCCTATTTCTCAATACGCTCACCAATATGTTTTTCATTTTTTAAATCACCATACTGGTAGGTGTGAAGTGACAGCTCATTGTGGTTTGGATTTGCATTTCCCTAATGACTTTGTGTCTCATGCTTCAGGCATGCTATCAGGATCAGCAAAAGAGAGGAAGATCTGCCCCCAATGGCTTAGTATAGTAACAGCTGCAATGGGCTCAAGTGTAACACTAGTGAGGATGGTGCAGGACCATATAGTGTTTCCTCCTGTTGTGCATTATCACTATGAGTCAGAACAGACTCTACAGCATCTAACAACAACAATGAGTAGACATTGAGCATCTTTTCATACACTTGTAAGCTATTAGTATATCCTCTTTGGTGAAATGTCTATTCAAGTCTTTTACCCATTTTTCAGTTGGGTGGTTTATCTTTTTGTTAAGTTGTAACCATATATCAACTCAACAACACATATATATTAATATATGTTTGAAGATATACAATTACTATGAGTCAAAATTGACTTACTGAAACCTAACAACAACAACATATATTGGTTAAGGATTTACTGCCCAGAATATGTATACACACTCGTTGTTGTTAGGTGCTTCTAGTCAGTCCGACTCATAGCAACTCTATGCCCAGCATAACAAAACACTGCCTGGTCCTGTGCCATCCTCAAAATTTTTGTTAGGCTCAAGACCATTACCACTGCCATTGTGCCAATCCATCTTGTTGGGGGGGTGTCTTCCTCTTTATTGCTGACCCTCCACTTTACTAAGCATGATGTCCTTCTCCAGGGACTGATCCCTCCTAATAACATGTCTGCAGTCTAAGAGATGAAGTCCTAACATCCTGGTTTCTAAAGAACATTCTGACTGTACCTCTTCCAACACAGATTTATTTGTTCTTCTGGCAGTCCATGGTACTTTTAATATTCCTCTCCAACACCTTAACTCAGATGCATCAATTCCCTATGGTCTTCCATATTCATCATTCAACTTTTGCATACATATGAGGCCATAGAAAATACCATGGCTTGGGTCAGACGCACCTTAGTCCTCAAACTGACATCTTTGCTCTTGAAAACTTTGAACAGGTCTTATGGAGCAGATTTGCCTAATATAATATGTCACTTCGTAACTACTGCTTTCATGAGTATTGAAAGTGGATCCAAGCAAAATGAAGTCTTTAACGACTTCAATCTTTTCTCCATTTATCATGATGCTATTTTTCCAGTTATGAGAATTTTTGTTTTCATTACATTGCGGTGAAGGCTGTGGTAAGTATTTTAAGTCCTTTCCAACAAGCAATGTTGTATCACCTGCATATCGCTGGTTCTAAATGAGTCTTCTTCCAATCTTGATGCCATGTTCTTCTGTTTATGACCTAGTTTCTCAGATTATTTGCTTAACATACAGACTGAATATGTATGGTGAAAGAATACAACCATGGAACACACCTTTCCTGATTTTAAAATGTTCAGTGTTCCCTTGTTCTGTTCAAACGACTGCCTCTTGGTCTATGTACATGTTCCTCATGAGCACAATTAAGTGTTCTGGAATACCCACTCTTCACAATGTTACACACACACATATATATGTTGTTGTTAAGTGCCACCAAGTTGGTTCCAACTCATAGCAACCCTGTATAAGGTTTCTGAGGAGCAGGTGGTGGGTTTGAATCACTGACTGCAATTCAAACCAACCATGTAATCAAGTGCTTATCCTACAGTGCCACATCAGAATTCTGTATATATATATATTTCCAGAAATTTTCTCTAAATCTATGCACAGTCATTTGATTTTCTTGGTAAAGTTGTTTGATGAACAAATTTTTTAATCTGATGAGGTCCCATTTACCTATTTTTTCTTTTACTGCTTGTGTTTCCAGTATCATATCTTCAGTGTAATGAATTTCTCTTGATATGTGATCTTTCTGGCCCTGGATTTGTAGTTATACTAAAAATAATTGGATGGCCCACAGCATGCTCTGTGATTGGTCTATTTTAAGCACCTTGCATGGATTAATCAGCTATGCAAATAAAGTACTTTGCATAAGGTCCTTTCAGGGATTGGATAGTTTATTTTTTCAAATAGCATGTATAAAACTCTTGTGAGGAATTAAGTGACAGTGACCTACCAAGAGAATTGGTTGTTTTGCCATCCTGTAGGTTTATAAGGACTAATCCCACAGAAATTGGAGGGGGACCTCACTACCATCAAGAAGAGCCCTGAGCAGAGTATGTCCTTTGGACCCGGTATCCCTATATTGAGAACATCCTAGACTCAGAAGAGAAAGAGCCGGAGACAGTAAACAATGGCTTGAAACAATGTGAAACACACACAACAGCACGGCAGCAACATTACAGTAGTGGAGACCAGAAACTAGCACAAGAGAATTGCAGTGGGCTTCCCAGCTCAGTACAAGGCACAGTGGGCTTACTGACCCACGGCGTGAAAGAGCTGATCACTTGCTGACAAAGTGGGACACCTCCTGGAACTTGTTGGAGCTAAAGAGCTGTAATATTTGCCCTTAGCAGGACAAAGACCAAGAAGACCACAAGCTGGCACCACTGAGAGATGACTTATTGTTGCTGTTGTTGTTGTTAAGTGCTGTCGAGTCAGTTTTGATTCATAGCAAACCTGTATAGGGTTTCCAAGGAGCCACTGGTAAGCTTGAATCACCTAACCTTGTGGTTCAAGTAGTCCAGCACATTAATCTGCAGCCATCCAATAAGGACCTCTAGCCATCCAGTAAGTAAAAAAACTGAGTGATCTTGGTTGAAAGCTATCTTAATTGGTGGATGTGATCCTGTCCTGCATGGTTCCTGTTACTTCCAAGCTGATCCTGATTCCATATTTCTCTAATAAATCTCTAATAAAATTCCATATTTCTCTAATAAAGCCTGTGATTTCTCTAATAAATCTCACAGTTGTGTGTATGGTCTGTGAGTTCTATGTGGCTGTTGTAATGAATTATGGGACCCAGCAGAGAAGTCGAGTGTCACGGGGAGGATGAATGTTGTTAGAATTGGCTTTTTAAAAAGAAGTTGGAGAGAGGGACTTCCGGCGCTTCCCTGACTGGGCAGCACAGAGTAGACACTGGAGAAGGAGAGAAAGGAATAGTCAGAAACATCACACTAGAAGGCTTGTAAGTCCGTCTTCTGCCTATGACTGATTGGAATACCTAAAATGAGGCTACAGCATTACCCAGTGAACGAGGCTTCTTGCGGAGCCTTTGCAATACATAAA
>NW_006408885.1:1812090-1812895 GCF_000296735.1 Chrysochloris asiatica | reverse complement strand
TCATAGGAATCAGTTTTGAGCTGATGCTCCTGGTGATTGTCTTCTAACCTCCTGTAGTTAGAGGACTTCTGATGCCTCCAGTACATTGAATAGCTAAGAATTCATTGTTTAAAATTAGGTCCAGAAGCATTATCCTAGTTTTCATTCTAAGTTTTATGGTTTCAGTTCTTACATTTAGGTCTTTGATCCATTTTGAGTTCCTTTTCATATATAATGTTTTCTTATGTAATGTATGTATGAAAGGAGTCCTGGTGTGGCACTGTGGGCTAATGCACTGGACTGCAAAGTCAGTTTGAATTGCAAGGTCAGCAGTTCAAGCTCACCAGCCACTCCTTGGAAACCCTATACAGGGTCACTATGAGTCAGAACTGACTTGATGGCACTTAACAACAACAACAACATATAATGTAAGGTATAAGTCCCACTTCATTCTTCAGCTTGTGAAAAATCCAGTTGTCCTAGCACTTCTTGTCCCCATTGGATGGACTTAGCATCCTTGCTGAAAATCAATATGGCCTACTTCTGAATTTTAAGTCTACGTTGTTGGTCTATATGTCTACCGTTATACTATTACCTACCAGTCTGTTTTAATTATTGTAGTTTTGTAATATGTTTTGAGATTGGGAAATGGGAGTCCTCCTACTTTGTTCTTTATTTTCAAGATTTACTCGGTTAATTGGGGCCCCTTTGTAGCACTGTAGGATCAACTCTGAACTGCAAACCACAAGATCAACAGTTCAAACTCACCATCTGCTCCTTGGAAACCCTATACAAGGTGGCTAAGAGTTGGAACCTACTTGACAGC
>NW_006408885.1:1810509-1811830 GCF_000296735.1 Chrysochloris asiatica | reverse complement strand
GTGGTATTGGCATCTTAACAATATTGATCTTTTCAAAGAACCACTTCTGGTTTCCCTGATGCTATCATTTGTTTCCTCTCTACTCCATTTAGCTCTATTTTGATTTTTATTGTTTCCTTCCTTTGGGTTACTTTGAATTTGGTCTGCTCGTCTTTTCCTAATTCTTCAAGTTATAAAATTAGGTTATTGATTCATAATCCTTCTTCTGGTTTAATGTAGGTGTTTACAGCTATAAATTTTCCTCTGAGTACTGCTTTTGCTGAATTCCATAAGTTTTGATGTTTTGTAGTTTCATTTCATTTGACTCTTAAGTATTTTCTCTTTTCTTTTTCAAACTCTTAAACTGATTTATAAAATTAAAAAACTGGAAGAAATGTTCTGGTGTTCATCTAATTTAATCATTAGTACAAGCTAGTCAAAGTTATTTTTCGTTTTGTTTCAAAACCTTCTTGATATGACTTAATACAGTAAATACACAGGGTAAGAAAATTAACAAACTTTCATGTTACTAACACAGCACTAAATGCATCCAGACCACTTCTGTGTGTTTTTAAAACTTGCAGTTATGGCATAATTCAAAATTACTTATTTTTAGAGAGCTGCATTCATAAAAACAAAAGAGAATCTCTGCCATGCTTATTTCTCTGACAGCCCTTTTTAAAAATCATCATCACATTTATGATAAGAACAGGGCTAGGATATTAGCTGGTCAAAATCTCTTCTTTTAAAAATCCTTTTATTTATTATGTTTTCTCTGAAGGTCTACACAGTAGTTTAAGTTCTCACTGAACAATTTCTACACAAATTGTCCAGTGACATTGGTTATAATCTTCATAGTGCATATAATTCTGATTGTTCTGGTTCTATTAATCTTGGTTCCTTGTCCCCTTAAATTTTCTTCTTATTTTAAAGTAATTGTTGACCATTTGTCCTCTGTCTCTTTTCTCTAGTGCTGTTGTGTCACAGGTGAATGACTTTAACAAATAGAAGTTTATTATCTCATAGTACAGGAACTAGAAGCCCAAATTCAGAGTACCAGCTCTAGGGAAAAACGTTCTCTCTGTGTTGACTCTGGAGGAAGGTCTTTTCTGCCTTTCAATATCTGTGAGCTCGTGTCCTTTGGAGATCTCCATTTGTCTTGGAAACAGTCTTCCCCTGGGTCTAGGAGGTTCTTAGCATAGGAACTCCTGTTCAAAAGGACATGCTCCATTCCTGGCCCTTCTTTCTTGGTGGTACAGAGGTCTCTCCCTTTCTGCTCACTTCTCTCTCCTTCTATCTCTTATAAGAGAAAAGGTAATGCAGGTCACATCCCAGGGAAACT
>NW_006408885.1:1807759-1809997 GCF_000296735.1 Chrysochloris asiatica | reverse complement strand
ACAAAGTAGACATTTCTATTAAATGTGGGAGACACTGAAGGGAAAAAAGGAACACTGGACACCGAGTAAGTCAAAAGCCCAGCAAAACAATTTGCATTAGCTTTCAAGCCTTGAAAACACTCCTCTGTTCTCTGAGATCACTTAGTCATCCTTGGTCATACTCTCTGGATTCTACATAGAGGCACCTTGGCCCTGGGCTTCAGCTCTGCCTTTCAGGCTACTCTGGTCCCTTGGCTTTGTGCAGCCCCATTCTTCTAATCCAACTGGGTGGCAGCCTCACCCCTTCAGCCTCTGAAGACCCTACTCTTCTGCCTTTGGACACAGTAGCCGTGTCCTCTCAGTTTTGGGCAGTGAATCCAGTCCCGTTCCCCTGGCACTAATGAAGGGCAGACCCACACTCCAGAATCAGCTTAGTTAATGTCTGACTCTTTGAAACCTAGCAGGCTGTGGCCCCATCCTTTGAAACCTAGTAGGACATTGTTCTACTCTTTGAGACACCAGAGACCATGGCCTTACCCTTTGAGACCAAGGTAGGTCTGCTTCCCCTGTTTCTTGTCTCTTCAGCTTCTGTTTCCTGAGTCTGTGGTCTCTCAGCCCATCAGCCCCCTGGGCTTCTGCCCTACTTGGGAAAGTGTTACAAAGCTCTTTAGCTCTCCCAGTAAGTATGTGGAGGCAGCCCATTCCACTAGTCAGTCTTTCACTCTGTGGCTCAGCTGTTCTGTCTCATATCAGCCTCCTGGTTCTATCATTTTTTTACTGGTGCTTCTCACTGCCTGTGCTATCTCCAGTGTGACAGCTTTCCTGACTTCCTTCTGAACTCTCACCATTGCCTTTGACATTCATAATTCCACCAACAATTTCTTCAATGCAATCTAGGCTTTTACTGTCAGGCACCTTAGAACTCTTTAAGTCTCTAACCATTAACCAATTCCAAAATTGATTCCAGATTTTAGGTTTCTTTAGATCAGCACCCTACTCCTGGTCACAAATTCCATTAGTTATCTAGTGCTGCTATTATCAGAAAAACCACAAGTGGATTACTGCTTTAACAAACAGAAAGTTATTTTCTCACAGTTTTAAGAGATTAGAAGTTCAAATTCGGACAACAGCTCTAAGGGAAAGTTGTGTCTCGGTCAGCTCTGGAAGATGACTCTTATCTTCTTTTAGCATCTGTAGACCAGACATTCCTTGGAAATCACTATATGGCTTAGCATCAGTATTTCCTTGGGTCTAGAAGCTTCTCAGTACAAGGACCCTAGGTCCAACGGACATGTTCCTCTCTTGGCTCTCTTCTTAAAGGGTACTGAGGGCCCTTTAATCTGTGCTTTCTTCCCTTTGCTTATAAGATAAAGGGTAATGCAGGTCACACCCCAGGGAAACCCACCTGACATCATCAGATCAGGCCTATGATGTGAGTACGGGTGTTGTATCCCACCCTAATTCTCTTACAATTGATTGACTGTTCACATCAGATCACATCAGGGGGAATGATTACATCATTGCAGAACTGCCAAACCAATGAGAATCATGACCCAGGTAAGTTGATACATAATTTGGGAGAGCACAATTCAATCTATGACAATCTCATGTGTGTGATTTAAAAAAACAAAACAAAACAACAAACCACTTTGCTTATGGGTAACAGTCATTATTTTATGTTTTTATTGTTGTTATTTGGTGCCATCAAGTCAGTACCAACTCATAGTGACCATATACACAACAGAACAAAACCGTGCCAGGTCCTGTGCCAACCTAATAATCATTGCTATGTTTGAGACCATTGTTGCTGCCACTGTACCAATCCATCTCAGGAAGGGTCTTCCTCTTTTTGCTGAGCCTTCACTGTACCAAGTATGATATCCTTCTCCAGGGACTGGTCCCTCCTGATAACATGTCTGAAGTATGAGAGACGAAGTCTGGTCATCCTGGCTTCTAAGTAACATTCTGCTTGTACTTCTTCCAACACAGATTTATTTGTTCTTTAAATAGTCTCCTCCAACACCATAATTCAAATACACCAATTCTTCTACAGTCTCCTTTATTCGTTGTCTGACTTTCACATACATATGAGGTTATTGAAAATACCATGGTTTGAGTCAGGTATACCTTAGTCTTCAAACTGACATCTTTGCTCTTCAGCACTTTAAAGAGTTCTTGTGTAGCTGATTTGCTTAATACTGTGCATCATTTGATTTCTTGACTGCTGCTTCCATGACTGTTGATGGTTGATCCAAACAA
>NW_006408885.1:1750480-1806849 GCF_000296735.1 Chrysochloris asiatica | reverse complement strand
CTTCATTATCTCTTCTAATAGATTTGACTCAAAGTCTATTTATCTGATATTAAAATTGCCACACAAGGTCTATTTTAGTTATCATGTGAATTTTCCCTTTCTTTACCTTTCGATCTATTTTGTCCTTGGGCCTAAGATGTGTCTTTTGTAGACAGCATATGGTTAGATGACGTTTTTTGAGGGTTTTAAATTTCCATTATGCCACTCAATCATAAGGATGAGATGAGGCTTTCTGCTCCCATTAGTATTTACAGTCTAGAAACCCTGTATAGGTCACTGTGACTTGGAATAGTCCCAAGAGCACACAGCAACAACATGCCATTCTCTGCCTTTTGATTGGAGCATTTAGTCCATTCATATTCGCTAATATTACCAATGAAAAAGAACTGATTTTTTCTATTTTGTTGGGTTTTCTAAGTCTTTGTCCCTTATTTTCTCTAATACTGCCAACACTTGTATTTTTTTACTTTTTGTAATCAATCATTTTGATTCTCTTCTCCTTTCCTTTGGTGTGTATTTTAGATATTTTCCTTTTTGTTACAGTAAATATTATATTTGACATCTTGCATTTATAACAACCTGGATTAAATTGATACCAACTTTACTTCAGTAACTTGCAAAAACTGTATACATATTCTATCCCCCCTTATCGTCTTGTTAGCATCGACTGTATCATTATTCATCCTGTATACTGTAATATATACATCTACACTTATCCTTATGCTTTGTTATTGTAAAGCATGAAGAATATACCCACTAGAATTTTCAATCAAATACCTTAAAACTTGCCCCTGAATTACTTCTAATAGAAATCTTTCTATGATTTTGAGTTACTTTCTGGTGTCCTTTCTTTTTCATCAAAAGGACTGTCTTTACCATTTCTTATAGGGCAAGTCTCATGGATAGGAACTCTCCCAGCTTTTGTTTATCTGGAAATGTCGTAACATTGCCTTCATTCTTGAAGGATTTTTTGCTGACTATAGCATTCTTGGTTGACAGCTTCTTTCTTTCAGTACTTTAAATGTCATTCCATTGCCTTCTAGTTTCTAAGCTTTCTGAGAAGAAACTGGCACTTCATCCTACTGTGATCCTTTGTATGTGATTATTTGCTTCTTCCTTACTGCTTTCAGATCTCTGTCTGCCTTTAGTTATTGCTGTTAAGGCTGTCGAGTTGGTTCGGACTCATAGCAACCCTATATAGGGCTTCCAAGAAGCAGCTGATGAGTTTGACCCACTAACCTCACAGTTAGCAGTCCAGTGCTTATTCTACAGCACCATTCCAGGACTCGTGTCTTTAGTTATGGTAGTGATAGTGGTGGTGTGTCATGGAGTCAGTTCCGACTCATAGCAACTCTGCATAGGGTTTTTGAGACTGTAAATCTTTACAGGAGCAGAAAGCCTCATCTTTTTCCTGTGGAACCACTAGTAGTTTTGAACTGCTGACCATGAGATTAGCAGCCCGACTCGTAACCAATATGCTACCAGAGATCCTTCTTTAGTTAAAGAGAGCTTAATTATAATGTATCTTAGAGAAGATCTCTTTAAGTTTGTCCAACTTGGAAATTGTTGAGTTTCACGAACATGCCAAATTTACACCACTATTTCTTTAAATAAACTTTCTGTCCCTTTTTCTCTCGTCTCTTCTGGAATTCTCATTATATGTATTTTGGTTTGCTTGAGGTTCTTTAATAATTTCATTAAACTGTGCTCGTCAGCCTCCATAATTGTGATTATCTGATATTCTAGTTCACTGCTTACTCAAGTTGTTTCTGCTCAAATCTGTCTGTCATTTCAGTTGTTTTCTCTTTAGCTTCCAGTATTTCTGTTTGGTTTCTTTCTATATTTGAAGTCCCATTTTGTTCATACATTGTTTTCCTGGTTTTCTTTAGTTTTTTAAGCTTGTTTAATATCATATTAAGGAGCTCTGGTAGCATAGTGGTTATGGGTCGGGCTGCTAACCTCGAGGTCACAGTTCAAAACTACCAGCCGTTCTGCGGGAGAACGATGAGGTTTTCTGCTTACATAAAGATTGAGTTTATATAAAGAAGGAGCTCTAGTAGCATAGTGGTTATGAATCAGGCTGTGAACCACAAGGTCAGCAGTTCGAACCCACCAGCTGTTCCGTGGGAGAAAGATGAGGCTTTCTGCTCCTGTAAAGATTTACAGCCTTAGAAACCCTGTACAGGGTCACTGTGAGTCAGAACCAACTCCACGGCACACAGACACCACCACCAATATTATATTAATATACCTTCCAGTCTGTTCATTGTTCAGGTTTCTACAAATATGTTCCTTTGTCTTGTTCCTTTGGGTGTGTCATTACTTTCAATTTCTTTGTGTCTTGTCCAGGTTTCAACAACAAAAATCACATTAGAATTTTACAGGATATTAGCGTTCTGAATTCTCTCTAGTATTTGTTATTTTTAACAGCACTACTTACTGCAAGAAACTCTGATGTGGGCAGAGACTTCAGACCTTGCTTACCGCCCCCTATTTCTCTTTTTGCTAGTGCCCTCCATCTCTGTTTTAACTAAAGGTCCATACTGCAGTTTTTGCCTTTTAGTGTCTGCCAAACAGAACAGAGAACACACACTGATCAGTCTGTTCAGCAGGGAGTTCAGCCAATCAGAACGGAGAACATGCACTAACCAGTTTTCTTTCTTTCTTACCTCTCTCTTTCTCTGTGTGACCATGTTTTTAGGCAGAAAACCCACACCTAATGAACCCCTGATGGGACTGGGTGCTGCCCTCCATTCTGCTCAAGACTCTCTTCTCCGCTCTGTGAGGACCTACTTATCTCAGAGCTGGAGATCAGGGTGGGCAGGAGGGGGAGATGTTGGTAGGCATACTTTGAACAGACCCCAGGGAGATCTGTCTTGTTGATTTCAAAGCTAGAGCTGAAGGCCTTTCTCTGTGCATAGTTGGGTAGCATGCTGGCTAAGGGGAGCAGGTTCCTCCACAAGCACCGCTTTTATAATCTTCAATAGTTAACAGTCTACAGCACCAGGAGCGGGAGGGCCTGAGACAGAGAAGCAGTGCTCCTACCATATGAGACTCCTTGTTGATTCAAGTCCCTCTACAGACCCCACTATATCCTTTGCCCACCAATTCAGAGTTGTGTGGCGCTGTGGGTTAATGTGCTGGACTGCAAACTCTGTTTCTCTGCAAGGTCAGCAGTTCAGTCTCACCAGCTGCTCCTTGGAAACCCTATACAGGGTCACTATGGGTGGGAACCGACTCAAAGGCACTTAACAACAACGACAGGGTCAAGATTTCCTGCTGTATTTCTTGATGTACCTGCAGTGAGGATTGGAACCTGGACCTGCTCTCACTGCTATCTTACCAGATGCCTATGTTGTTGTTGTTGTTAAGTGCCGTCGGGTCGGTTCCAACCCATAGTGACCTTGTACAGGGTTTCCGAGGAGCTGCTGGAGAGCTTGAACTACCAATCTCGTGGATTAAACCAATTTTGCAGTCCAGCGTATTAACCCACAGCGCAACACCAGGACTCTACAGATGCCTATGGTGATTGAAAAACATGTGCTCGAATTCTTTAACACTTATTCCTTCAAGAGGTGGGGTCTCTGTCTCCGTTTTAATTCTAATGGACTTGTGACTGCTTCACTCCACAGAATAGGATGAGCTGAAATTAGAAAAGGCTCAGAGCACTTACTTTGGGTGACTTGAGGCTTCATGTAAGAATTCTGAGCACCCCATACTGCTATGCTGTAGGGGAGCCCAGGCCACATGTAGAGTGTCCTGTCAGCAGACCTAGTCTCCACCCTCACAGCCTGCAGGTATGCAAATGATGCAAAAAGGCCTCTAGATGAGTCATCCCCAGCTTCTACCTCCCAGTTGAGGCTTCAGACAGCATGGAGGGAGACAAGTCATCCCCACTGTCCCCTGTCCTAATCTTTGACCCACATAGCCCATAAGCACTTAATCTAGGTGGCTTGTTCTACAAGAATAGTAAACAAAACAGGAATCATTGCTGTCCTCAGTCATGGACTAAAGTCCCTTGGGAAGCGAGACATCATCCCTGTCATGGATTCATTCCCTGTCCCTGCCCACCCTGATCTTGTGTCTGCAGTAGTCACCCTCCCTGGAGTGAACAGAGCTAAGGTTGACCCTTTCTTAAGGACAAAGGGGTGGGTGTGATTTTCTCTCCCTTCCACCTTGTGGTGAGGGACCCAAGGTGGGGCTGACCTGCCTGAGGTTTCTGCAGGCAAATCTCCTTGACAGTGTCCTGAGCTTTGAGCATTGTCCCCCCAAGAGACAGTGGCCACATTAAACTCCCTGTGGCCTGTAGTAATAGCAATAGAAGGGAAGGTACATGCATTCTAGGTACATTCTACTGCCCCAAGCATGCTCAGAGTGCCCAAAATCATGCAGGTGGAAATGGTGGAGCTGAGTCATAGCCCTCCTGACCCCAAACCAATGCTCTTTGTCCCATGCCCACATAGCCTCTGTCTTGGGTGACACCATTAATGTACCTGAAAGAGCAGCCTAGATGTACAACGCCGCAGGCTCACATGTGCCACACCTCAACACCCCACCCCTGCTGGCTCTCTACTCCCACTACCCTTCAGTCTCCAAACTCATCGTGTCTTCAACTAGTATGGTGCTGTGGATTAATGCGCTGGACTGCAAAGTCGGTTTGATCCTCAAGGTCGGTGATTCAAGCTCACCAGCCGTTCCTCAGAAACCCTATACAGGATTGCTATGAGTCAGAACCACTGGACGGCACTTAACACCACCAACAATAACCTTCAGTGCTGAACTCTCCCCCTCACTGTAAAACATGTTTATCACCCAGACACCCCCCCTCTAAGAAACCCTCCTTCACTCTCTTGGATGGGTGAGGTGCCTCCTCAGGGTTCCCAGAGACTTTGGACTTACTTCATAGCAGGGCTCCCTTCCCACCTGCATTCGAGTTGTTTCTGATCTCATGTATCCCATCCCCCACTGATGTGGGATCAAATCTGTGTCCACCTCTGTGCCCCCAGCCCAGTCTGAGGCTTGGCAAAGAACAGACAACAGGAAGCAGCAATCAGGTCCCAGTGGACTGAGGCTAGACACAGGGTCAGACTTGCAGTCCTTGGCAGATGTAAGCTGTGGGACCTCCAGAGATATAATTAAGATTTTTAGAGTGAAACCGAAAGGCAGGGGCATCTCTGGTGTCATTAATCAGTGTAAATGATGTGTTAACATGAAAAGTGTGGTGACAGTGTGTAGATACATGTGGAGACAAGGTGGCAGGAAGTCAAGGGAGCTATGGGCAGAGGGGGCTGGCTGGCATGGGGTGATAGGTTCCAGGAGATCCTAGTACACTTTGCTGGCCTATTCTGTGGCAGAGGAGGGCTGGGAGAGGGGCCGCAGCATGGGGCCACCTCAGGGACCCAGTGGAGCTCCAGATTTTCATCCCTGAGAGAAGGGTTACCAGCATCATGCCTTGCACTCAACACCACCTTCAGGCTGGTGGTTAACAGGTCCCTGGGAAGGCCCAGCAAGGGCAGCTGCTCCCGGGAGAGAGCCAGGAAGATGCCCATGATGTGCACTGGAGAGCATTTTAAATTGTGTTTGGGAACTCTACCGCAGAGTAGTTGGCAGGGAGTGACTTTGGAGACGACCTTTTGCCAACATCTCCCTGCCAGGCAGGAAGGGTGGGAGGAGCCAATCATCTCGTGAGACACCAGTCCATGCCAACTTGCGTGGACACTGTCTGGTTTCCCTGCTGTTGTCTGGTCAGGAAACCTGAGACATGAGGTGCTGTCCCTCCCCTCTGCTTCTAAACGTCCGTCCAGAAAAGTCAGGCAAGGAGGGTAAAGGGCCTGGCAGATGCAAGGTCAAGTGGGGCCCAACAGAGCAGTGGCCAGCCTGAGATCCCAAACCACCTGCCCCAGCCAAAACCTCACCACTGATCTAAGAGATATCAGAAATCAGAATTTTTATGTGAAACAGATTTTTTAGTGTTAACCCCAGGTCATTTGAGAGACAGACAAAATGCCTGGAGGAAGACACACGTGGGGTTGCAGCAGGACTGTGGTCTACCAGTCCAACACTCAGAGGTGAGCGTGGGGAGATAGCAGGTTCTGTAGCCTGAGCAATGGCTATCCACTGCTCACTTGATCCTCCACTGCCTCACTTGTAAACAACTGCTCAATACAGCTAGTGTTGTCAATATCCCTGCTTCCCAGGTGAGGATACTGTTTACGCAATCATCTTAACTTTGCTGAAGGCAAGATCTGAACCCAGGAAAAGGAAATAAATGGTTTCCTGGAAGTTGGTGCCTGGTGCATTTTCCTGAGTATATATCCCCTGGCTGTCCAGGAGCCGAGTGTGTCCCTCTCACACAGACAACTCCCAGACTTTCTTTGTATTGGGAAATCATTGCCTTCCCCCGGTGTTTGAATGAATGCAAGGAGACAGAGCAGGGGACTGACAGAGCCTGAGGTACTTGTGAAAACTCATCCCCTTCTCCTGGAACTCATCAGACATCAGGGAGAAACACCCCAAAATGACTGAAATGGGATTTTCCTCCACCTCTGGTTAAGCCAAGTTTCATTTGACTTTTAGCAAAATAATCTTTCTGGTATCTCAAGTCCCATGGCAGGGTACCTGCCTTATTGTGTTTAATCATCACAGCAACCTTGCCATGGAACTTTTGAATCGTCATCTCCTCTTTCCAGCCAGGGAAGTGAGACCAGACACTTGCTCCAGGCTCCAGGGGAGCTGTGCCCCAGGGATGGAGGCAGATCAGGGCTGGGAAGCAGCACTCTGCAAGGGAAGATGGGCCAGGGCATAGATTCCAGACCCAGGGCAAGCATGTAATAGACATCCCCTGGGTTCTGGGGAAGAGGGTTTGTCTAGTTTAAGTTCCATTATAAAAACAGATTTTTTTTTTCAGGTTATAAAAGTAATTCATACAGATCATAGCAAAAAAATTTTAATGCAAGAGAAAAAAATTAAAAGAAATTTAATTGCCTATAATCACACCAACCAGGAAGCCACTACTCATGCCTTGGCATATTTCCCACCCACGTTCTTCCTTGTTTATTTTTATAGTCAGGATAACTCTGCATGTACAATTTTGTAATCTACTTTGTTCAGATACACTCTAATTAGCAATTCCCCCATCATAATAAATCATTTGTAAATATCCATTCTTGGTGCCTGCATAGTATTTCACCACATGACTTACTGCACTTTGCCTTAACAATCCCCTTTAATTGAACAGTTATGTTGTTTCCTAGTTTTCCCCCTCATGAACAACACTGAGAGGAAAATTATCCTGAGAAAATTTCCTTTTCATTATCTTCTTAATAAAAACATATATAAGCATGATAAACCATTGAATGACAATAAAAGGGGATCCAGAAAAAGGTAAGTTTCTCTCCTGTCCTTGATCCTTACTGACTTAGCCTCCTAGAGACAACCACTGGTTTCCATTGTTTGTTTCCCTGGAGATATCCCTCCCCCCCCCCCACCCCCCACCTTACCACAGATATTATGATATCCTTCTTCCCCCACCCCCTCAATGGAGCCTGCAGCTTGCTTTGCCCACTTAGGAATCTACCCTAATGACCACTCTTCAGGGAGTGGGGCATGAAGTTGATCTCTGCTCTTCATAACCGGTACACAGAATGTCATTGAGTGAGCTCTACACCAGCAGTCCAGAAAAAAGGAAACATTCTGATTTGTAGCCATTTGCTAACTTCCACTATGTAAATACTCCCACAATGGCCATGTTGAGTTGCTGACAATTTAACAACTGGTTGGCAAGTTTTCCTGAGTATTTAACGATTGGCTCTCAAGAGCTAGTATGAGTTGGCTTTAGCACAAGGAACATCCAGACTTGCTTTGTATTCAGAAATTATTTCCTTATGATTGATCTCCAGATGTGGAATTACTGGGTCTAAAGATAAGAATAGTTTTAAAGTGTTGGTCCCTTTACCAGATTAATACGTAGAATGACCGAGACATTTATAATCTCAGCAGGCAGGTTTTGTGTCCACCGAGCACACCTTCACTCCTGCGAAGTGTTCTCAGCGCTTTAATATTTGTAAGTGGACATAAAGAATCAGTGCTCTGAACTTGGGACACATGTGGGTTATTCCCAAGACACTCTGGTTGCGTAGTGGGCTACACAGTGGGCTGCTAACCACAAGATTAGCAACTGGAATCCACCAGCTACTCGGAAGGAGAAAGATGAGACTTTCTGCTCCCATAAAGATGTATGGCCTCAGACTCTCTAGACAGGGTCGCTATGAGTTGGAACCAACTCACCAGCACACACCAACAAACAGCAGCAATGGGTTATTTCCACTATTGGAGCTTGACTAAGAAGATCCAGCTGCAGGGGTGGGCCATCATGGGAAGGGGCAGAACCCTCCCTCAGATGCTGACCAATAGCTCTTTTTGGTCCAGCAGGAAGCCTCTGCAGAAGATAGAACTTTGACAATCAGACCTGTCCTTTAGCCACAAACAGGGACATCTGGTCTCTGATGAACATTCAATGACCAGCCTGCTATCTCCCAGTCCTTCTGAGTTCCCAAAAAGTCTGCATCCCCTGACCATGCATAAAGGACATATGTAGTATATGTGTGTGTGTGCATACACGTGTGGGCATGTGTGTGTATGCAGGCATGTGTATGTGTAGGAGTGTATAGTGTGTATACATGAGAACATGTGGATATGTGTGTAGGTGTGTGAACTTGTGTGGGCATGTATACAAATGTATGTGTGCACACCCTCCCTGTGTGTGTATGCTTGGGGGTAGGGGTGGAGGCAGAAGCAGCAATTCTTTCCAGATGCTTCTGGTTAGCAGTCTCCCTTTTCCCATGTGGCCTTAAAGGTCTAAGGGGGAGGTTATCCTGGCAGCAGCTGTACATGAGGAGATTGGACAAGACCCATAGCTATAGTGGTCCCACACAGCCCTTTGCATCCCTGAATTCCACTGGCACTTATGAGCACCTACCACCTGCCAAGCAATGTCCAAAGTGTCTTTCAAATATCAACTAATTCATCGTCAAACAGCCCTGAGAAGCACTCTCAGCATCTCTGCTTTACAGATGAGGAAACCAAGGCACCAAAACAAAGACAAAACACAAATCACTGCTATGGAATTGATTTTAACTCACATAGTTAATGTGAATGGAAGAAATAAGGAAGGCAAAGAGCTGAACAGAAAACTTCAAAGGGCAGCTTGAGAAGAGAGAGTCAAGTATTACAATGAAATGTGCAAAGACCTGGAGCTAGAAAACCAAAAGAGAAGAACACATTCAGTATTTCTCAAACTGAAAGAACTGAAGCAAAAATCCAAACCTCGACTTGCAATATTGAAAGATTCTGTAGGCAAAATATTGAATGATGCAGGAAACATTAAAAAAAAAAAAAAAAAAGATGGAAGGTATATACAGAGTCACTGTAACAAAAAAAAAAATCTTTGATGCACAAACATTTCAAGTGGTAGTATATGATAAAGAACCAATGGTACTGAGGAAAGAAGACCAAGCTACACTGAAGGAGGGTGGAGAAAACCAAGGCTCCAGGAATTCACAGAATACAAATTGAAATCTTTCAACAAACTGATGCAGCACTGGAAGCACTCACTCATACACACCAAGAACTTTGGAAGACATCTACCTAGCCAACTTATTGGAAGAGATCCATATCCATTCCAGAGAGGTGACCCAATGGAAAACAGAAATAATTGAACGATATTAATATCACATGCAAATAAAATTTTTCTGAAGATAATTTTTAAATGACTGCAACAGTACATCAACAGTGAACTGTCAGATTCAGAAGAGGATGTGAAATTAGGAATATCATTGCTGACATCAGATTGATCTTGGCTAGAAACAGAGACTATCAGAAAGATGTTTACTTCTACTTTATTGACTGCATGGATCATGACAAGCTATGGCTAGCATTGTGGAGGATGGGTACACCAGAATATTTCATTGTTCTCATGAGGAACCTGTACATATACCAAGAGGCACTTGTTGCAACAGAACAAGGGGATACTGAATGGTTTAAAATCAGGAAAGGTGTGCACAAGGGCTATATTCTGTTACTATAACTATTCAATCTGTATGCTGAACAAAAAATCTGAGAAGCTGGATTATATGAAGAATAGCATGGAATCAGGATTGGAGGAAGATTCATTAATAAAACCTAGCTTGCTGAAAGCAAAGAGAACTTAAAATACTTACTGATAAAGATCAAAGACAACAGTCTTCAGTTTGGATTACATCTCAATGTAAAGAGAACAAAAATCCTCACCACTGGACCAATAAACAACATCATGATAAATGGAGAAGAGATTCAAGTTGTCAAAGACTTCATTTTGCTTGTATCAAGAGTCAACACTCATGGAAGCAGCAGTCAAGAAATCAAATGATGTACTGCATTGGGCAAGTCTGTCACACAAGACCTCTTTAAACTGTTGAAGAGTAAAGATATTAGTTTGAGGACTAAGGTGTGCCTGACGCAAGCCATGGTATTAATATAGCCTCATATGTATGAGAAAGTTGAACAATGACTAAAGAAGACCTTGAAACTCAAACGGAATACACTAGCAGGCATATGATCCTGCTGCTGACCACGCTGGTCACTGATAAGGGGAAGTGGGGAAAAAACAGCAATGAAGTTGTGAACTAAGTCCAACCACATTCAATAGACTCCTCTGACCAGGATTGAGACCTGGTTAACCAACAGTATGACAAGACCTAGGGACCCCTGGACCCCAGGGTGGGGACATGGCCCCAGAGGACTAGAATGGAGTATGAAGCATCTAGCTGATATGAAGTGAGGGGAGATGCACAAGAACACCCACACTCACAGATAGTACCCATTTGACCTGGCATTAATGGCTGGATGATTCAGAACACGACTAGAGGAAGAAAAAAAGAAGGGAAAAAACAGAAGGAGTAACCCACTACAAGTGGATGAACTTGACCTATGCTTGAGAATAAAGGATGACAAAGGAGTGGACAAATCTACACAGTAAAGATCATTCCTACCTCCATAGTACACAGGGTCCACAGGGATGGGGAACTTAGACATTGGTTACCCAAAATCGGGGGATAACAAAGACAAGAAGTGACTGGCTTACAAGCTTTCACTAGGGAACCTAGCTCCAGAGGATATAGGGAAAGGTAGAATCTCCACTGAATTGTTTCCAACCTGTCTGGATGGGGTTAATAAAAGGTAAGCAGTAGGGGGCGTGGGGAGGACTCCTGTGGTTCAATAGGGAATGATTGCTATCAGGTCTGACAGTGAGTGTTGGAAAGGTAAATGTAAATGTTTGGTAACAAAAGAGGGGAGTGACTGATTTTGCAGTCCAGGAGCAGAGATCTCTGGAACCATCAAGGGAGAAAAGCGACCTCCAGGGAGGCAGTGACACTAGGGATGGAGGCAGAGACGATGATGTGGACAGAGGGAGCCGCTGGGTACTCTGGACTCAGGGAGGGAGAGGGGTTGTGTGCTGGCAGCCAGGAGACAGGTGTTTGGGATGTATCCTTTGGTTGTTTGGTGATGCATGCAGGGGATTGTGATTATTGCAATGAAAACAAAATACGATAGGATGAATGTAAAGATAATGTCCACCCATGTAAACTAACACATAATTCACAATAAAAACTTAATTTGAAAAAAATTGTTGCATTTGAGTTATGGTACTAGAAAAGAACATTGAAAGTACCATGGACTGCCAGAAGAGCAAACAAATCTGTGTTAGAAGAAGTACAGTCAGAATGCTCCTTAGAAACCAGTATGGTGAGACTTTGTTTCTTAGATTTCGGACATGTTATAAGGAGGGGCCAGTCGCTGGAGAAGGACATCATGCATGGGAAAGTGAAGGGTCAGTGAACAAGAGGAAGATTCCCAATGGGCTAGATTGGCACAGTAGCAGCAGCACTGGACTCAAGTGTAACAATTGTAAGGATGGCACAGGACCAGCGATGTTTCATTCCATGAGTCAGAAGCAAGTCAACAGCGCTTAACAATGGCAACATACTGACTCTATAGGATTAAGCAGAACTGTGCCTTATTGTTTCTGAGACACGATATTTACAAGAGCAGACAGCATCATCTTTCTCCCTAGGAGTGGCTGGTCAAGCAGAATGCAGAGCCTTGAAAGGCTTAGGACAAGGTATACATTTACATGTTCAAGCCCAGCCTCCACAGGGTGATGCCTCAGCAGAGGACTCACACAGGACAAGTTAGAGACTCAGAGGTGCCCTGTGAGAGGAAGGTATCTGCACTTCTCTCAGAAAATCAAAGCATGTCCCATCTCTCTCAGGAAGTGTCTGACTGAGCATCAGCTAGGCTTCTTGGTTGCCATCGACAGTCCCTATCAAGTCTTGTGAGGCCAACAAGCCCAAAATCACCACAACTAAATCCAGGGATCCAGCGGTCCTCTCAGGGGGTTGGTGCTCTCCTTTCCCCAGATCAGCCCTTCTTCATTTTCAGGAGAACCTTCCTTCATGGGGTTAGCTGCCATATATCCCAGTGGGATGAAAGTTCTCTTTTTCAGAGTTATAGCAGAAACCTCAGCCTGGACTAACCACCAAAGCTGGTAGGATGGATGTGTGGATGGCCAGTCGGTGTCACTTGTGCCTAAAGCAGTTCCTACCTGCGTCCTGGACTGACAGTGGGCTAAGCAACTCTGAAGGATTTTTTTCCATAAAGGGGGTATTCACAGAGAGGGCGGGACCACCATGCTGCAAGCAGAGGGGCCAGCAACAGCTGGATAAAGTCTCCAGGGCTGGCATCCAGCTTGGCAGAGCAAGAGTTGAAGTCTGTCCCCTTCCAGGACACACTCCCACACGTTCCGGTGGAATCCATAGGCTGTCTAGAATGCTGCCCCTTGGCAAAAAAAGGGATGAAGCCAACCTCCAACCACAGGGCAACACTTGAGTATGGGGTCACACATCCAAGACCCCCACGCCCACTGCTACCTCCGTCTCCCCACCCACCCCAAAACCCTGCGAAGGTACACATGGCCCTCCCAACAGCCTTCCAAGGAGAAAAGGCACGGGCAGTCAGTAAGGAGGCAGGGGTGGGAGTGGGAGGAGGGGCCTAGGGGCCCACAGCTTGAGTTCAAAACCCTCTGTTGCACCTCAGTGGAGGGAAACTGGGTAAGGTAATTTGCCACTCTATGTCTCAGTTGCTTAATAATTGTGCAAAAAAAAAGACACTTAGTGTTTTGTTCTTTTTAAAAAAAGATTACAGCAATCTCTTCTTCCTAGGGTTGTGGGAGAAGTCCTGGATGATACAAATCGTTAAGTGTTTGTCTACTAACCAAAGGCACCTCGGAAGAAAGGCCTGGTGAAAAATCACCAATAAAAGCCCTATGGAGCACAATTCTACTCTGGTGTACATGGGGTCAGTATGAATCAAAGTTGATTCACAGCAACTGGTTTAGCTTTTTGTTTTAGTAGACATAAGGAGTCCCTAGGTGGTGCAAATAGTTAATAGTCACTAACCCAAAGGTTGGAGGTTCAAGTCCATCCAGAGGCCCCTCCTCAGAAGAAAGGCCGGGTGATATACGTCCGATAAAATAGCCATTGGAAACCTTATGAAACATAGTTCTACTCTCACACACACGAGTCAGGAATGACTTTTTTTGTTTAGGGGATAGGGGCAGGCAAACAGAGTGGGGAGATCATTCACATCAGAAAGGAAGCGTGGGTAGGTGACTTTGAACACCAGATAGCACCTGAGCAGCTAGAGAAAGGTCTTGGGAGAAGGCGGTCTTTCTAGCTCAGAAGGGTGGGTTTCTGGGACTGGCCACGGCTGGGCCAGTTGGATTTCTGGGCCTGCAGAAAGGTTAGGACTCCATTTGGACACCAGTAGCACAGGCTTGAACCCCAAGGAAGGTTCCTTCTCCCACCTCCAAATGTCCAGTGAAAGCCTCAGGGGTGACCGCTTCTCCTCTCTGCTCCCACATGAAAAGCTAGACTGGAGGCACATCTTGAGATCTAGGCCCCCACCAGTTCCCACTGCTGATATCCCCTAAAGCTCATAAATTCCCCCAAACTATGTGGTCTGTGGGTAGCCCAGTCTCTCCCAGGAATGTTCTGGGGCCCACTTGTTTCAGTTCCCTTTTCTGAGAGGGCCTGGGGTTTACATGCAAACACAGCAGGACTGGAATCCCAGCTCCAGCTGCTGCTTACTGTGCTCTGAGTCTGCTCTGAGGAGCACTTGTTCCTCGAGCTGTCATCTTGAGCAGACACACCCATGCCCCACCAGGGTTATGCACTTGGGCCATCTCCCTGTCCAGTCAACATCCCCAACACACACACCTAATTCCAAACCTTTGGCTCTCAGCCTGGAACCCAGTTCCTATCTCTGCAAGTCAACAGCAGTCCTGCCTCCAGGGATGGCCTGGGCTCACCCCTAGTTTCTCAGGAAGTTAGGCCCACAGCAGCATCACCCACCTGACCTCCACAGGATGGGAGGTGCTGGGTAGGAACAGCTGGCCTCTGAGGGAAGCCCTCTAGGGTTGTGAACTGAGTTTCAGATCAGAGAGCAGAATGCCAAGGGCTACTGCTGGTGGGCTGGTTGCCAAGGAAACCATTGGTTGAGAATTTCCAGGCTGAGTCTGCTCAAGACACTATTGATCCTGCAGGGGGCTGCCCAAGAGAAAGAATAAAGAGAGGAGGGCAGAAGGGGTTGCAACGGTGGTGGAGACCTTTCAGGACAGGGCAGGGTTCCAGAGTCCCAGCCCAGCCTCTTGTCTCTTGCCTCTTGCCTCTTGCTTCTGTGTGAACCTGTGCCCTCTATGTCCTCACCTGTCAACAAGGTATGGAGGAGAGGTAGAGAGGGTGATGCTGGTAATGCTGCTCATAGGGTTGTAGCAAGAGGTCACTGAGTGTAGATGGAAGGGCTTAGGAATGAGCTGGATGCTGGGTACTTATCAGGCTCTGGGCAAGCAGGTGATCACCACTGTGGCTGGTCCTCATCATGAGGTAGACACGCAGCAAAGTAAAAATGCACATGCTCACACATGCATAAAACCCTGTGATTTCTACCCTACTCCAAAGATGAGGAGCTGAGGGGATGATTGAAGGCGTTCCATGCAGGGTAGAGAGATAGGCAGACCATGGGACTAGCCTGTGGCTGGAAGGAGGAAGGGGAGCTGCCTTAACCACGTCGGCACCAGGGAAGACACTGCTCCTCTAGGAGGTGGGAACCTGTCCAGGCTCCCAGGACTCAAGCATGAGGCAGATCCTAAGCAAAGCTGCAGGCTTTTTTTTTTTTTTGTAGATCACATTAATCTCACACAGGCACCTGATCTGGGCCTCATGCGGGAATCACTCACCCATTCCATGTCCTGGCCCAAATGCCCGTTACACGTCTTGGCAAGTTACAAGTCCTGGTCTCCTGTCCTCAGGCATGAGGTTGGGTGGCCCTGCCCGGTCATCAGTACTATACACTTTTCTCCATCTCTGCCTCCCTTGTCTTGGGTTTATCTCGCCTAGAGGAAGCCAGCCACTGATTTGCCCAGGCAACAGTCTAGGAACCACACCTCGGAGGAAGGTTTTTCCCCTAGAGATCTGACAGAGAAATCTCTGATTGGCCTGGTTTGATCGCATGGCCATCTCTGGCCAATCATGGTAGCCATCAGGATCACATGTTCTGAATGAATCAACTTGGCTCAGCAAGCACCCAAGCAGATGTAAGCAGACAGAGGCCATCCCCTTAATTGAGTCCCAGTCCCCCTTCCCCAGAAGGTTTTCCTAACTGAGGTTTCAGGAGAACTTCATGGTTTGCAACGTGTTTTCACACTCCTGACTGGGGGCGGATTACCTAAAATGTAAACTAAGCACGGTTTACTTGTGCTTATTTACTAATCTGTAGTGAAGAGTTCCACATGAGTTTCGCCATAATACATGTGAAACTGTTCACTACAGATTACCTTGTATACATGGTACTCCGCCAATGTCAAGGATTCTAAATCCAAAACGAGGCTTTGGTTCCAGTAGGAAGGTGGTGTGGAGAGAGATGCCAGCCATACCTACAGGCAGAATCTTTGATGTGAGGAAAAAATGTGAAATTGTTCACTACAGATTAGTAAGTAAACACAAGTAAGCCCATATTTATTGGGCAATCTGACACTGCCCATAATACTTGTGGCCTTGTCTCTTGTCTACCCACTACCCCCATCTTCCTGACAGAGTTCTACTTTGCCTGCCTCACCCTAGTTGCCTTCTCTGCCTGAAACTTCTCTACCTTTCTGCTCACAGCTTGGGTCGGACACAACTTAGTCTTTGAACTGATTAATGTCTTTGCTCTTTGACACTTTAAAGAGGTCTTGTGCAGCATATTTGCTTAATGCAATAAATTGTTTGGTTTCCTGACTGCTGCTTCCATGAGTGTTGATAATGAATCCAAGTAAAATGAAGTCTTTTACAACTTCAATTTTTTTTCCCATTTATCATGGTGTGATTTATTGGTCAGTTGTGAGGATTTTTGTTTTCTTTACATTGAAGTGCAACCCATATGGAAGGCTCTCGTCTTTGATCTTCATCAGTATTTCAAGTCCTCTTTATTTCTACCAAGCAAGATTGTGTCATCTGCATATTACAGGTTGTTAATGAATCTTCCTCCAATACTGATGCCATGTTCTTCTTCATATAATCCAGCTTCTCAAATTATTTGTTCAGCATACAGATTGAAAAAATATAATGAAAGGATACAATCCTGACACACACCTTTCTTGACTTTAAGCCATTCAGTATACCCTTGTTCTGGTCCAAAACCTACCTCTTGATCTATGTACAGGTTCCCAGTGTGCACAATTAAGTGTTTTAGAATTCTCATTCTTCACAATGTAATCCTATAGTTTGTTCTAATCCTCACAGTTGAATGCCTTCGCATAGTCACTAAAACACAAGTAAACATCTTTCTGGTATTCTCTGCTTTCAACCAAGATCCATCTGATGTCAGCAATATCTCTCGTTCCATGTCCTCTTCAGAGTTTGGCTTGAATTTCTGTTAGCTCCTTGTTGACGTATTGTTGTGACCAATTTTTAATGATCTTCAGCAAAATTTTACTTGAGTGTGATATTAAAAGCTGCATTCCATTGGGTCAACTTTCTTTGAAATAGGCACAATTATGCATCTCTTCATATCAATTGGCCAGGTCTTCCATATTTTTGGCATGAATGAGTGAGTGCCTCCAACATTGTATCGGTTTGTTGACACATTTCAATTGGTATTCCATCAATTCCTGAGGCCTTCAGTTTTTTGCCAATGCCTTCAGTGCAGCTTGGACTTCTTCCTTCTGTACCATCGGTTCTTGATCATATGGTACCTCTTGAAATGACTGATCATAGACCAATTCTTTTTGGCACAGTGAGTATGTATATTCCTTCCATGTTCTTTTGATGCTTCCATCAACATTCAATATTTTGCCCATTTGTTGTTGTTGTTAAGTGCTGTCGAGTTGATTCCAACCAATAGCAACCCTGTATAGGGTTTCCGAGGAGCAGCTGGTAAGCTTGAACCACTGACCTTGCAGTTCAAACGGCTTTCTGGTCTGGCGCATTAATCCATAGCACCACACCAGGACTCCATTTGCCCATAGAAACCTTCAAAATTGCAAGTCAAGCCTTGTATTTTTTTCTTCAGTTCATTCAGCTTGACAAATGCTGATTATGTTCTTCCCTTTCTAACTCCAGGTCTTCTCAAGCTGAAAATTTCTGTTCAGCTCTTTTATATCCTCAGCATTTCCAGTCACTTTAGCTTCTCTATGCTCAAGAGCAAGTCTCTTCTAATGTTTGCTTTGCTCTTTTCTTTCTTTCTTGTCTTTTTAATGACCTTTTGCTTTCTTCATGTATGATATTTTTGATATTATCTCACAACTCCTCTGGTCTTCAATCATTAGTTTCTAGTGCATCAGATCTATTCTTGAGATGGTCTCTAAATTCAGGTGGGATATAACCAGGTTGTATTTTGGTTCTCATGGATTTGTTTTCATTTTCTTCAGCTCCAGCAATTGATGGTGTGTTCCACAGTCTGCCCTGACCTTGTTTTGACTGATGAGTTTCCTCAAAGCCATTCAATCCCATCCCCAAGTATGGCCAGTTGGCATTTCCTCAACCACAGGGACCAGTTGAGGGTGATCACATGACCAAATGGGGCACAGTTCTGGGACTTTAGTGGGGGCCGTTGGAAAGAGAAATCCTTTTTTGTGGTTGTTTTGCAGGTGGTATTCTATTATTTGCACAATAACAGAAGCATTACAGAGGAAAGCTGAGCTAATAGCAGCCTACCAGAATTATCTGCCATGGAAGATTTCAATTACTTCCCTGTCTCTTGAACCAAAAAAAGCTATGGCCAATGCCCAGCTCGGGACCATGATCATGTCTCCCATGAAGCCTTTCCCCACTTTGGATAGAGGTCATCTTTCCACCCTGTACTCACATTCACTGTAGAATTTCCCCTGTTCTTTCATGATTCTTTTCTTGCACACTTATCTCCCATGATAGATCATCAGCTCCCTGAGAGCAGGCAGGTGGGAGGGGAGACCATCTGGATCCTAGGACAGACAGTACAAGCCTGTTCCTCTCCAGCTTTGTAGCCTTGCAAAGAAGTGACTGTGCCTCTCTAGGCCTTAACTTTCTCATCCATAAATGTCATAAAACTGGTCTCTGGACTAATTGAGGAACTATGGTTCTCTGAATGCCTCCTTTATACCTGGCAAGGTTCTTTGTGTAGGAGACAGACCGGAACAAGATTTTGTGGGTGTGGTCTCATGGGGCTGACCAGCAGGCAGAGAACACTGCAGATAATGATGGGAGCTATGGAGTCCTGGTGTGGGCTAAAGCATCAACTGCAAAGTCGTTTGAACGGCAAAATCAGTGGTTCAAGCTCACCAGCTGCTCCCTAGAAACCCTATACAGGGTCACTATAGGTAGGTATCAACTTGATGGCACTTAACAACAACAATAATATAGACAAGAGGGAAGGGAAGGTTATGGAGCCGGGCAGACGAATCAAACTTTCTGTGAGGATAGAAGTCATCTGTTTCGGTTAAATGTGGCAACGGGGCACTTACAGTGTGTCCAAGAGGCTGAGGAGCTGGGCTTTTTACTTTTTTGAATTTTAAGTAATTTAAATGTAAAAGCTTATTGTCAACTCAGTTAAGATTTTTGGGGAAAACTTACGAATCTACTTTGTCAATGGTGGCTTTAATGAACTCTAGTTGCAAATTGAATATTTCCACTGAAACTTGGCTTCTGAATTGAGATTTGCTATAAATGTAAAACACACACCAGATTTCAAAGACTTAAGAACAATAAAAAAGAATCCAAGAGTATCTCATTAATATTTTATATTGATTTACATATTGAATGATAACATTTTCATTATTCACAAGACAATATATTAAAGAAATATATAAATAACATACAAATAAATATATAAATATTTTTCTTTTCTTTTTAATATGGTTACTATAAAACTTGTGAGGATGGCACAGGACCAGACAGTGTTTCGTTCTTTTGTACAAAGGGTCATTATGAGTTGGAGAAAACTCAATGGTACCTAACAACAACAACAATGATGAAAATTTAAATTGTATATGTGGCTCGAATGATCTTTCTTTTGGACAATGCTTTTCTACAGTTTTCTTGGCTAGATCGATGGTCAAGAAAGACCTCTCTAAGGAGGTGACATCTGAACTGAGAACTGTATTAAAGGACAGAACCACCACCTGGAAACAGGAAAACTATTAGGTCCTGAGGCAGGAGTGCGTTCAATATTTTTGAGGGCTAGAAAGAAAGTAGTTCCCTGGGAACAAGTAAGCAAGGGAGAACGCAGCATGAGATAGCATCAGACATGTGGACCAGGGCCAGAGTAAGTGGATTTGATAGTAAGTTGTTAAGTACCATCGAGTTGGTTCTGACTCATAGGAACCCTGTATAGGGTTACTGAGGAGTGGCTGGTGAGTTTGAACCACTGAGCCTTCAATTCAAACAGACCTTGCAGTGTATCCTGCAGTGACATACCAGGACTCCTAAGTGGACTAGAGAGGCTCATATTTTCTTGATAGGACCATACCAGTATGTTCCATCTCATACACAAGATGACTCTACTAATCCCCAGCTATGTGTCCTTTTTTGGAAACCTACTCCAACCAACAGAGTGAGGTAGAAGCAACAACTTGGAACTTCAGAGATGAGGACAGAAAAGGCCTTGTTTCCACCACTCACTCTCCAGACGCTTCCTCTGACAACCCAGCTGCCATGCCTTGAGGAAACCTAAACCCGAGACAATACCATGTGTAGGCTCTCTAGTCAACAGTCCCTGCTGAGCCCAGACCTGGTTGGGCAGAAACAAGCCATCCCCACTAGGTCCTGTCCAAAGTCCACATACACAGAATCCATGAGCGTAACAAAACAGTGCTGTTTTACACCACTAAGTATGAAGGTAATTTGTTACCCATCCATATTAACCAGAACATAGAATACAGGTCATTTGAGCTGCGTTCTAAACATCTTTGGAAACTTCTCAGCATGATTTGACTTACAACATTTAAAGAGCCAATATTTACAAAATTTAAAATGTTTACTTTGTCTGTTGTGGAGGTACAAAGAGATCAGTTAGAAGGTATCAAGGAGGCATGGAGCACAGTGAATATGGCAATAAACACCCATACAGCATCTACTCTGCACTTCACACACTAACTCTTTTAATGCTCCCAACAACCGCATATTATTTCCAGATAAAGAAGGGCAGCACAGGTAAGTTAAATGACTAGCCCAGGGTCAACATTACAGGACTGGCTAATGGACGTTTGAACTCAGGAAGACTGATTCCCAGGTCTACACTCTTAACCATCCTCAGCACAGAATAGAGAAAGATGGTAGATTTGTCATAATGTTTGCAGACCTTAACAGGAGATCTTGCTGGTGGGCTGGAGTGGGCACTGGAGAAATCAGACTTGCAGAGAGGCCTCTGAGTTGGGGCATAATGCTCCTGCCAGGTCCAGAGACACTATTCAGAGGACTGCGCTGGGTGAGTGGTATTCAGAGCCAAGGGATCAGTGTGGGTGGTAATGTGAGGGCATTCTGCCTCTCACCTCTTCCTCATGATATGCCCTCAGCCTATCCCATCCTCTCTCTGGCCACTTTCTACAGCTTGTGAAGGGTGGAACTTCACCTTACAGTAGCTCAAAAAGGAAGGTGTGGGAGGTCTCTCTCCCAGGAAGGCCACATTAGGCAACCAGAAAATTCTGTTATCATTCTCAGCGAGCATAAGCTAGTCTCTTCTCTTCTCTAGACTGCAGTTTTCCCAGATTTAAAATGAGAGAGAAAAGAAAAAAGACCCTGTAAATTTCTCCCCAGCTCGAATGTTCTAGAAAGTAGATCTGAGTGAGAAGCAGGTGGAAATCCCGTTCCAACCAGCTTAAGTTAAAAAAAAAAAAAAAAAAAAAATTTAAAAGGAAGAATGGATTAACTCTTTAAACAGAAAAGTCCAGGGGTGAGTGTCAGATGTGGCTGAATCCGAGAACTTACATAATAGGAATGGATTTTTCTATCTCCATCTCCCTTAAGGGTGGCTGATATTCTGGGCAGGTCCTACTTGACCCCTTACTGTTTTTAACCCAAGACAAAAGGTCATAGTTTTTGTGTGTACCCCTATGCTGTTACCGGGTTCCCAGAAAACTTAGATGAACTCTTCTTGGGTCACTCACAGACCTACAATGTTCCCTTAGGGATTAGTGTGCTGTTGGTGACCTGGTTGGTTGACAAGGAAATGGAGCCTCACAATCCCACCAACTGGGTGAGGAAAAAACAAAGAAGACAGCAGATGCATTCTACATAGACCTGCCTCCTAGAAGAGTGGAGGGGAAGAGATTGAAGTGGTGTCTGGGGACATGTCCTCCCACCCAGCCCTCTACTGGACTCAGATCAGACCATCTCGCTGACCTCACTACACCACCACCCATGAGCTCACAGCTGCTCATGGCAGCATCAAAGACACCCTGTGTGGTACTTTCTGTTCCTACAATTTCTCCCAGTTCACACTCTCCCAAGGCTCCACTAAAGAGATGTGGGCCTGTCTTTTAGCGGAAAGCCCCGGGCCTCTGGGCTGGCTCAGCTAATCCAGATAAAGGATAACAGACCCCTAATTAATCCTCCAAACCTAATGGCAGCCCGAATGCCAGCCAGTCCACCAGCCTTAATGAGTTTAATCGACTGGACTTGATGATTTTATTCAAAACCTAGGGCTTCAAATTAAGCTCTTAAAAATGCACTTGAACTTGATTGGCAGCAATAATCCCAACAAAGTCTGTTTAATCCTTGGGCTGCATGGTCAAGGGCAGCCTGTGCAGCCACTGCTGGCTCTAGAGGACCTGCAGGCAGGAGGAAGTGCCCTCTTTCTCATCTCTGGGTGATGGGTTTCCTTCAGGCCTCATAGGAAGGCTCAGACATTAGGAGTTCCCTGCCCCATGCCAGCTGTCCACCAGGTGAACTCCTATGCACCCTACAAACCCAGTCCAAGAAGCGCCTGTGCTAGGGAACTCTTGGCTCACATTTTTGTCACAATTTGACTGTGGTTCCTACTGATGGTTTCTGCATCTGTGTCCTCTTCCCTGCCACCCCTCGGTACACAGTAAGCTCAGGGCAGCAACTCCGTCCTGTTATGGGTGTGCCCCAGCCTTCTAGCCTCTAGCCTCACGTCAGCTCCGCTACTTTAAGTTTCTCTGTGTTTGGAGGTGGCTGATACAACTCTCACATCTCCCTGCACAGTCATGGTGGTCTCTGGCTTTGCACTCACAGGGTGTTTGGGAACTCCCAGCATTGGTCACATTTTACCAAGCCAGCTTGGTTGTATGTCTTCCTCCCTCCAACCCACTCATCTACTTGCAGTCCTATCATCCTTACTATCCTTCTCTAGAAGGAGCTCTGGTAGTGTAGTGGTTATGAATCAGGCTGCTAACCTTAAGGTCAGAAGTTCGAAACCACCAGCTGTTCCACAGGAGAAAGATGAGGCTTTCTGCTCCCGTAAAGATTTACAGCCTCAGAAACCCTGTACAGGGTTGCTATGAGTCGATTCCGACTCCAATGGCACATAACCACCACCACCATCCTTCTCTAGAGCCAGCCCCTTATCACAAAGACACCAACCAGGAGTTCCTGAGTTCTGATCCTGAGGAGCAGGGCTGAAAAGATCTGTTTCCTCCTACCTGGAATGTGCAAGGCTTAGGTTTCAGATTGAACTACCTCATCTCCAAGCATGGGCTTGCAGACCCAGAAGTGGGGTTGCTGTGAGGAAAACACTCACATTGACACACACTTGCACTCACTCATACACACAGACACCACCACACTCTCAGGCTCACACTTACCACACTCACACAATGAAAACGAGCATGCTATCTAAGCTGGTCACAGGACAGCTCATCCTGCTAAGAAAGTCACTCCGAGAGGAAAGGAAGAACCAGCTTCTTTGTAGTTCTCAAACGTGCTTTCCCTATCAGATTGGCAAAGCTTCAAGCATTTGTAACTCACTCCCTGGCGAGACTGTGGGGAGGGTTTGATGGAGAACCCTCTAGGGAGGGAGATTTGCCAATCTCCATTAAAATCACAAATGCTCTACCCTTTGACCTAGCAGTCCCACTTCCTGAGTCTTGTCCTAAAGATATTCCTAAACACACACAATATATTGTTTGTGCAAAGCATGTTTACAATAGCAAAGTCATAGAAGCAACTCATCCTTGTTTCTAAACCATGTAAATGTATTACTATCTGCATTCTAAACCTAGTAACAGCAATTGAAAGATACAAAGAATGAGTGAGTGAGTGTGTGGAGGCTGGGTCAGCCACCTGGAATGGTGGGACACTTCTGCACCACGTCCCTGTAGCACACAGCTGAACATGCCAGGTCACACTTCATCTCCCTGTGCAGCCAGCCTCACTCCTGTGCTCTCTGTGCCCCCACCTTCTCTGGGAACACATCAGGACAAGCCATGTGCCCCTTCTCCTGCAGTTCTGCACCTTAGATTGCCTCCCCAGAGAGGTGTCCACACTGGCCTGCCAGGCAAGACATCTGCCCTCTAACCTTGCAAGCTGAGGAACCAAAGCAGCTTTGGGGAAACTGTCAAATCACATGTGAGTCTTTCAGAAGGAGGCTGAGGGAGCCAGAGTCTGGCATGAAAGGGAGCTCCAGGACCTCTTCCTGCAGGGGCTGGGGTGGGGGTAACAGTGCCTCAGCTGAGGGGGAGTCTCCCAGCAGCTCCCTCCCAGTTCCACCTCTGCAGCCTCCGCTTGCATAGCTCACAGCTGTGGCTCTCCCACCTGAAGACCTGGAGGACAAAGATGGACTCTGACCTCTGAGATGTGCACCTGTGATAGCGCCCTGCCCACTGAGCCCCCATCTCTCCAGCTGGGAAGGGTGCTCCACCTACCTCCTGAGGTCAGGCTGAGGGATGATAGAATAGATCCCTTTGGTCTGCCTCTCACCCTTCCTCCTCCTTCCCTCCCTCTGCCAGGGACCCTTGCTTTCCTTTCTGCTCTCCCTGTGCCCACTAACAAGTGAGCCAGCCGTCAACTTCTCAGAGTTTCCCTGCACCTGGGCCTGGACAGGTCAGCTACTCATGGGCTGTGTGTGAGCACAGCATGCAAGGGTAGTCCATCTAGCTCAAGGACTGAGTAAAGCAGGCCATGAGGAGCAAAACTGCTGTCATGCAAGTCATCTACTAGGGCAGAACCCCAGGCAGCTGAGCAGTGGAGAAAAGGCACAGAAAAGGCAGGCTGCCCAAGCAGTGCTATTACATGAATGGGTTCCACAGGCAGCTGGAGCTCAGGGAACACACAGAGGTCAGGTGACCCTCCCACCCTCACCTTCCAATCACCGTGAGGTGTGGGTGGAGCCAGGGCCACAGTGATGGAAGGGAGGGTTCTGATACCACTTCTTTCATCTCCCACAGCTAGCTGTAAGTCACTGTGAACTTCCCTTGCTGAAGAACTCGAAGTGGTCCCCACCATCCATGGTAAGAGGAGGTGCCTCTGATTCTATTCTCCTATCCCACATGTACCATCTAGGCCCTCCCCTTCCTACCCCTCCTGCAGGTAGATACAGGATACACCCAACCCCACCCCCAGCCCCTGCTGGCAAAAAGCTCATTCACCCACTTGGTACATATTCATATGCTAGCACTGACCCTTCAAGGGGACGACATCATTGCCTTTGCCCTTGAGGTAATGGGGCCTGGAGAACTGAGATGACCTACCCAAGATCTCCAAGCTAGCAAAGAACCAACAGTCAGGATGAAAGTCCTCTTACCTGACACCAGGTCCCATATGAGACAGCTCAGGGACCTGAGAAATTTGACTGTTTGAATAATGGCCTCCTGCCTCTTCTCTGATAGCCACATTGGCTACAACTATCGCAAGTCCCACCCTGGGCATTGCTGTGAGCCCCCACCTCCATGTTGATCTCTGTACCCCATCCTGTTGGCTACATCTCTCTATCTAGAACATGTCCACTCCTCTCCATCCACCCAGTGGCCATCCTGCCCACCTCCTTTTGCTGCTCAGTTGCAATGACTTCAAAACAGTCCTCTCTGCTATCACTTTTTTAAAGAATGTGTGTCCTCCTTTAAGATCATATTGCTTCTCTGCTCTGAGGCTGTGGTTCCCCACTGCCCACTTAATTCCCTGTGGACCCTCCCATCCTTACCTAAGGTCACTTTAGTCCTTTCCCTCCACCCTCCCTTCACCTCTCTCCTGAAGCCTGTCCCCAGTCCTTACCAGAGAGCTCCTTTGCATCTTCCAAGGCCCAGTATCCTTTCCTCAAGGAGGACCTGCTGGCTTGTGGTGGCTAGGAGCACCGCGAACTTCTCACTGGGTCCTACACAGATAGAACTAAACAGTACTTTCCATGCTATGCTCTCTGCAGTGTGACCAGAATGGCCTGCCCATGTTCCCTATGAATTAGGTGGGTGGTGAGTCACCCATAGCCAGTAGAACACAGTGGAAGTGATGCTGTGGAACCTCTGGGGCTAGGTCAGAAAGGTCATGCAACTTCCACTGTTCACTGGAACTTGAACTGGAGCCCTAAACTGACAGGTAAAAAGTCCTACTACCCTGTGGTTGCCATGCTATGAGGAAGTTCAAGCCACACAACGAGGCCCAAGTAGACACGTGCCAACAAGCCAAGTCTTCAAGGCCTCCTAACCAGATGTCAAGTCAGCCTTCCAGACTTTCTGGCTGGGACCCAGAGCAAACACACCTTGCTGGGCCTCTTCTAAATTCTCCACCCCCAGAATCTGTGAGCATAATGAAAGGGCTGAAGTTTGACACCTCTGAATTGAGGATAGAAGGGTTTGTTATGCAGCAGTGGTACCCTGACAGTCTTGTCTCACACCTAAGTGAGCCATCTAACTGGTGCTAGTCCTGCTGAACTGTGAACACCTGGAGGACAGGGCCTTCTAAACGAGCTGAGCAGAACCCTTGTGGGAGTAAGGCTGTTCTTTGGACTGAGAAAAACATTTGGTGGGTTTCTGGAGTTGGGAAAGGTCAGTCTCAGGACTCCTTCAGGAGAGCATGGGGTTTGAGGTCCTCGCTGATCTGCCTATCAGACTCTGCAGAGACCACATGCTGGGACAGGACAGAAGGTAATTTGAGCAGACCCCTGTTGTAGAGACGGGTGGGCCCACAGTGGTGAAGTCATAGGGGCTAAGGCAGTGTGGGCAGCCACACCTAAGAGTCAGTTGAAGACTTTCTTTCTTGAGTGACATTCCCCTGACATACTCAAAGTAGGGTCCCCAAGCAGGCTTGTTAGGAGACAAAGAATTCAGAGCACCCCAGACCTACCAAACAAGACTCTGCATGGAGCTGCCAGGAATTTGAGCTTCAGCAGGCCCTGCCTTACCTGTGGGGTGATTCTGTGCAAATTCAAGTTGAAGAGCCTCCTCTGACTCCATCAACACAGCCTGGTTGGTCATGTCAGGGTGTTCCCAACACAGAAGGGAGGCAGAGTCGGACAGTGAGGGTGAGAGTAAGCAGGGGATGTGTAGAGCAGTGTTAGGGAAAAAGGGGAGAGACTAGCCAGCCCACATAGCCCAGGGTCCTTGAGAGTACAGCAAGCAAATTGGATGGGACCAGACCTGGAGGATGTGGGGCACACTCTGGGTATACTCGTGGGAGGAACAGTGGCCCATGGTTGCCTTCCAGCCAGAAATAAGAAATACCCAGAATGTGGATATGGAGTCTGGCCTTTGGTTGTCTTAGAAACTTCCCCTTGGGTCTGGGATATGTGTTTTTGAAGGAAGAATTTGGGATTTCACTCAACCTTTAGCTCATTACCTTCACATTGTTTCATTGCTTTATATTGTTTCTTGCATCCTTACTTTATTTGAGTTTTCCATCTTGTGTATTTCTTTCCTAGCTTTATCTACTCTGTAGATGTTGGTGATTTTGGAAGACAGGGCATGGTTCAAAGTGTGGTTCTTTAAATTCTATTTTCTCTTTATTTTTACATTCATTTTGACTCATAACTTCTTAGCCAATTAATTTTCATTTTCAATCTACAGTTTCATCTACTTTAAAAAATGACTTTGTGGATATTAACTTTATCCTTAATCTTTTCTCCTTTGTGTTTGCAGGCTGTTGCTTGATAGCTCATCGGTTTCTCGCCTTTCATCGCTGTATTCTAAGTCTCATTTTCTTATCTCTTATTATTTTTTACATTCTAAGTTCTTTTCTTTGTTACGGTTTCCTTAAATCTCTTGTTTCAAAATCTTATGTCATACATTATAACTATATTAATTCTTTTAATATTATGTTTAATTATTTATTTTAATCTCCCTGACCTCCCCTTTTGGGAGAAAGATGAGGCTTTCTGCTCCTGTGAAGATTTACAACCTGTGAAACGCTATTCAGGGTCGCTATGAGTCAGAACCAACTCCACGACACATATCCACCACCACTACCACTACCTTCCCTTCAGACTCCTGGTGTGGCACTGTCAGATCAGCACTGGACTGCTAACCACAGTTGCTCCACTGAAACCCAATACAAGGTTGCTATGAGTCAGAACTGACTCGACAGCAGTTAACAACAACAACCTACCCTTTAAGGAACCCTGGTAGCGTAGTGGATTATGAGATGGGCTGCTAACCACAAGGTCAGTAGTTCGAATCAACCAGTCTCTCTGTGGGAGGAAAATGAGGCTTTCTGCCTCTGTAAAGATGAGGCTTTCTACTCCCGTAAAGATTTACACCCTCGGAAACCCTGTACAGGGTCGCTATGGGTCGGACCCGACTCGACGGCACTTAACAACAACAACAACAAAAGATGTACAGCCTCGGAACCAGCTCAGTGCCCCTTCCCTTTAGGATACTATTCTAATTTGCATCTTCCTTCTTATATGTCTCCAGCCTCATGTTGTGTCTACACAGCAACAAACAAGGATTATACAGTGTTGGGCCCAGTGCCTTGGAAAAGCCAAACACTAGGGCTGGGAGGGGATAGCTTTCAGTTCAACAAATGTCCTGTAGCTTTCTGACACCTCCCAAGGATACTCTCTGAGACTGAGGAGAGCCCCTGAGGCCCATGGCCCTTCTCTTTAAGAAGAGACCTATGATTTTCTAGGGCTAAGAACCCTGACCCCACCCCACCCCGCCCCATCCCATCTGATGCTACACAGAAGCAGCTGTTTGGACACCCATGGGTCCCGGCCCAGCATCCTGGAAAGGCAGACCTACCACATAGGAAAGGCAACTGACTCTCCTGAGAGAAGAGGGACAGGGCCAATGGTCTTGAGCCTGACCTACACACGGATTTTCTTCCAAGGGACCAGAAGCAAGGGTTCCTTAAAAAGAAACACTTCAATCTTCATTTTCAAAGTATTTGGGACTATGAAATAGAAACCTCCTTCCACACACATACACCACCCCCCCCCCCACACACACACACAAACTAACTCACAGCAACCCTACATAGGCCAGAGCAGAATGGTTCCTTAGGGTTTCCAAGATCAAGATGGTAAATCTTCACAGGTCCAACTGTTGTTGATGAGTGCCATTCAGTCAGTTCTGACTCATAGAGACCCTGTATAGAGTTTCTGAGAAGCAGCTGGTGAGCTGGAACAGCCAACCTGGTGGTTCAAACCGACCTTGCAGTCCAGTGCTTATCCTACAGCACCATACCAGGACAGGTCCATTTAACTTCATCTTTCCCCCACAGAATAGCTGATGGGTTTCAACTGCCAACTTACTGGTCAGGAGTCCAATGCTTAGTCCATAGTGTCATCAGAGCTCCTTTTATGAAATAGAAAAGGGGACTAAATCCCATCACTAGAGTATATATATCCTTCCAAAGAGGGCTGGTGGTAGTGGTTATGTGCTGTGGAGTCAGTTCTGACTGATAGCAACCCCATATGGGGCTTCTGAGGCTGCAAATCTTTACAGGAGCAGAAAGCCTCATCTTTCTCCCCATGGAACAACTGGTAATTTCAAACTGCTAACTTTGAGGTTAGCAGCCCAATTCATAACCACTATGCTACCAGAGCTCCTTAAAGACTACACAGCCATTGCCAAGGCCACATAATCTGCTCTAATGTGAGGAAGCATCTAAGATATTTTGACATGTGAATAAAGCAAGTTGTGCAATTATATTTCACAGTATGAGCTGTTTATGTGAAAAAAAAAAAAAGAAGAAATTGTGTGTGTGTGAACATACACTGCCCCCGCCCCAAAAAATAAAATAAAATAAACAGGAGAGATTTATACCAAATTATGTATCTCTTGGTGTGGTGCTGTAGGGTAAGCAATGGATTGTTAACCACAAGACTGGCAGTTCAAACCCACCAGCCGCTCCTCAGAAACCCATATAGGGTCCATATGAGTTGGAACCACCTCCATTGCACTTAATAACAATGACAACATTGTTGTTGTTGTTATGTGCCATGGAGTCGGTTCCGACTCATAGCAACACTGTATAGTGTTTTTGAGGCTGTCAATCTTTATGGGAGCAGACAGCCTCATCTTTCTCCCACAGAACAGCTGGTAGTTTTGAACTGCTGACTGTGAAATTAGCAGCCCAATTCGTAACCACTATACTACCCTTATTTATTAACTTAATCTATTGTTTAAATAAAGTTAATAAATAACCAGGACTAATGTTATCATTGTTATTAAGTACAATGGAGTCTGATATGGAAGTATCGGATAAACACTGGATCAAAAGGTTAGTTTGAACTTTAAGGTCTGTGGTTCAAACTCACCAGCTGCTCCTCAGAAACTTATACAGGGTCTCAATGAGTCGGAACCAACTTGACAGCACTTAACAACAACATTTATTAAGTTAGGTTGTTGTTTTTGTTAAGTGCCATCGAGTCAGTTCTAACTCATAGCAACCCTATATAGGGTTTTCTGGAGCAGCTGGTGAATTTGAACTACCGACCTTGTGGTTCAAATCGACTTTGCAGTCTAGCACATTAACCCACAGCATCATGCCTGTGTTGCCAAGTCTGTTCATAACAACCCTACGCACAATAGAATGAAACACTGCCAGATACTTCACCATCCTCACAATTGGTGTTATGTTTGAGCCCATTGTTGCTGCCACTGTGTCTATTCATCTTGTTGGGGTCTTCCTCTTTTTCCCTGACCCTCCACTTTACCAAGCATGATAACCCTTCTTCAGGGATTGATCCTTTCTGACCACATGTCCATAGTATGATAGACAACTCTCACCATGATTGCTTCGAAGGACGACACTTACTGTACTTTTTCCTAGACAGATTTTTTTTTTGTTTTCTGACAGTCTGTGGTATTTTCAATATTCTTTGCCTACACCATAGTTTGAATGCATCAATTCTTCTCCAGTCTTCTTTATTCTCTGTCCAACTTTCACATGCATATGAGACAATTGAAAATATCAAGGCTTGGCTCAGGTGCACTTTAGGTCTCAAAGTAACATCTTTACTTTTTAACACTTTAAAGAAATCTTTTGCAGCATATTTGCCTAATGCAGTACATTGATTGATTTCTTAACTGCTGCTTCCATTAGTGTTGATTGTATATCCAAGCAAAATGAAATCTTTGACAACTTTGATCTTTTCTCCTTTTATCATGATGTTATTTATTAGTCTAGTTGTAAGAATTTTCATTTTCTTTACATTGAGGTGTATCCATACTGAAGATCTCCATCAGTAAGTATTCCAAGCCCTCTTTGCTTCCAGCAAGCAAGGTTGCATCATCTGCATATTGCAGGATCTTCCCTCAATCCTGATGCTCTTCTTCATATAATCCAGCTTCTCAGATTATTTGCTCAGCATACAGATTGAATAAGTATGGTAAAAGGATACAACCCTGACACAAACCTTTCTTGATTTAAACCATTCAGTGTCCCCTTGTTTTGTTCAAACCACTACCTCTTGGTCTGTGTACAGATTCCCCGTGAGCACAATTAAGTGTTCTGGAATTCCCCGTGTTACCCATAGTTTGTTATGATCCACATAGTTGAATGCTTTTGTATAATCAATAAAGCAAGAAAATAAACATCTTTCTGGTATTCTCTGCTTTCAGCCAAGATCCACCTGAAGTCAACAATGATATCTATGTCCCCTTCTGAATCCAACTTGAATTTCTGGCAGCTCTTTGTTGATGTACTGCTGTAACCATTTTTGAAATATCTTCAGCAAAATTTTATTTGCATGTGATATTAGTGATAGTGTTTGTCATGTAAAGGTCAATTAAAGTACATTCCTATGTTTTATTCTATAGAAGTTTAATTTAAACATCTACACTGTGCATTTGTATATTTGTTTTTATAATTAAGAATTTGTTTTTAAATAACATGTTTTAAAAAATGACTAGAATATGACATCACCCACAACAGTTTTAAAGGAACCCCTGCATGGAGGCTCAGAAATTATCAAAATCACCTACCATGTCAGCCCCATGGGAAAGGTAGGCCAACACCATCTCCTGAATTGATTGGGATTCTCCCTTGGAAGTGATGGAAAACTTAACCCCATCTAGACTCCTGGTGTGGCGTTATAGGATAAGCACTAAACTGCGAACCACAAGGTCAGTGTTTTTGCAGTTCAAACCCACCAGCTGTTCCTCAGAAACCCTATACAAGGTCACTATGAGTTGGAATTGACTTAATGGTTCTTACCAACAACATCCACAACAACATCAACTACAACCAACAACAACTACAACAACACCTAGATAGAAAACAACAACAACAATAGGAAAGATCCTGATAGACATTCATGAGTAAAGACCCTCTGAAAAGCCAGGTGGGACTCTTAGTGTGGACATCCCACACCCCTCTCAGGAACCTCCTGTTGCAGCTTCTATGGATCCCAGCAGCCCAGTTTCCCAGGCCCACTTCCAGAAGAGTGCTGCGCCCTTCATAGGCCAGCCACTGACAAAGGCACCCAGATGACCAGGATGGGCTAACACCACCTGCCTCAAAACCCTTGAACCAGGCACACTTCCATCTAAATGATGACGAGGTTCTTCTACTGGCAAGCAATGAGGGAAAAGACAGTTGGGTAAATAGTCACCAGTGCCTACCCACTGCACAGAACACTTCACAGTTTACAAAGCACTTCATCTTTCACTAAACATTCTATGACTTGGAGAGAATAACACTTTGTCCCCTAGCAAGCATCGGGACATTTAAAAAGCAAACTCCTTTCCTTAGTAAATTCTCCTTGCACCCCCTCCAAGGAGGCTTGGGAGGAGTAGCCTTGAGAATAGAGACCCACAACTCTCTTCTGAGCAAAATAATCACATTCCTTCCAACTCTTAATGATGTTCCTTCCTCCCAAGTGGTGGCCTTCCTAGTGGTCAATTAACCCTGTGGGTTTGGAAGTTCAGCAGGTACCTCAGAGCCTCAGAATCTACGTATATTGACTCCTAAGCGGGCAGCAGAGCCCCAGCTATGGGTAAAGGTCAAGGACACAGACATGTGAGTCGTGGGAGCAAGGAACCCAGATAGTGAGGAAGTTCAGCACAGCAGTTACAGCAAGTACTGGCTATCCTAACTGTTCGGGTCCTAATCTCACCTCCGCCGTTCTCTAGCTGTACAACCTTGGGCAAGTTGAGTAACTTCCCTGTGCCTCAGTTGCCTCTTCTGTAAAACCAGATGGTGACCGAAGCAACTCAGAATAGTACCTGGCACACAGTAAGTGCCATTCAAGGTCTGTCGTCCTAGTTGTTACTCTTAGAAGGGTCAATGAGTGGTCAAGGCCCCAGAGATGGCACAGGGATCCACAAGGACAGAGCACAATCTAGTAGCTGTTGAAACCAGAGAAGATCCTTTGATGGAGTGTTTCACATATCTCAGAGCGTCATGACTTGTCTGAGTTCACACAGCAAGGGAATGGAGCAAGAATAACTCAGAGGCCCTAGCTCCTAGTCAAGTTTCCTTTCAGCGATGTCCTGGGGAAAAGAACAGTCATCTACCTGTTCAGTTGTGTCCCAAAGGATGATGAGGAAGAGTGGGGCAGATTCCAGGGTAATCCGCAGTTGAAGACAGTCTCTGTGTTGGCAAATTTCTTAGGTTCCAAGAAATTCTGTCCAACTTAAAGGAAATTACAATTTATAGAAGGGATAGGCTTCTCAAAGAATCAAAGAAAAGCAGAATCTGCTGATTTCAGGAGAGACCAGAGCCGCTCTGGGGCTAAACCAAGGGGTTGCCATGAAGAAGACACTTCCAGGCCACACTAAGGGTCAAGAGGAGCCAACCAACTTTTTCCTCTTCTCCACCTGCAACAGGGCCAGAGTGGATATAGAATGTCAGGTAGATGTGATAAAAGTGTGCTTTCTTGACATTCTTTGCCTTGAACTCTCCTTCTCAAACTAGATCTTGGGGTGTCCACCAGGAAAGAAAACAGGGTTGACAAAACAGAACTAACCACCCTGAAAGTTACCTCTTTCCAGGCCAGGACCCCCCAATGCAGCCTGGAATGAATTAGGACTATTCTACCAGAAAACATGGACCTCTCACTCCTTCAGGGAGTAAAGACAAGAACAGGTAAGGGAGGACATGCCAGGTGTAACCCTAGGGGAAGTCTTCTCAAGGAAACTTACAAGAGAGGAGGGTAAATGTTTCTACATAATGCTCTGACCCTCTGGGCAAGATTCCAACTCCAATGAATCGAATGGGCCCAGCGTGGTCATAAGTGTACCCTGATTAAATATTTACTGATTGCCCCATAGAAACCATATGCAAAGGAGGAAATCTCCAAAAGAAAATCTTCAGAAGAAAGAATGGATGTTAGGAAACACAACAGATGGCCACACACTGCCCAGACCACTGTTTACTAAACAAAAAAAAGCTACGGTTAAGAAACCCAGGGATCAGCTGGGTGCTCTAAATGCCAGCAAGCCCAATGAAAACGCTGAAAATGGTTTTCCCTGATAAGGGATATGTCTGAAATGAGAATCAGGAAGACTCAATACGCTCTTCAGGAAGCAGCAGGCTCTAAGGGAAACTGGGCTGGAATGGTCTGGAAGCTAAGTTGTTTTCCAAGCCATGATTGAGGAATGGACAGACAAAACTTCAGGCCTCCCAACAAGCCTCTCAAGACCCATCTGTCAATTTCATCACTTTGCCCACACACTGTGAACACTTCACCCACAGAAACACTCCTAAACAGGCACACACCCTTAAGCAGTAGGGATCCCTCTGTTCCTGGTTCCAGCCTCGTTTATTTCTGGTTGTGTGACCTTGGACAGTCATAGTCTCTCTGAGTCTCCTTTCCCTCTGTGAATGGAGACCAGAATCACCACCCTGCAGGGGTCTGCTGAGAGTCTCACAACACTGCACAATCCTGATTTACTTCCTCCTCCTTGGTCCTGGTGTGGCACTGGACTGCAAGGTTGGTTTGAACCACAAAGTCAGAGATTCAAACTCAACAGCCGCTCCTTGGAAACCCTACCTAGGCCCTCTGTGAGTCGGAACAGACTCCACAGCACTTAACAACAACACCACCACCTTTGGTCCTAGCAGCACCAAGGCTGGTCCTAAAAATGGACTCCCCACCCCACACCTACAGCCTGGGTACTGGTTTCCTACACTGCATAATAAATACTACAAATTTAGTGACTTAAACCTATACCCATTTATTCTTTCACAGTTTCTGTGGGACAAGGAGACTGGGCAATGTGATCTGGAGACTCACCAGGCTGTAATCAAGGTGTTGAGCTGGATTCACTCTCATCTGAGGCTCGGATCCACTCACGCATTCACTCGTTGGTGACGAATTTCATTTCTTAGAGTTGTAGGACTCGCATCCTCGTTTTCTTGCTGGCTATCAATGAAAGGTAACTCTCAGTTTCTAGAAGCTACCTGTGCTAGGTATGTGGCCCTCAAAAAGCATGGCAGTTCATGTCTTCAAAGCCAGCAATAGACTCACTATCCAGGTTAATTTAATATGATGTGATGAGGGGAGCGACCCTCCCATTACCTTTGCCTGCTAACAACTTTGTCAAAGGAGCAAAATCCTATCACATTCACAGCCCTATCTATATCCAATGGAGGGGCATACACAGTGTGTACACCAGGGGACAGGGATCATGGAACCATGTTAATATTCTGCCCACCACAAGTCACAGATGCTTCGCATCCCTGAGAGTTCTCAATCAAGAGTCTTGAAATCTTTAATTATGAATTTTGCCTAGCAACCATTGCCAAGCAACAACTCCTCAGAAAGAGATGCTCAACAAATTTGGTGGAGGGAGGGAATGTGGTTCAGTGGGTGCCAGGATCCAAGCATACATGTGGGCATTCACTGTCCAGATCTCGCTGGGTGTTAAGGAATCGATTTGGTCCACAGACCAGCTATGTAACTTCAATAAAGTCACATTATCACTCTGGATGTCAGGGTCTCATTGGTCAAAATGGGTCTTATCTGAGCTGCTGTCTTTGAAAGGACATGGAAAAACCAAAATGGGGTCAGGAATGTGTGATGCTTTGGGTACTCTAATGTCATGACAAGGAATGGGGATTCTGAGAGCTGATTGGTTCTGACAGTCATTATCATTCCTTCATTCAAAAGTCCCTCAGCGTTGTTTATGCCTGTTCCTGTGCTGGAACCAGGGCCCCTCTGATAATCCATTTGCTCACTTGTGTATCCGCCCGTTCAATAATCTCTATTGAGCCCCAGCTATGTGTCAGGAACGGCGATACAGTGACATCCAAGAGGCAGGAGAAGCAATGAACAACGCAAATGGGTAATTATGTAGTGTGTCAGATGGTAGTGAGCTCAATGAAGTCAAATAAAGGGGAAAGAAGTTGTGGGGAGTGACACTGTGGTTTTAAATTGAGTGGGGCAAGGATGGGCTCACTGCCACAGGGAGCTTTGAGTAAGGAACAGGAGGACGTGAGGGAGGAAAACATTCAGATAGGTGGAGAAACCAAGTTGCAGACAGAGGGAACAACAGGCACAAAGACCTTGAGGCAAAACAACTGCCCTGTGTTGTTTGCAGACAGCAAACAGCAAAGAGATGAGCCCTGGTGAGGCACTGTGGGTTAATGTGCTGAACTGCAAGGTCGGCAGTTCAAGTTCACCAGCTGTTTCTAGGAAACCCTATATAGGATCTCTATGAGTTGGAACTGACTCATTGGCACTTGACAACAAGTGTCTCTCTGCAAAGTGTTATAGGTACCACAAAAGGAGAGAGAAGTAATATCACATGAGGAAACATCATCACAGAGATCCCAGTTACCATCCTCATTAGGCAGCATCCTGACCGACTCCTGACATTCCTCTGCCCTCTCCAAAATCTATGCCACAAAACAACCAGAGTGATCTTTGTAAAACATATATCCACATTCACCCCACTGTGTTCTTGAAAAGCTTCACGTATTGCATCCTTGAGGCCCCTGGTTAAAGTCCTCATCCCTCACCATAGCCTTTGAGACCTACTCCCCAGCTTTGTCTCAGGACACTCCCTCCCAAGTATCTCCACACCCCTACTGCACTGTGGCCAGAGAGACCTGGGAATTTCTGTTTGCCTTTCATATCAAGAAGAGAGGCATCTCTTCCCACCAAAACTACTCCCATGGAGGATTTTTCCAAACAGATACTGAGGTGTAAAAGGAAAGTCAATCACTGAGAACAGGCTAGAGCCCAGAACAGACAACAGAGTGAAATTGCAGATCATACCTGGCCTAAACCAAAACAATTCATGATCCACATGAAAACAATAAAAGAAAGTTAATACTTTCCTCACACCCGACACAGAAATCAATTTCTGATAAGTCAGACATCAATATGAAAGATAAAACTATAAAATTTCCAGAACACTGGATGGGAGAATATCTTTATAACTCTGGAATTAATTGAGAGAAGATGTTTGTATCACGTATAGTTGAAAGGGATTCATAGTCAAAATATATGAAGGAGACTTCAAGCAGGATAGCAGACCAGGCAGGCACTACGGACCCTGTACAACAAAGATACAGGAGACCAAATGAAACAGACATAAATGAAAATTCTGGAACCCTGAACTTCAGAGGAAAGATTAGAGAAGAGGATGGAGTGCTTGCTGGGAGAAACTGAGCAGGGATGGCAAGAGAGGGAGACTGACTGGTGAATGGTTGACCAGATTCAGTACAATCGTCTTAAACTTTGTGAGCAGTTTTGGCAATAGAAGGTAGCCGGGCTGGTAGAGTAGATTCACACAGGTGATGGGAAATGTGTGATTCCTCCTTTTTCCCCATGCTCCTCAGGTAACCAGAGGTGTAGACAACTCCCACTCTCATCTATCCCCCAGTGCAGACCCTACTCTCCAGGAGGGTGGAGCCATGTATTTGGGAACCATGCCAGTGTGAGGTAGGGGACAGCTATGCTGCTTTGGTGCACTGATTTGGTGCCTGGATTCAGGCAGACCTACAGAACCCACAGAGCCACCAGAAGAGTATTTGACCAGCCACCTTGCCCTGTTGTCCTAACAGACACTGAAATCAGTTCCATCAAGGGCCTTCATGAACTACTTCAGATTGAGTGCCCTGAGCATAAATGACAAAACCAATAGGAACTCCATCTAAGGCCATCTGCTGTCACATCCCACCCACACCCATCTTGTGAGCTCCTAGGCTGACAGGAGTGCCCCAGAGTTTTCTCCTTTTGAGTCTAACAACTGCCCTGTTTTTCTGTTTTAGGGATTTTATCCTTTTGTTGTTTCATTGATTTTGTTTGTTTATTATTTCTCCTCCTTTTCACTCCTTGAATTTTATACTTTCTATCTCCACTTTTGTTTTTCCTTCTTTTCTTCTGTTTCTCACTTCTCCTCTTCTTTTTCCCCCTTTCCATCTTTATTTACTACTCTCTACTATCTCTTTTCATCTTCCCTCTCATTGATTTCAAGTTTTAAAAATTTCTTCATTTATTTCCTCTCTTATTTTTCTCATCTATATCTCCATTTCCCTGTTCCTCATTCGTCATTGTAGTTATTATGGGGGTGAGTTAAAAACATTCACACTCTGGTTATAGTAAAACGATAAGAACAAATTCAGAGGATCTGTGAGGTCAGTCTATGATCAAAACAATTACAATGTTAAAGAAGGTAAAAAATAAGAACCGTGATCCAGGTGGTGAGGAGGTAAAGAAAAATGCAGGATAAAATAGACTATTTTAAATGGAGGAAAAAGTTAATAGAATATAAGGTAACCTCAACGAAAATTAATACTTCACAGCATACCAAGAAAATGAAAATCCAAGTAAAACATCAAAACTATGAAGAAACTGACAAGAAAGAGCACAAAAGTCAACTATCAGCTGGAAAATTGATGCTTACAGTTTTCTGGGATTCTCAACAGCCAATTTTGGAACACTGTCAGGAAAAAGGTTCAATAATCAACAGTGCTCATTACAGTGAGATGCTCACTGAAGAGCTGAAACCTAAACTTCAGATTAAATGCAAAAGATTGCTCTCCAAGGGCATTGTAGTCTTGCATGGCATTGCACTTCTGTACACCTCTGCCCACACTGTTGACATTGCAAAAACTTCATTTTCAGATGTTAAAGTATCCTCCCTATAGTCCTGATCTTGCTCCATCAGACTTTCACCTGTTTGTTCCCCTGAAAGCAGCCCTTTGAGGCTGAAGTTTCACTTCTGATGAAGACTTGAAGACAGAAATGTATTTGTGGCTTGCAGTTCAGCCTAAAACAGTTTTTAATAAGGAAATATGAAAGCTTGTTGACAGATGAACAAAGTGTATTGAAAAGCATTGTTAAATTTTTTTTTTTTTTAATGATGTAGTTGTCTTTTCGAACAGTTGATCCAAATAATTCTATAGCTAGAGTGTGGATAATTTTTCACTCATCTGCGTATATTCGTTTTTTGTTTTGTTTTTTACTGGTGGCTGCCTGTTTTTATTTCTATTTTCTCTTTTAATTGTTGATTCTTTGTTTGTTTCTTCTGTTTTGTTTTCTTGAGGGGGAAGGTCACTTTCCCACCTGACAGGAGACAGCAACTATATAATCCAGCCACCACTGGTAACTGCAGCTCCATCCACTGGGCAAGAGCCAGTACCAGCTCCTATAACTACCTGATCAATCAAAGAGAACAGCCACTACCAGCCAAACCACCCTATAATGAGGTACACGAACAATGAATGAGAATTGAGTACACGCTTCCATTCTCTAACTAAACCCACAGAAAACAGCTGGTGAGAGCCAAGAATATATCCACATACAAGCATCAATTAAATACAAATATGACAATCCTATAATGACCCAGAAACAACAGACAATTTTAGCTCACATGAAGAAACAAGAGAGAAAGGCTCAAACAAATGACCAAGCTGCAGAGCCATAGAATGTTTCTGGGGAATAAAAGGTAATAGTACTAATGGAAACAGAATTATATTCAGGTATCTTCAAATGATTGACCAAAAGATTGAAGAAAGCAAGGAGAACACAGAGAAAACATTAAAAGAATTCAGGAAAATACTTCAAGAACAGACAAAATAAATGCAAATTTTGAAACAAGACGTGCAACTAGAAATCAAGAAGATTAATACTAAGATTTCAGAAATGAACAGCATATTGAAAGGGTAAAGGAATGGATTTGAATCAATGGAAGTCTGAATTAGTGAGCTTGAAGATAAATCTCTCAATACTAGCATGCTAGAAGAACAGTCAGAAAAAATAATGAAAATCCAAAGAAAACCTAAGAGTTATGTGTGACATCATGAAGAAGAACAACTTACAGGTAATCAGAAGAGATAATAAAAAGCATAGAGAAAATTGTCAAAGAGTTGTTGGGGAAAAACTTCCCTAACATCATGACAGACAAGAAGATAAGCATACATGAAGTGGAATGAACCCCAAACTGGATAGATCCCAAAACAAAATCACCAATACATATCATAATCAAAATTTCCAAAACAGAAGATAAGCAAAGAATCCTGAGAGCAGCTTATGAAAAGTGAAAAAAATCACCTACAAAGAGGGACCAATAAGATTAAGCTCTGCTTTCTCAGCAGAAATCATCCAAGCAAGAAGGCAATGGGCGAACATATACAAAACTCTGAAAGAAAAAAATTGCCAATCAAGAATCATATACTCAGCAAAGCTGTCCCTCAAATATGACAGTGAAGTTAGGACATTTCCTGATAAACAGGACCAACTTTACAAAAAAATACTTAAGGGTATTCTTTGGACTGAAAACTAATGACAGCAGACAACAACCTGTGATTATCATGTAGTTATCTTTTCTAAAAGTTGATTCAAATACATTCCATAGCTAGAGCACTATAGAATTTATAGAAAACACCTTCCATAGCTCAATCCAAATACAGAAATATTTAAAGTAAAACAGCTCTACACGACTGACAATACGGAACCAGAGATATCAATTTATAATGAAGCCAACTACAAGGCAAAAAGAGGGAATAGTGTCAATACAGAACTTCCAAAGTTCAAGGAAGTCAGACTGCTTTAAGCAGGGAGAAATTAATAAGTCATAGGGTAACCACAAATAAAATTAATACACCTGCACACACATCAAAATAGAAAAGAGGAAAATCAGAAAGATTGAGTAAACATTAACGTAACAGAAAATAAAAAAAAAACAACAAGCAAGATGAACTAAGTGCAGAAATTATGTGGAACAAAGAAACCAGTAGCACCACGGCGGGGGGCGGGGAGAGACAGAAAAATGACAGCAATCAATTCAGACCTATTGAATGCAATGGATTAAAAATGCACCTGTCAAGAGACAGAGAGCGCAGAATGGATAAGAAAACAGGATCCTTCAATATGCTGTTTGTAGGAGACACATCAAAAAAGATGGAGACAGTCTAAATGTCCATCAACAGAAGAATGATTAAGCAAATTTTAGTATATACACACAATGGAATACTACACAGTGTTGAAGAATAACCATGAATCTGCAAAGCACCTCACACTATAGAAGAATCTGGAAGGCATTATACTGAGTGAAAGTAGTCAATCATTGGTGGTGTTGTTGTTAAGTGTCGTCGAGTTGATTCCGACCCATAGCAACCCTGTATAGGGTTTCCAAGGAGCAGCTGGTATGCGTGAACCATTGACCTTGCAGTTCAAACAACTTTGCAGTCTGACACATTAGAGCACAGGGCCACACCAGGCCTCCTAATCACAAAAGGACAAATATTATATAATAACAGTGCTGCAAAAAGTTACGAAAGGTTTTCTTGATAAAAGAAATGATCTATGATGTTTACGGGCAGGGGGCAGTTATTCATGGGTTAGAGGGTAGACACTTGTTAACAAAGGTGACAGGGTAGGCAATATACACCGAGAGAGAGGTTGGCAGAGGAAAGATGAAAGTAGTGGGAGATACAGGGAGGAATACAATAGTTAAAGTGAATACAGGTAAATGCTGTTAACTGTTGGTACCTGGAGGGGACTGCAATCATGTAAAGATGCAAAGTATATTATTTGATGGATACAAAACTGATGATCTGCTCTGTAAACCTTCTCTGATTCACAATAAAAAGGACTTCTCATCACTCAGGAGTCCTGGTGTGGTGCTGTGGGTTAATGCGCCGGACTGCAAAGGCATTTGAACTTCAAGTTCGGCAGTTCAAGCTCACCAGCCGCTCCTCAGAAACCCTGTACAGGGTCGCTATGGGTCGGAACCAACTCGATGGTACTTAACAACAACATCATCATCCATAAAGAAACAATTGAATTTTTTAAAGGGACAAAGACATGAATGGACATTTCTCAAAAAGGAAATGCAAATAGTCAAAAAAGCTTATCAGTAGCTTTGAAAATGTAAATTTCAAGCATAATGAGATCCATTTTGCCCTGCTAAATGGGCAAAACTTAGAAATTGGACAAAATAAAATACCAAAGGAAGGTGAAGAATGGAGATGCCCATACCCTGGTGGCAGTGCCAGTGAACTGCTTGCAGTCACTTGGCAAAACAATTTGGTGTCTCTAGAAATGTTAACCATGTGCCACTTGGCCATCCAGCAATTGCTTGCCAGGGAATAAATGCATAAGTGCCAGGAGGTGTGTTTAGGAAGATTCAAAACAGCACCATTCAAAATGGCAAAAGCCAGCCCAAATATCTATGTGCAACAGATGTGTGCATTGGCACATGAGTCCCATGGGATACCAGATAGCAGCAGTATGGATGGGGAACCAGACAGGCCAGTCTGTATGGACCTTTCCCAGTTCTAACACTGAAAGCCCCATGTCCTAGACAACCAGGCAAACAGGAACAGCTGATCCCTTAAATGAACTCCAACTCCACACATCAATACCACTCAGTCTCAAAAGCATGATGCTGAGCAAGAAAAGAGCATCACAGAAAACACATTTAGTGTGTTTCCATTTCTATACATTCAAAAAGGTACAATACCAAGCAATGCATTGTTGAAGGATAAACTATGAATAAAAGCTAATCAATGTCACCACAAATTACAAACCAGGGAGTTACTTTTAGGGGGCAGAGAACAACAGGGGTTTCTTAGAGATGGTTAATGTTCCCATTATTAAATGAGGGGTACACAGGCATTTATTTTGTTAGAGTTTTCAGACTCTCCACATGTATTTCATCCATCTTTTGATGTGTATAAGATAGCACATCTTTTTTATAAAGTTATTTAAAAGGAGATTGCTGTAGTGAAGAATGTAACCAATGTCTCTGAACAATATGTGTAGAAAATATTCAATAGGAACCTATTTTGCTGTGTACATGTAACATGTAAAATATTATTTAAGAAAAAAAAAACAAGACTAGCATTTATTTGCTGTATTGTTTGAGAAAGTTCAACTCTGCTAGAAAGAAAAAAAAACAAATGAGATGGATGGCATTTCAGAGTGAAGCACAGATAAGCACATAATGTGCTGGACTGCAAAGCCATTTGAAATGCAAGGTCGGCGGTTCAAGCTCACCAGCCACTCCTCAGAAACCCTATCCAGGGTAGCTATGGGTCAGAACCAATTGTCAGATGTATTAGGCAAAAAGACAGCATATATGAGTGCTGAACATAGATAAAAGGGACATAAGAACCAAGCAGGCACTAAATTTTCATGATACACTAAATATACACGAGATGACTGTAATGCTGAATATTCATAACATGCTAAATACATGGGTTACTTAGTATTCATAAGATCTTAAATCAGTCACTCACTGGTGACATCCATTTGGGTTGTCAAGTCACTTGTATAGGGTTTCTAAGGAGCGGCTGGTCAGTTTGAACTGCTGACCTAGCAGTTAGCAGTCCGGTATTTATCCTACAGCACCACACTTCATGTCTTATGCCTAGTGAAATTCATAGCAACTGATTGGCTAATTGGTGAACTATGGTCACTGACCAGGCATATCTGGTCCTGCTCACCACAGAGCAAGTGTGTGTCCTTAGTCCTGGGAACCTCTGTCTGTTGGGTCCCTCACTCATGTTCCAAATGGGTCCTTGTACTGCCATCAGTGGGGCTAGTGCGACAGAGCCAGGACCCGCAAACATCACAGACTAGGATTCCAGTGGTGTGGGCCCACATCACTGAGTGTGCTCACCCACCCCTTCTCTTTCCCTTTGCTTCTTGTTGTGTGCTTTTCGTTTGTTAAATGGATATATACGCCCATTTGTTATTTTAACATCTCATATGACTCTGGTAGCATAGTGGTTACGAATTGGGCTGTGAACCGCAAGGTCAGCAGTTCGAAACTACCAGCGGTTCCGCGGGAGAAAGATGAGGCGTTCTGCTCCCGTAAAGATTGACAGCCTCGGAAATCCTGTACAGGGTCATTATGAGTCAGAAGCGACTCCACGGCACTTAACAACAACAACAATGACTCTGGTAGCATAGTGGTTATGAATCGGGCTGGCAACCTCAAGGTCAGCAGTTCGAAACTACCAGCGGTTCCGCGGGAGAAAGATGAGGCGTTCTGCTCCCGTAAAGATTTACAGCCTCGGAAACCCTGTGCAGGGTCGCTATGAGTCGGAACCGACTCCACGGTACTTAACAACAACAACAAGACCCATGGACCTTTATGAACCTTTGGGAATATGAACCGGGTCATGCACATGGTGACCACCACTGCTGTATTTGGTGATTTTACACATGATAGTGCTGTGGATTGAACTGTGTCCCCCAAAATATGTGTCAAGTTGGATAGACCCTGATTCTTAGTATGATAGAATTATCCTCCATTTGGTGATCTGCGGGTAAACTCTTCACCTGTATGCTGTGAAAATGAGGCAGGATTAGAAGCAGTTATGTTAATGACACAGGAGACAATCTACAAAACTAGGCTGTATTCTGAGGTAATCTCTTTTGAGCTACAAAAAGATTAAGCAAGGGAGCAGAGGAGGGATCAGACTACCATCAATAAAGAAGAGCCGGAATTGAAGCACATCCTTTGGACCCAGAGCCCATGAACTGAGAAGTTCGTAGACCCAGAGAAAGATTGATGCCAAGGCACATGGAGCTCTCCAAGGAACACTGGGGCCACACATGTTGAAAGACCTTCCCCTAGAGCTGATGGAGGAAGACTTCCCCTAGAACTGGCATCCTGAATTCAGACTTCTAGCCTAAACGCTGAGAGAATAAATGTCTGGGTGTTAAAGTTATCCATGTGCGGTATTCATACAGCAGCACTAGAGAACTAAGGCATGGGAACTAAAGTAAAAATGCAAAGGGGCTGCAGAGAGCGTGAGGTGCTTAAAAAAAAAAACATCAACTGTCCCTTCATGAGTGGGCTGGGAAGGAAAGGAGGGTTCATGGCAGACCCAAGGAAGAAGTCCAGGTTGGAAGAGGTGAACTGAGGAAGGGGAACCTCAAAGAAAATTGAGCAGGAAGAGGCAGAACCATTAAAAGAAAACTCAGTGGGGAGAGGTGGGGGGGACTGGGGTCACAGGCATCAAGAAGGGAAAGACTAAATGTCAATTTAATTGTGACATTTTAAGAATGGGGAAAACCATAAGACCAGAAGTTCAAGCCCACCAGACACTCCTTGGAAACTCTACGTAGGCTTACTATGATTCGGAGCTGACTTGATGGCACTTACCAACAACAAATACAACTGGTTCATGTAGAAATTGAAACTGATCTAATAGAATAGAGTCTACAAGAGGCCTCCTTGGGGGACCTGCCTTAATGAATGTGCAGGAAGGGTGGGCAATTATCTTGTTTGTGTATAAACAGACGTTTCTTCAGCAGCCACAGGTGCTACATGCACAGTGCACTCAGGTACCATAAATACTTCACCACAGTCTTACACGCTTCACTTCCACTTTGTAAGAATTGTTGTTGTCAAGAATAGAACTAGTTAAATTGAGGAAATATTGTGGGGTCTGCTATGCACCTAGCAAGGAGACCTGGAACTGTAGTGGTTTATGAGTTATGCTGTTAACCATAAGGCCACCAGTAGAATCCACCAGTTGTCCCACAGAAAAAAGGTAAGGCTTTCTGCTCCCGGAATGATTTATAACTTTTGAAACAGGGTCGCTATGAGTCAGCACTGACTCAATGACACACAACTACCACTACCATGCCCCTAGTACTGAGTGAGAGGAGGTAAAGGGAATAAATATAAATAAATAGTTTTTCAAACTAATATGTTGTGCTGACATACGTATATGCAAAACATCACAAGATTTGAGCAGTAAATATTTGTTGTTGTCAGGTGCTGTCCAGTGAGATCTAATTCATAGCAAGCCTATGTACAACAGAATGAAACACTGTCTGGTCCTGTGTCATTCTCACAATTGTTATGCTTAATCCCATTCCTGCTGCCACTGTGCCAATCCAGCTCATTGGGGGTCTTCCTCTTCTTCGATGATCCTCCACTTTACCAAGCATAATGTCCTTCTCCAGGACCTGGTTTCTCCTGATAATATGTCCAAAGCATAAGAGATGAAGTCTGGTCATCCTGCCTTCTAAGGAACATTCTGGCTGTGCTTCTACAATAGATTTGTTTGTTCTTCTGGCAGTCCATGGTACCTTCATGATTCTTCTCCAACACCTTAATTCAAATGCATCAATTCTTCTGTGGTCTTCCTTATTGGTTGTCCAACTTTCATATGCATTTAGGCTATTAAAAATACCATGGCTTGGGTTAGACACAGCTTAGTCCTCAAACTGATATTTTTGCTGTTGAACATTTTAAAGGGGGCTTGTGCAGCAGATATGCCTAGTGCAATATGCCATTATTTTCTTGACTGTTGCCTTCATTAGTGTTGATTGTAGATCCAAACAAGATGAAGTCTTTGACAACGTCAACCTTTTTTCTTTTTATTGGTCCGTTGGTGAAGACTTTTGTTTTCTTTACATTGAGTGCAACCCATAATGAAGGCTATGGTCTTTGATTGTCATCAATGAGTGTTTTAAGTCCTCTTCTCTTTCAGCATGCAAGGTTGTATGTAGCATCTGCATATTGCAGGCCATTAATGAGTTTTCCTTCAATCCTGATACCATGACCTTTTTCATATAATCCAGTTTCCCAGATTATGTGCTCAGCATACAGATTAAATAAGTATGGTGAAAAAATATAGCCCTGGTGCACCTATTTCCTGATTTTAAACCACTCAGTAACCCTTTTTTCTATTCTAACAACTGCCTCTTGGTCTATGCACAGGTTCCTCATAAGCACAGTCAAATGTCCTTTTTTTGCAATGTTGTCCATAACTTGTAATGATCCACACAGCCAAAAGCCTTTGCATAGTCAATAAAGCACAGGTAAACATCTTTCTGGTATTCTCTGATTCCAGCCAAGACCCATCTGATGCTTGCAATGATATCTCTGGTTCCACATCTTCTTCTAAATGCAGTGGAGTTCTGGCAGTTACCTGTGAATGTACTATTGTAACCATTTTTGAATTATCCTTAACAAAATTTTTTATACATGTGATATTAATTATATTGTTTGATGATTTCCATATAATGTTGGGTCACTTCTCTTTGGGATGGCCACACATATGGCTCTCTTTCAATCTATTGGCCAGGTAGCTGTCTTCAAAATTTCTTGGCATAGATGAATATTGCATCAATTCGTTGAAAGATTTCAATTTGTACTCTGTCGATTCCTGGAGCCTTGTTTTTTGCCAATGCCTTGACTGCAGCTTGGACTTCTTACTTCAGTACCATCGGTTTTTGATCATATGATTCCTCTTGAAATGGTTCATTACAATGATTATAATCCCCTCCACGCACCATCAGTTAATAGTATTTCTCTCTATCCACTTTAGCTCTTTTAAAAAACAAAAGAGTCAGGCATATAAAATAACTTACACCGCCAAAGGGCATATTCTGCTAGTCTGTCTCCTGGCCACTACCTCTTAGTCCCTCTCTTCCCATGAATCTAGAGTCCTCAGCTGCTCCCTCTCTCCATGTCCCTATCTCTGCCTCCATCTCTGGTATCGCTGCTTTTCTGGATAAGGTCCTGCATTCCCCTTGTTTGCTTCTCCCTTGATGGTCCGAGAGTCCTTTGTTTCTTGTTTAACTACTCCCCTGTTTTTGTTACAAAACTTCTACCTTTACAGTTGTGACCATTGCAATTAGTCACGATAACAATTACTCACTATTGAATCATATGAATCTTATCCCCATCTCTTTTTAGCCAGACCCACCAATACAAGATGAAAACTATTCAATAGTGACTCTTTCTTCCCCTACACACTATTAAAGTAAGCCCCCCACCCCCTGAAACCTTTTAAGCCAGTCACTTTGTGCCTTTATCACTCCTTCATTTTAGGAATCCAGCGTCTAAGTTGCCTGTCCCTATCTACCCTGTATACAGAGAAGATAGCATTGATACTTAATGTGAAGGCTCTTTCCTTCTCTGTTGGTATTTAGTGTTAGTACCTCCATGAGCATAGGTCAAGTTCGTCCAATTGTAGCAACTTATCCATGTTTTCTTTATCAAAAATTGTTTTGTTCTTTTTTTAATCTTCCTCTAGCTAAGTTCTGGAATCCTGTTGTGGCGCTGTGGGCTAATGTGGCAGAATGAAAAGTTGTTTGAACTGCAAGGTCGGTGGTTCAAGCTCACCAGCTACTCCTTGCAAACCCTATATAGGGTCGCTATGGGTCAGAATCGACTCAACGGTACTTAACAACAACAGTCGAGTTCTGATTATCAAGCCATCGAGGCTAGGTCAAGTGGGTATTATCCACAACTTTATCAATACATCTTGATTGCATGTTTGATCAATTTCAGACTTAAGAAGTTGGTAGAATTCTTCAATTTTATTATCACTGGCTTTAGTGGTTGGTGTACACATTTAAATAATAGTGGTATTGACTTGTCTTCCTTGTAGGCATATGGCTATTATCCTATCATAGACAGCTTTGTACTTCAAGATAGATCTTTAAATGTTCTTTTTGACAGTGAATACTATGACATTCCTCATGAATTTTTTGTTCCTGACATAGTAAACCATGTGTTTGTCAGATTCAAAATGCCAATACCTATCTATTTCAGTGCACTGATGCCTAGATGTCCTGGTGTGGCACTGCAGGATAATGCATTGGACCGCAAGATTGGTTTAAATTGCAAGATCAGTGGTTCCAGTCAACCAACTGCTCCTCAGAAGCCCTAGACAGGGTTGCTATGAGTGGGAACCAACTCAACAGCACTTAACAACAACAATGCCTAGGATATCAATCTTTATTCATTCCATTTCACTTTTGACAACTTCCAATTTTCTTAGATTCATACTTCATACATTCCATATTCTGATTATTAATGGATGTTTACAGCTGTTTCTCCTCATTTTGAGTTGTGCCCCATCAGCAAATGAAGGTCCTGAAAGCTTTACTCCATTCACATCATCATGGGTCAGTAAGTTTATTCCAACTTGTAGTAACCGCTTGGGCTACTGTTCCATAGAGTTTTCTAGGGAGTAGATGACCAGGTCTTTCTCCCACATAGCTGTTGGGTAGGTTCAAACCACCAACCTTTTGTTAGCAGCCAAGCACTTAGCCATTGTGCCACCAAGGCTCCTTAAAATACTGATGATGATGACGTGCCATGGAGTCAGTTCTGATTCATGGTGACCCTGCATAGGGTTTTTGAGGCTGTATATCTTTATTGGAGTAGAAATCCTCATCTTTCTCCTGTGGAACCTCTGGTAGTTTTAAAATGCTGACTCGTGACCACTATGCAATCAGAGCTCCATCTTAAAATGCTGCACAATTGTTCAAAAGAACAAGACAGACAGCTCCACATGTACTGACACAGAAAACTCTAACAATCTGATAGATGTTACCTAAAAAGTGTTCAGTTCCAAGCCATGTCAGTCAGTCAACTCCTCCAGGAGGCAGGTGCTGAGACAGAGTTGTTATTATGTGCCATGGAGTCGCTTCCGACTCATAGTGGCCCTGTACAAGGTTTCCGAGGCTGTAAATCTTTATGGGAGCAGAAAGCCTCATCTTTCCCCCATGGAACAGCTGGTAGTTTCAAATTGCTGACCTTGAGGTTAGCAGCCCGATTCGTAACCACTACCAGAGCTCCTTGAGACAGAGTCGGGAGTCTGCAAAAGTTTGGTGGGAATAGCACCTGGGAAAGGAAAGGGATTGGGCAGAGGCAGCATCACTCCATGGCACAGATCTTACAGGGATTCCGTCAGTCCAACAGGGTGCTCCTAAACCACACAGCCCCTAAAAAGCATAATAGGTAGGCCTGCATACCACCGTCTTGCTCAGTCATTGGCTGGACTGCTTGAAATGAATATGACTTCGTCATGGATCTCAAGACAAACTCCTAAAAGAGATAGCAGCTGGACACTCTCAGTTCACCATACTCCTCAAAGGTAGACAACAAATCCTTTCCAGAAAGAGGATCTGAGTGGCACATCTCGATGTCTGCCACAAGTAACGTGGTCACATTTATATGGGGAAAATATGTACATGTAAATATGTATTCTCAATGTATAATTATATGCATCGAGAACGAAGTGAAAGGATATGTTCTTAATAATTAACAGCAGTGACAACTGGGAAATGGAAAAGTGGTAGAAGATGGTGAGAAAATGCCATGTTTTTAACTTCCTTCTGTATAGTTTAAATAGTTCTGTCTCTAATAGTCTTATAACTTGAAAATACTTAGGAATTTGGGTTAAAAATGGTGTACTGGAAAAAAAAAATGATGTACTAACCATATATGTTTCTGCTTCCACTCAAGATCACATTTTAAAGGAATTTAAAATGTTTAAAATTTTCAAACCCACAGAAAACACAAGATAGAACAACAATGACACAGATCTTCCTCACCTTTTGAAAGATGTATCTATATAAAAAAAAATCTGAGTCAACTGATCAGAAAATCTTCAACCTACAGGACACAGAGGAGTCGCTGAGGAGAGTGAACCCATTTTCCCTGAGGAACCTCCAAGAAGCTCAGGACTTGAAGACACCAACAAGAAAAGGGACAAAGAGTCAAAGAAAATAAGAGGTATACGTAGAAAGTCTTTCTGTATAGCTGTCAACTCCTTACCCTGCCCAAGACGCAATACCCCAGGCTGATACCAATCCCCAAGCAGAAGACTGTAGACTATTCTACGGACATATTTAATGGGAGAGATTATACAGACTTGGGAACACAGAAAAACACAAGAGAAAGACCTAAGTTTGAATATGGTGGTGGTGGTTATGTGCCATGGAGTCAGTTCTGACTCATAGCGACCCTGTACAGGGTTTCCGAGGCTATAAATCTTTGCAGGAGCAGAGAGCTTCATCTTTCTCCCACGGAACAGCTTTTAGTTTCGAACTGCTGACCTTACGGTTCACAGCCTGATTCATAGCCTCTACGCTATTTGAAAGTCTGGATACTTAATGATTAACATTCCCTCTGTCTTCCTCCTCTACTTCACATATAACACCAGCAGAAAGGGGGGTATCGCTTCTTCTTCCCACCAGGTAAAAGATTAGAGAGTCCTTCTCTGGACTTTTGTCAGCCCTCCAATAAAATAGCAGCTCTTACTTGCAGTTAACTGAAATAGAAGCCCACATGGGCTCCTGATTATGAATGAACAACTAAGGATCATCAGATATAAACAGAAAAACACAACATGAAAGACAAAGACCAAAATAAACATTTGAAGTGTAGTGAATTACTTCATATGACTCTTCTAGCCACAGTCATTGTAACTCCCACTGAGCAACCTTTTCCTGATGGCTCTGAGTAAGTGGGAGAAGACACTGACCAAATTATATGATTCCTTTGTGAGTGATTGTTAACAGGGCTATGATGGTAAAAACTTGGAATGCTAATGTGGGGATTGGTTAATGTTGCCATTCTGCTGGTATAAATGAATCATTTCAGCAGCCATTTCAGGGCAACTCTCACTACCATCGGAAAAGATGAGACAGGAGTAGATCCCTGTATATTGAACTTCCTGATCCAGGGACAGAAAGTTATGACATCAGACAAACAACAAGAAAGGCAGAGGAGCAGCATCAGCAAAACCAAGAGCCAGAGCATGAAACAGAGCAGTGAGCCTCCTGGCCAATGGAGCAAGTAAAGCTGAGTGCCTTCAGTCAGGAGGCTCAGTTGTGGAGTAGGGTACCTTCAGGCACTTAATCTGGGGAGCTAAATTTGCCAACCTGCAGAGCCAGAGTCAAGCACCTTCAGGCTGAGGCTTATAATAGAATGGAATGCTCTTTGGGAATTTATCTGTAGCCCAAAAAGAGCTCTGTAACACTACCCAAGAAGGGCAGAGCTCATGTCAAAGAGTCAAGGGCCAGAAAAAGACCTGCCTGAAGGCACAACAGAGAAGAGGCTGTCCTGACTGAAGAACTGTAGCCTGAACATTTCTAATCCTGTTAACATTCCCACCAAACCCCATAATTAGGAGTGTGGTCTGTGAGTGAGTTCTCTGTGGCCATTGTGATGAATTATGGAACCCAACCATGAAACAGAGAGTCTTGTGGGAGGAACGGTTGATGTCAGAACTGGTAAGGAAAGTTGGAGGGTGAAGGCATGTCTGACCTCTGCCTCATAGGAATTGGCCTTGAACTGATGTAACGATGAGGTTGCTTCTCATTACCCCTTGTAAAGTCAGAGTGGGGTAGATGCTATGCCTCCATGGCCTTTTTACAATATTAAAAGGGAAATTAAAGAAACCAAAGACAATGTAAGGAACAGAAATAAACAAAAGGAGATAATGCATCCATAAAACTGGAACAGTGTACAAAGAATATAAAACAATCAGACAATTCAAAAAATTTTAACTGTGGGATAAGGTAAGAATATTCCCTCTCACCACTTTTACATTGTACTGGAGGTCCTAACAAATTAAATAAGATAAGAAAGTCAAGTAAAAGGTGTATAGATTGAGAAGGAAGAAATAAAACTTCTTCTATTGATGACATGGAGTCCTGATGTGGAACCATAGGTAAAGCACTTGACCTGAAGGTTGGTTTGAACCACAAGGTCAGTGGTTCAAACTCACCAGCCATTACTAAGAAACACCATAGAGGGTAGCTATGAGTTGGAACTGACTCGATGGCACTTAACAACAACAACAACTGATGACATAATTGCCTATATAGAAAATCTCAAAGACTGAGCAAATAAACAAAAACTCCTGGAAATAATAAGTGATTATTACAAGGCTGCAGGATAGATACAACTGTTTGGTCTCTCCCCACCCAAAGCAAAGAGAAGAAAAGCAAAACTACATGAAAACAATTAGTCCAAAGGATTAATGAACTACGTGAGCCCCAGCTTCCATGACCAAGGGACCAAAAGGAGTAGATGGTGCCCTGGTACCACTGTTGACTGCTCTGGAAGGTATCCCAGTAGAAGGTCCTGGATAGAGCGGGAGAAAAATGTGGACCAAAACTCAAAAATGTTTTAAAGACCTGGCTTACTGACTGGCTTACTGAAGACCCCCAGCAAAATGGATTGGCATTAGCGGCAGTAGCAATGGGTTCAAGTTTAACAACAATTGTGAGGATGGTGCAGGGCCAAGTAGTGTTTCATTCTGTTGTGCATACGGTTGCTATGAGTCGGAATCAACCCAATGGCACCCAACAACAACAACAACAAAGGCTTACTCACCTCCCATGACTCAACTTTCAGTTAAACAATAGACAGGTCTATAAAGGAAACACTATTACCAGGTAGGTACATACTCCTTAGAACAATCAACCTTATGAGATCAAAAGGGCAGCATTTGCCCAGGGATAAAGCTCAAAAAGCAGGAAGGAATAGGAAAGATGGGAAGTTCTTTCACAAGGAGAAAATGGAAAGAGTACTAGTCCACTGTGGGGATTGTGATCTACGTCAAGAATCCAAATGTGTATGAGCTGTTGAAGGAAAAACTAATTTGCTCTGTAAACTTTCACTCAGATCATACACACACATACATATACAATCAATTGTTGTTCGATATGCCAGTAATGAACAATAGAAATTTAAAACACAAACCCACCAAAAAACCCACATCACACCAAAAAAGAAAAGAAAAGAAGGGAGGAAGGAACACTTAGGTATAAATCTAACAAAATATGTATATAATAATATGAAAAAAATTACAAATTTCTGACAAAAGACACCAAAGAAGATTTTTCCCAACTTGACTGATTTAATACAATCAAATTAAAATGACAAGTTCTATTTTGGACATCTAAAACTGATACTAAAGTTTATAAGAAAAAGCAAAACCCACAGCATCACACCAGGACTCCATACATGTCATTGTTATTGTTGTGAAGTGCTGTCGAGTCGGTTCCAACCCATAGGGTTTCCAAGGAGCAGCCGGTAAGCTTGAACCCCCAACCCTGTAGTTCAAACAGCTATGAGTTGGAACCAACTCGACAACACTTCACAACAACAACAATGACATATATGGTGGTGCTGTGGGTTAATGTGTTGAACTGAAAAGTCAGTTTGAACCACATGGTTGGTGGCTCAAGCTCACCAGTCACTTCTTGGAAACCATATATGCGGTCGCTGTGAGTTGGAACCGACTCCATGGCATTTATCAACGACATATACTGTTAAGCATCTTTTTGTATACTTATTTGCCATTTATAAAAGGCAGTTTCCAGGTTACTAATGTCAATATTAGGGAACTGCAAATTTAAACAATAAGGTAACCCTGCTCCCTATTGTTGTTGGATACCTTTGAGTCAGTTTAGACTGATAATGACCCAGACGCAGCGTAAGGAAGCCCTGACCAGCCCCACACCAGCCCACAATCCTTGCTATGTCCGAGCTCATTGTTGTAGCCACTGTCTCAATCCATCTCATTGAACTGCTTCCTCTTTTTCTCTAATCCTCTACTTTGCCAAACATGATGTCCTTTTCCAGGAGCTGGTTCCTTCTGATAGCATGTCTGAAGTAAATAAGACAAAGTCGTATCATTCTCATTTTTAAGGAGCATTCTGACTGTACTTCTTCCAACACAGATTTTTTTCATCTTCTGGTTTGTTGTTGTTGTTAAATACCTTTGAGTCAGTTCCGACTCATACCAACCTTGTATGGGGTTTCCAAGGAGCGAATGGTAGGTTTGACCACTGCCCTTCTAGTGCAAATCAACTTTGTGGTCCAGTGTCAATACCATAATTCAAAGACATCAATTCTTCTATCTTCTTTATTCATTATATCCAGTTTTCACTTGCATATGAGGTGACTGAAAATACCATAACTTTTTAATACTTTAAAGAAATCTTTTGCAGATTTATCCAATACAAATACATTATTTGATTTCTTGAGTTTGCTTCCATAAATGTTGATTGTGGATCCAAGTAAAATGAAATCCTTCACAACTTCTATCTTTTCTCCATTTATCATGATGCTGTTTTATTGGTCCAATTGTGAGATTTTTATTTTCTTTATGTTGTTGTGTAATCCATAATGAAGGTTGTAGTCTTTGATCTTCATCAGTAAGTGCTTCAAGTCCTCTTCACTTTCAGTAAGTAAGGTTGTGTTATCTGCATATCATGCAGATTGTTAACGAGTCTTCCTCTAATCCCGATGTTGAGATCTTCATCTAGACCAGCTTCTCAGAATTTTTACTCAGGATAAGTTGTATTGAATTTAGGATTGAATAAGTATAGCTACACACACCTTTCCTGATTTTAAGTCATGCAGCATACTAGCATTCTGTTCAAACAACTGTTTCTTGGTCTATATACAGGTTCTGCATGAGCACAGCTAAGTGTTCTACAAGTCCCATTCTTCACAATGTTAACCATAGTTTATTATGATCCACACAGTCAAATGTCTTTGTACAGTCAATAAAACATTGGTAAACATCGTTCTGATATTTTTGGCTTTCAGCCAAGCTCTGATATTCTTGGCTTTCAGCATATCCAACATCAGCAGTGATATGCCTCATACCACATTCTCTTCCAGCTTGAGTTCTTTGATGATGTACGGATGCAACTGTTTTTGAATTATTGTCAGAAAATTTTTACTTGCTTGTAATATTAATGATATTGTTTGATCATTTTCACTTTCTGTTGAACCACCTTTCTTTGTACTGGACACAAATATGGATTTCTTCCAGTAAGGCAGGCCAGATAGCTGTCTTCCAAGTTTCCTAGCATAGATGAGTGGATTGCCTCCAATACGGCATCCATTCATTGAACATTTAAATGGATATTCCTTCAATTCCTGAAGCCTTCTTTTATTCTTTTCTGCCAATACCTTCAGTGCAGCTTGGCCTTCTTCTTTCAATACCATCAGGTCTTGATCATATGCTATCTTCTGAAATGGTTTAAGGTTGACCAGATTTTTTGATACAGTGATTCTTCTATGTTCTTTTGATGCTCCACGAGAGTCAAAATCTGACCTTGAATATATCCCACCTGAATTTAGAGATCATCTCAAGAACATATTTGATACATTAAACACTAAAGACTGAAGACCAGAAAAGTTGTGGGATGCCATCAAGAACATCATACAGGAAGAAAGCAAA
>NW_006408885.1:1747150-1748989 GCF_000296735.1 Chrysochloris asiatica | reverse complement strand
TATGGGAAAGCTAGATAGTGAATAAGGAAGACCATAGAAGAATTGATGCTTTTGAGTTACGGTGTTGGAGAAGAATATTGAAAGTGCATGGGCTGCAAAAAGAACAAACAGATCTGTACTGGAAGAAGTGCAGCCAGAGTGCTCCTTAGAGGCCAGGATAGCCAGACTTTGTCTCTCATACTTTAGACATATTGTCAGGAGGGATCAGTTGTTGGAGGAGATCATGTTTGGTAAGGTGGAGGATCAGAGAAAAAGTGGAAGACTCTCCCCTCCCCCACCAGGTGAGATGGATTGGCAAAGTGGCAGTAACAATGGGCTCAAGCATGGCAAAAATTGTGAGGTTGGCCCAGAACCGGGCAGTGTTTCTTTCTGTTTTACATAGGATTGCTATGAGTCAGTACTGACTCGGTGGCACCTAAGAACAACAACAAGAACGTTTTAAATATTTTACCCATATTATTGTTGCTATTGTATTCTATCAAGTCATTTCCGACTCATAGCAATCCTGCAAAGGGTTTCCAAAGGCTAGTAGTGAGTTGTAACTAGCGACTTTGCAGTTAGCTGTCCAGCGCTTATCCTATAGTACCACACCAGGGCTCAATAGAGTCCTTCAATAATATAACATAAGCATGCACATATCATGATAATACTTTACTTGTCTTGAGCAGCCCTTTGAAATCTTCTCACTACTGTTCTCGTTGTTAAATGCCATCGCATCTGTCTCAACTCACAGCAACCCTGTATAGGGTTTCTGAGGGGTGGCTAGTGAGTTTGAGGCACTGACCTTGCGATTTAAACTGACCTTGAGGTTGAGTACTTATCCTACATCACCACACCAGAATGACTAAATATCAAAGTACAAAATGCTGGAGAGATTACGGAGCAACAGGGACTCCCATTCATTGCTGACTATAATGCAAAGTGGCACATGCGCTTTGGAAGACAGTCTGGCTTACCACACACTCCAGCAATTGTGTTCATAGGTATTTACTTAAATAAGTTGACAACTTAAGTACATATAAAAACCTACACAGAAAACAGTAGGTGTTGATGGAAATATAGAGAAATTGGGACCCTCATCCAATTTTGGTGGCATAGTAAAATGGTACAGCTGCTGTAGAAAAAAATTGGGCAGTTTCTCAAAAAAATTAAGCATTTAAGTTTATATGATCCAAGAATTCCACACCTCACAATATCCAAAAGAATTGAAAGGACTCAAATAGATACTTGTATACCAACATTCACTGCAGCCTGATTCACAATAGCCAAAAGGTGGATAAACTTAAACACTTCTCAACAGATGAATTGTTGTTGTTGTGGTTAAGTGCTGTCCAGTTGATGCTGACCCATAGAGGCCCCATGTATAGGGTTTCCGAGGAGCAGCTGGTGGGTTTGAAGCACTGACATTGCAATTACAGTTCAATGCTGATCCTACAGTACCACACCAGGGCTCCTGGTGACTAAACAAAACGTGGTACATACATCCGGTGGAATATTACTACACCACAAAGAAAAATGAAGTCCTGATACATGCTACAGCATGAATGAACCTGGAAACATTATGCTGAATGAAACTTCAGACACAAAAGAAAACTATTGCATGTCTCCACTTAAACGAAATAACTAGAATAGGCAAATGTAGTAATCGAAGTTGGTTAGTGGTTGCCATGGGGGGAGGGAAGGGAGAAAGGACAGAACACTGAGCTTCTGTCAAGGGTGATGAAAATTTTGGGAAACAGATAGTGGTGATGCTGACACAACACAGTGAACATAATGTTACTGAATTTTACATAAAAAATACTGAGTTGGTAAATGCTTTGTGTGTATGTGTGTATGATA
>NW_006408885.1:1744615-1745965 GCF_000296735.1 Chrysochloris asiatica | reverse complement strand
TTACAGACTAAGGACAGATTAGGAAGGAGGAATAGGTGGTCCACTTCTGAGAGATTAGCCCTGAAAACCTTGTAAATAGCAGTTAAATGCTGCCTAATATAGTCCCAGAAGATGAACCCCTCAGGTTGGAAGACACTGAAAATACAACTGGGGAAAAGCTGCCTCCTCAAAGTCGAGTTGATTTTAGTGACATGGGTGTAGCAAAGCTTTCAGGACCTTCACCTATTGATGGGCCATGACTCAAAACTGAGAAGAAACTGTTGCAAATACCCATATTAATAATCAAAACATGGAATGTACAAAGTATAAATGTAGGAAAATTGGAAATTGTCAAAAATGAAATGGAACACATGAAGATTGATATCGTAGACAATAATGAGCTGAAATGGACCGGTTTTGGCCATTTTAATTAGACAATCACATGGTTTACTAAGCCGGGAATGATCAATTCAAGAGAAATGGCATTACATTCATCATCAAAAAGAATATTTAGAGATCTCTCTTTTTTTGGTGTTGTGGTTAGAACAACTCAGCAAAATAAAATTTCAGTTTATTGTTGGACAACCTTGCTTCATAGGCCAAAAAAATAAACAGCAACTTCACAGACAAAATTAAAAAGGAAAAGAAACCTTTTATCTTTGGCCTTTTTTAGCCATCTCATACAAACCAAGAATATTCACACACACACACAATTACCGGAATGCTAGGAATAAGATTGTAATTGTTTTTGCTTTTTTTGCAAGGTTTTCTTCTCCTTTGATATTGTAATGAGCATGGTCACACCACAAGTAAAGTCAGAGACAGGACACAGAACGCTCCAAAAACTGGTTTGGTCATCTGAGATCATTAAAAATGACTGGCCACTAAGAATATGAACAAAAGTATAAAATGCAAATAAAAAATACACATAAAATTTCCTTGCTAAAGCACTTTTAAGGAAAAACAGGACCTTGGAAGTTTTATTTCTTTTTTCTCCCCTGTTGCAAATTCACGTTGTGGTTTTGGTTTTAGTGGTTGGTGGTGAGTGCATTTTATCTGCGGTGGCACTGTTCTAAGTGGGCAGGTGGGACTTTCTCTACTCAAAAGTGATCACATTCAGGGAGGAGGCGGATTTTTAAGAGAAATACTGCACAGGACCACTATTGTAAAGGACTAAGAAAAAGAAATTATACTGAAAGGGGGCAGGGAGAGGTCTTTGTTAGGGATTTGGAAGTAGATGAGTGGTTACGAATCGGGCTGCGAACCTTAAGATCAGTGGTTCGAAACTACCAGCCGCTCCGCGGGAGAAAGATGAGGCTTTCTACTCCCGTAAGGATTTACACCCTCGGAAACCCTGTACAGGGTCGCTAT
>NW_006408885.1:1672159-1742690 GCF_000296735.1 Chrysochloris asiatica | reverse complement strand
TTTTTTTTTTAATTTCACTTTTCCTATTTTTTGCTGTCTAGTCATCCTCATTGGTCTTCTGTTTGGTGTTAACATCATGCTCATCATCCTCAGCTGCCAATTTGCCCATAGCTACCTCAACCTCTTCATCATCATCCCCATCTTCTTCCTCATCTACCTCATTGTCAGCCTCCTGTTTCCCATTTAACTCATTCTCCACATTCCATTAAAGGGTACATCTCTTCCATTCTGTTTCCTCCACAACCTCCTTCTTCTCCTTTAAGTCCTAGGTGGGGATCTCAGAGCTGGTGTTCACAGCTGCATCTGACATGGTGGGGCATGCCAGGTGATCTGATATAGAGAGTGACAAAGAAAGCATGAGTTTGGGGACTCTGGTGAGAGTGCTGATGGATCCTCAAAGAAGGAGGTGGCTGCGGCCAGAGGGGAACTGGAACTGGGAGCAATGCAAAGATGGCTTTTCAGAAGAGCCAGTCTTAGAGACCTATCTTGAAAAACTATGCTGTCTGTGATAGGATAATATCTATACCAGTTAATACTATTATTATTTGAATTTACACACCAACCAACACAGTAAGTGAGGAAAAAATTGAAAAAGTCAACATGTAATTGATTGGCCAGGATTGGGGAGTGTTTCATTCTGTTTTGCATAGAGTCGCTAGATGCTGGTACCGACTCAATGGCACCTAACAACAACAACAACTGGAAAATGTGCTCAATCTACCTGAGGACACAAGCCAAGAAAGACAAAAACATTGGGATCCAAAACAGTGAGGATTAAAGACAGGATTGAGGAAAAGGGAAACTCCAGGATGGATGATGAGGAAGGGAAATCCCAAGACCACAGCAACATCCAGTTTAAATATCCAGGACTTCATGTAAGAATGATACCAAGTGTGGGGGAGGGAGGGGGAATGAGATTGATGGATTACCTAATATGTTTGACAGAACAATAAAAACTAAACAAACAAAAACCATAGGGGCATTTCTTGAATTCAAGAAAATGTCTTTAAAATATAATCACTTTAAAATACGTGACTGAACTATGAAGAATATTTACATAACTATAGCATAAACACTGGTGTGGCACTGTGGGCTAATGCATCAGACGGCATAGTTGTTTGAACTGCAAGGTCAGTGGTTCAAGCTCACCAGCTGCTCCTTGGAAATCCTATACAGGATCACCATATATATTTCCAATCCTATACAGGGTTGGGAATGACTCAACGACACTTAACAACAACAACATAGCATAAACACTAGCACTCAATTCAACTAAAAATTGTGAGATCACTAATAATAAGGAAAAAGGGAAGTGTATGTGAAGGGGTGAAGTATAAAAAGTTACATCCTAATCTTTTAAAGGGAATGCTGGTGTGATACTGTGGGTAAATGAGCCAGACTGCAAAGCCTTTTGAACTGCAAGGTAGGTGGTTCAAGCTCACCAGCTGCTCCTCAGAAACCCTATACAGGGTCGCTGTGGCTCGGAATAGACTCAATGGCACTTAACAACAACAACAACAATCTTTTAAAGATTAATTTCAGAAGATAACACCTAATATTTAAATGTCCAGAATGAGTAGTAAAGTCACTCTGATAATACGCTGAGTGGTATTGAGTAATAGCTTGGTACATAACAGAAAAAGGGTTTAAAAGAGTTAAAAATAGTTTCTTCAGGGAAATGGGATCTGGCTGGTGTGGGTAGGATAAGCCAGAGGACAGAAGAGTTTTCTCATAAACTTGATAATGCTGTAATCTGAAGTATAAACTATATGCATTTTATTTCATTTAAACATGAAGAATTAAGTACAGAAAAATGTTTCTACTCACAATAAAATAGAATAGATGAACCAACAAAAGACCTTTTGCCTGGGGTCTTTAAAGTCCTCTCTTATCCAACATTTGAATCTAAGGAGAAATCAAAATTCAAATTTTGGGATTGTCCAGAAATAACCAAAAACACTACAAAATTAGCTCCTCAAAGTAAAATTCATACTCTTACATATGTATATTGTGGTGCTGCTGGACTGTGAGGTTGGTTTGCACCACAGGATCAGCAGTTCAAACTCACCAACTGCTCCTTAGAAATCCTATATAAGGTGACTACGAATCGTAACCAACTCGACAGCACTTAACAACAACAACAACATTTCTACTAATAAACTAGACACAATAAAAATAAGTGAATTAAATATCCAAGCTTTAAATCACATGTCCAGTATCTGAATGCTTTTTCTGTGAACAAAGCCCACTGAAGAAGCCAGTTCTCCACCTTCCCAGACCTCCTTTCATCTGGGGTGTGAACTCATGACTTAGGTTAGTGTTTCTCCAACTGTAATGGCGTGGTAGGCAGCTTCCAAGATGGTGCCCAGTGATCCTCACCGCTTGTTATCTAAGACTCTATGTAGTCCCTCCCATGGAATGGGGCCAACCAATGTAACGGCATGTGTGGCTTTGAAGGTTAGGTTGTAAAAGACAGTGTGGCTTCCTCCTTGTTTTCTATTAGATCTCTTTCTCTGGGGAAGCTAGTCACCATGTCACAAATATACTAAAGCAGTCCCATGTCAACGTCCCCATGAGGAACTGAAACTGTCTACCAACAGTAACATTAAGTAGCCAGTCATGTGAGGATCCTCAGCTGCAGTTAAACCTACAGATGACTGCAGCTTCAGCTGATAACTTGACTCAGCCTAAGGAATGACTCTGAGTCAGAACCACCCAGCTAAATCACTGGTTCTGATTACTTCTGAGTTAGTTAGGGTTTTCTGGCATGTGAAAACTCTGGATGCTGCTGCTGGAAAGTGGTTTGGGGCAGATGGTGCACAGCAAGGTATAAACATGAAGACAAGCGGCCCATCACTGACAGATGTCCTGGAGCACACCTTCCAAGGATAGCACTGGGGAACTGTGACCTTGACTACTGTGAATCCCTAGGACCCAAGGAGTAGATCAGAAGTTAAGGCAAAATCCTGTCAGGGATAAGGGTTCTGTGAAAGGGGAGAGGACTTTCAGAGGCTGCTCTTGTTATTAAATGCCGTCGAGTCAGTTCTAAGTCATCACAACCCTGTATGGATTTCTGAGGAGTGGCTGGTAAATTTGACCTTGTGATCATTAGTCCAGTGCTTATCGTACAGCACCATACCAGGACTCTCATTAATAACTAACTGAATGTACCAAAATTCAGTCATGTAGCAATGTTCAATATTCAGAACTGCATGACGTGTACACAACTTTCAAGTTTGTGTCCCTGACTCTGAAGGTACATGAGGGTGTACAGGGATGAAAGGCCCTGACCACGAGTGTTTGTGTGGACCACAGGACCTGGCATGTACCATTCTGCCTGTGGAACCAAGGTTGTACAGAGCCAGCTTGAAAGAGTGTATACTTCCAAGGAGGCAGGGGAGAAAGACAGGTTTCTTTGCCCACTAAGGTCTAGTTTTAGGAACTCGGGAATCCTAGTCGTGTGTGGAGAACATGGCTGGGATGTGAATGATACTGAACAGAACTGAAGCGGCAGAATTGGGGAATGGTGTTCTGTCTTCCAGGGCCGTTGTGAGGGGTTGGCAAAAAAAAATCCAGTCTTGGGGGCTAGGCCACATTTATGGCATCAGCAGCTGCAGCAGGACCTGGTTCTACTACTCCATGGGAAAGTGTGTGAGCCGTATCACTTTTCCTTCTGGAGGCATATACAATGCAGAATGATCTCTCCCCATCCTCCCCTAATCCTCTCATCCCACTGCAGAGAAGAGTGTCCTGAGTAGCTGGGTGAAGCATCATTAACTTGCCAAGCATCTCATTGACTTATCTCCAAGGTCCTGACCGACACAAAGATTCTTGTAGAAGGGACCAGACTGAGCACCACCTGCCACCTGTCCCTGTGACCCACAAATGGATCTTGTCCTTAGGACCAGATGTGTCAGCCTGACTCTTATATGGGCTGAGTGTGGGATGACTCATTTTCTGGTGCATCTAGGCCCAAAACACATCCTATAGCAGCTGGGCATCTGGTGGCCTATCAACAGACCACTGCCCTTTTGCCTTGAGCTCGTCAATTCAGGAACTGCTTAGCTAAGCATGTGTGTTACACAGCATCTGGCCAACCCCACTCCCACATCTGTTCCTGAAAGAAAGGGAACAGGGTCTTTCCTGCAGCATAAGAGGGATGCTGACCATCTCCCTGCATCAGTTGAAAAGTGAGATCCACTGGCCATAGAAAATCAATGCCTGTTACGGAAACTACCTCTCTGTGAGTGAAGCATTTTTCCATCCAGTGTCTCTGTATGGGGTCTTCCTTTTGTTGGTGACCCTGACACATGCAACTATGGAGTGGGTTACTATCCTGGATGGGGTGCCCATCCTAGAGGTGGTAACAGGTGTCACTTGTTCAACAGTGACCGTCCTTACATGTTAGCAAAAGAAACTACACGTACTGAAGGTCAAGGCTAGTTCACAGACTCTCCAGGAAGACTGGAGAACCAGGAGAAAACAAGAACGAGGCAGGAAAAGTCCACCCAGCTCCACAGTCAGAGTCAAACCACAGACGCAGACTGGTGAGGACCACTAAGGCTGCTACGGAGTGAGGCCGCCATATCTGTACAGCCCTAGCCATCACGAGCAAGAGCCTCTGGGAGGAGGCTCCTTGGGATCTGATAGGTGAAGGTCAGAGGCCCATGTCCTGGTTGCAAAGGTGCTAAGACAGCATGTGTTTAGCCTTTCCAGTCTGTTCTGGAAGACCTTCTTTACACCCCAGAGAGACTCACAGGTGGGGGATCCCTCAAACCAGGAAGGGAGCTCAGATCCAAGGCAGCCATAAAGGACAGTCACGGCACTCCAGGTGTTGTAGATGAAACTGTGTCCTCACAACTAGGGTTAGTGTTAGAGATAGGGCCAGGGTTACATTTAGGGTTGTTGTTGTTGTGTGTTGTTCAGTTGGTTCTGACTCATAGCAACCCTATGTAGAGTTTCTGTGGCTGTAAATCTTTACCTGAGTGCTTCATCTTTCTCCCACGGAGCAGGTGGTGAATTAAACCACTGGTCCTGCTGTTACCAGCCCAACATGTAACCCACTACACCACAAGGGTTCCTTAACTCTGTGTGATATTGCTGTTGTTAAGTGCCATCGAGTTGGTTCTGACCCTGTAAAGGGTTTCTGAGTGGCTGGTGGGTTTGAATTGCCAAAAGGTTAGCAGTCCAGTGTTTATCCAACAGTACCACACCAGGACTCCTAACAATGTTACAGTGGTTCTTTAAAATGGATATTCATTTTACAATAGCAGAAGCTGTTTTCATATAAATAATTAGGGCTGAGAACAATCCTAGAAAAAACACCTTGGGAATTAAGACATACATTGAGCATCAAAACAAAGAACACATCATTTAAAAAGTAGAGGGAATCTAAAATATGGGCAACCAAAGACATTCAAAAGCTTTCCTTTCTAAGCCACTGAAAAATGAAGTGGGGAATTAACAAAACCTGTTCTCGGTGCCATGTTGCTGCTGTTAGGGGCCATCAAGTTGGTTCCAACCCATAGCAACCCTATGTACAATGAAATGAACAGTGTTCCTTTACAGGTACTATTACTGATTTTGGAGTGTTAGTGTGGTGCTATAGGATAAGTACCCAACTGCTAACTACAAGGTTGGTGGTTCAAGCCCACCAGTTGCTCCTCAGAAATCCTATGAGTCAGAACTGACTCAATGGCACTTAAAGCAACAACATTCCTGATTCTCTCATTCTCTCACTAATATGATATATATATTTTTTTGTTTGTTTGTTTGTTTAGGTCTGTTAATTGCCTTGCAACCTTACATTGCTAATAAAAGTATTCATAGACTAATTCCATGTCTTATTAATAGCGAAGGTAGTAAGAAGTATCGGTGATCATGCAGGAGAAAAACGGCAAATAATTTCAGACAGAAGAATAAATTCTAAAATTATACCTAGTGATTAGAACAGCACTTAGAGTTAGGGAAAGGTTTATGATTTAAGGTTTAAGATTTAGGATTAAAGCTAGGGTTAGGTTTAGGGCTAGGACTAAGATTAGGGTTAGGGATTGAATTCGATTTAGGGATAGGGTTAGGCTTAGGGTTAGAGTTAGCTTTTGGACTAGAATTGCACTACGGTAGGTTAGGGCCAGGGTTAGCTGTGGAATGAGAGTTATCATTAGGGCTAGGGCCAAGTCAAGGGCTAGAGTTAGCTTCAGGTTTGGGGCTATAATTACATTTAGGTTAGGGCCAAGGTTAGTGCTAGGACTTGTTCTAGGGTTAGGGCTATGGCTAGGAGTAGGTATAGGGTTAGTGTTGGGCTAGAGTTCGATTTTCGCCTATGGCTTGTGCTACAGTTATATTTAGGATGAGAATCATGATCCTTTAAAATATGTGTCAACTTGAAGGGGTCATGGTTCTTAGCAGTTTGGCAGTTAAGATGGAATGTGGCAGTTGTGTGATGATGATCTCCCATGATGTGATTTGATGTGGTAAACCAGTAAGAGGGTTAAGGGTGGGCTGTGATACCTTTAGTCCCATCGCAGCCCAGAAGTGGGGCCTGCCATAGCTCTCATTGTACAAAGAGAAAAGCATCCTGGTGTGTTGCTGTAGGGTTTGTTGTTGTTGTTGTTGTTGTTGTTAAGTACCATCGAGTCAGTTCCAACCCACAGCAACCCTTATTGGGCTTCTGAGGATTAGCTGGTGAGTTTGAACCGCCGACCTTGAAGTTCAAACGGCTTTGTAGTCTGGTGCATTAACCGACGTGCCACACACTGTAGGGTAAGCACAACCACAAGGAAGATGGTTCAAACCCACTAGTCACTCCTCGAAAAACTATACTGGATAAGGTTGGCGCCGACTTGACAGCACCTAACAACAACAAAAACAAAGATAAAAAAGATGAGTGAAGATAGAAAGGGAGACCTATTACCGCCAAGGGAGCTCAAGCACTGAACTACTAACTACAAAGTTAGTGGTTCAAACCCACCAGCCACTCCTCAGAAACTGACTCAACAGCACTTAACAACAATTACAACCAAGAAAGATCCAGGAGTGGAGGGCATCCTTTGGTCCCAGGGTCCCTGCACTGCGAAGCTCCTAGATTTAGGGGAAGATTGATGACAAGGTGTAAGGAGATCTCCAAGCAATACTGGGCCAGCAGATGGTGAAGGGAAACAAGGACATTTCCCCAGAGACAACAACAACAGAAAGCTTGCCCCTAGAATGCTATTGGCCACCTGAATGTCTACTTTGATGAGGTATCTCTGTTTGTTTTTTTAATTGGACTATTTGTCTTTTTGTTGTTGAAGTGTTGAAGGTTTCTATGCATTTTAGAGACTGGTTCCTTTTCCAATGCTGTTGCAAAAAAAATTTTCCCAGCCTATGGGTTCTTTTTTGACTCTTTTGGTGAAATCTTTAGATGTACATTGGTGCTGTTTTTGTATACCATCAAGTGGCTTTTAACTCATAGCAACCCTGTATAGCGTTTCCAAGGAGCAGCTAGGTGGTGGATTTGAACCTCCAACCTTGTGGTTAGCGATTCAGTGCTTATCCTAGTGCTTTATCCCACAACGCCACACCAGGACATTGTATATGTACAATCCTGCCATGGCAATAACCTACAATTGAGTGCATGGATACACATGCCAACTGAAAGCTCAAGGTGTGGGAAAGAGAATGCGATAATACCCATGAATATATGCAGGTTTGACAAAGGATATTTCTACGTATGTGTCTGCCTATGCTGTAAATATATCCATGAATATAATAGAGCATACATGGGGCAGTGTTATGAAAACTTCTTAGACATAAGCACTCAAAGGGAATGAGTTTCTGGGTCTGAGGGCTCAGGACCATGGTCTCAGGAAGCACCAAGGTCAGTTGGCATCCCATAATCTACAAAGCCAAAGTTCTACAGCCAACTTTGGTGAGGAGCAACTGTGGTTCTAAAAGCTGTGAACAGCCCTCTCCAGAACATAGAAGGGTGAAGAAAACTGAAGACATAGGGAAACAATTCATTCAATGAATTAGTGGACCACACAAAATTCAGCCTCCACAACCCTGAAACTAGAAGAACTGGATGCTACCACTACCAACCACTCTGCCAGAGTGGGAGAAAAATGTGGAATAAAACTCAAAACAAAAACAAAAACAACCAGTTGGATAGAAACTGGTAAAAGCTCGAGACTGTAGCCCTTAAGCTTAGAATTAAACTCACCCTGAGGTTAAACTTTCAGCCAAACAGCAGACAGATCTAAGGTGAACAATAACACCTAGGAAGTATGCACTTCTAGAACAATCAACCATTCAAGATCAAAAGGGGAGCATCTGTCCAGGGATAAAGTTCAGAAAGCAAGAAAGGATAAGAAGGATGAAGGAAAACAGTAAACACAGGAAAGAAGTGATAAGAGTGCTGTTACCTTGTGGGGACTGCAATCAATGTCACAAAACAAAATGTACATGAACTGTTGAATGGAAAACTGATTTGCTCTGTATCCACTCACCTAATTTACAATCAAAAATTTAAGAAGCATTTATCATTGTTCTGCAGGGCCACAGGTCAACCAGTTGCTTCTTCTATCCTGAACGGGATCCATCATGCATTATCAGCTGTCAGTTAGGGACACAGCTCTGCTGATCTTGGCTGGGCTTATTCATGTTTACGGTGACCGGGCAATAGGCTGGTCTTGGATGACCTTGCTTGGGTAAATGGCTTCTCCTCCATGTGGTCTGTCATGTGCCAGAAAACCAGTCCCAGCTTGTTCATATGACAGTGATGCAGAGTCTGAGAGAAAGTGAAAGCTACAAAGTGTCTTTCAGCCTGAAACTGTGGAGAAAGTCCCCTCCAGACTCTGACCCATTCTCACCATGGGAGACAGTTTGAGAATCAGCTGTTATGGGAAGTAGTTCCACTGGCAGGAATTGAAAAGTCAAGAGTGGCTCTCTATCAAGCTTCAAGGGCCCCCACCTGAGAAATTTAATAAAACTGTATCAAGCAGATTGGAGATATGCCACAGAAGTGGAAGTGGCCCCGCAGCTGCAAGACTACTTCCTAATCCAGCACATTCTGTTACTGGGGATCGGCCACAGTTTTGTTCCCGATTTATTGATGTCTAAACAGGAACCCCAAGTAGTCTATTGAGCTCTGTGGGTGAAGACAGAAGGGGACCACTCAACTATTGAGCAGTTAAGCTGAGGAACACTCCATCCTCATGCCCACTGGTAGCACAGATGTCCAAATTCCCAGGGATGGTGTCTCGGGCTGCAGACGGAGACAGGGGCACATGACAAGTAAAACTGAGCTGCCGGACTGCTGGAAAGGACTCTGGACTTAAGTAAATGTCAACAAGGAGTCCTGCTGTTTGCAAGGAACTGTCAGAGGCTGGGCTGGGGCTACTGCATCTCAATAATGTTCTTCCCTTGGTTTAAATCACTGGCAAAAACAGCATGATCACATGGGGTGGCAGGGCTCCAAGGGAAACCACAAAAGAGCCCTCTGGCCTCCCCCACAATGTCCCATAAGTGAACAAGGACATTAGTAGGAGTGGATAGGGCATTAGTAGGAGCAAGAAAAGGAGGCAAGATCTAGAAACACCTGGGATGGGGATGCTTTCTACCACATGGAGAGCATCAGCTCCAACCCCCAAGACACCCGAGGCATGGAAGAATCAGACAGAAGTTTAAAGCACAGCTGACAATATTGTGATCGGTGCATGAGGCCCTATCTGTCACACCAGTGAGGAGCTTTTGCACAAAACCACTCCAGCTATTTCAAAGAGAAGGTACTGAACACTGAGAATTACGTTCTTAGAGTCCTGGTGTGCTGTAAGATCAGCACTGGATTGCTAACTTTGAGGTTGGTGAGTCAAACCCACCAGCTGTTCCTAATACAGTGTCATTATGAGTCAGAATTGACTCTACAGCACTAACAACAACAAAGTCATTGGGAGGACTCCTGGTGTGGTGCTGTAGAATCAGCATAGAACTGCAAGGTCAGCAGTTCAAATCCACCAGCTGCTCCCAGGAAACCCTATACAGAGTCACGGTGAGTCAGAACTGACTCATGGGAACTTAACAACAACAAACACAGCATAGTCATGGGAAAGCTGGGGAAATGACCCTCAAAAGCAAGGTCTTCAAGGGCTACCACTAGAGGTGTGGGCATCCAGAATCCAGAATATTCTGCTGCAGGTGTGATGCACCGGTCAGGAAGGCACTGTGTTAAATAAAAAAAATTAAAAAGATGCTACAAATAGACAGCAAACAAGGAAACCACCTTCAAGGAAAACAATTAGACTGACAGCCAACTTCTTTAGAGCAATAATGAAAAACTAGATTAATAGCTTCAAAGTACTGAGAGAAAATAGCTCAACTTATAATTATGTATCTAATGAAAGTATCCTTCAAGTAAGAGGGTAAAGAAATAAAGATAATTTCAGAAAGGAAGAAAAAAAAAAAGAATTTATCACCTAGTGATAGGCTTTCGAAGAACTTGTATTCAATATTTCTGCTCTCCTGAGTTCAATCTCCATAGTCTTTCCCCAGTTACTTCCGAACTCCTGCCTCCAGTCTCTCTTTCCTGAATTCCAGCTCCCTACTCCTGTGGGTGGAGTCCTGGGGTGTTGCTGTGGGTTAATGCATCAGACTGCAAAGCCGTTTGAACTGCAAGGTCGGCGGTTCAAGCTCACCAGCTGCTTCTTGGAAACCCCTAGCTCTGGTAGCATTCGGGCTGGTTACAAATCGGGCTGTGAACCTCAGGGTCAGCAGTTTGAAACTACCAGTTGTTCTGCAGGAGAAAGATGAGGCTTTCTGCTCCCATTAAGATTTACAGCCTCGGAAACCCTGTACAGGGTCGCTATGAGTCAGAACCGACTCCACAGCACATAACCACATGGTTCAGAACTGACTCGATGGCACTTCACAATAACAACAAGAACTCCTGAGGGTAGAGTCCTGGGGTGGCGCTGTGGGTAAATACGCTGTACTGCAAGGTCGGTTTGAACCTCAGGGTCAGCAGTTCAAACTTACCAGCTGCTCCATGGGAGAAAGTTGAGGCTTTCTGTTCCTGCAAAGATTTATAAGCCTCAGAGTCACAATGACTTGGAACTGACTCCAAGACACTTAACAATAGTAACAACAATATACATCTTGGAGTAGAATTGCTGGACCATATGGTAACTCTATGTTTAACCTTTTGAGGACAGCTAGACACTGGTTTTCACAGCAGCTGTACCACTTTGCCTTCTCAGCAACCATGTGTGAGCGTTCTGATTCCTCCACATCCTGACCACCAATGACTTACCTTTTTTATTAGCGCCATCTTAGTGGATATGGACTGGTACCACATTCTGGTTTTGATTTCCCTCATGACAAATGATGGAGTTCTGGTGTGACGCTCTAGGATAAGCACTCAACCATAAGGTCGGTTTGTTCAAATTCACTAACCACTCCTTGGAAACTCGACACAGAGTCCCTTAATAACAAACAACAACAATGACTAATGATGTTGAACATCTGTTTGTGCGCTTATTGACTGTTTGTATATCTTTTTTTGAAGAAATGTTTATTAAAATTCTTTGCCTATTTTTAATTGAGTTCTTTGTCTTTTTGTTATTGAATTATGATCATTGTTTATATATTCTAGATACAAGTCCATTACCAAATGTATGATAATGCAAAAATGTGTGGTTAGTAATTCAGTGCTTATCTTACAAATCCACAGCATTCTGTAGTATGTGTGTGTGTGTATATATATATATATACACACATATATATAGATAGATATAGTTATATATGTGTGTGGTGTATATATATATATAATTTCATTAAGTGCTGTCCACTCATAGCAACCCTATACAGGGTTTCTGAGGAGCGGTTGGTGAGTTTGAACTGCCGACCTTCCCTTGCAGTTCAAACAGACCTTGTAGTCCACTGCATTATCCTGCAGTGACACACCAGGACTCCAAATATATAGCCAACAGAAATGAAAATATATGTCAACACAAAACTTATGAAAATAGCCCAAAAGTAGAAAAAAAAAGTTAAGAAAATCATGAATAGCTATAAAAATCTGGTATATACATACAATGAAATATTATTCTGCAATTAAAAAAATGTTCTGATACATGCTACCACATGGTTGAATTTTTAAAACATTATACTAAGTAAAAAAAAAAAAAAGCTCATCACAAAGGACCAGAAATTGTATAATACCATTTATAAGAAATGTCCAGAATAGGCCAGTCAGTAGGATCAGAAAGTAGATTAGTGGTTCCCTATGTCTGGGAGACATTCAACTGTGTGGATCATAACAAATTATGTATAACATGACAAAGAATTCCAGAACACTTAATTGTGCCCATATGAAATTTGTATGTAGACCAAGAGACAAGCATTCAAAACAGAACAAGAGAATACTACAAGGTTTAAAATCAGGAAAGGTTTGTGTCAGAGTCATAGTATTTCACCATACTTACTCCTGGTGAGGCGCTGTAGGATAAACACTGAACCACAAGGTCTGTTTGAACTACAAGGTCAGCAGTTCAAATCCACCAGCCGCTCCTTAGAAACCTATACAGGTTTGCTATGAGTCGGGACCAGCTTGACAGCACTACACAACTACAACCACATTCAATCAGTATGCTGAGCAAATAATCTGAGCTACTGAACTATATAAAGAGCAAGACATCAGGACTGGAGGAAGATTCAGTAACAACCTGCCATATGCAATGCCACAGCCTTGCTTGCTGAAATTGAAGAAGACTTGCAACACTTACTGGTGAAGATCAAAGACTACAGTCTTCAGGATGAAGTAAACCTCAACACAAAGCAAACATATATCCTCACAGCGGGACCAATAGGCAGAATCATGATAAACAAAGAAAAGCTTAAAGTTGTCAAGGATTCCATTTTATTTGTTTCCACAACCAACGCCCATGGAAATTTTGCCATTGGCCAAATCTGCTGCTAAACATCTCCTTAAAGAGTTAAAAAGCAATGGTGTCACTTTGAAGATTAAGTTGCGCCTGACCCAAGCCATGGTGTTTTAAATTGCCTTGTATACATGCAAGAGCTAGACAATGAATAAAGAAGACTGAATAAGAATTGATGCCTTTGAGTTATGGTGCTGTAAAAGAATAAAAGAATATTGAATATACATGGGCTGCCAAAAGAATAAACAAATTTGTCTTGGAAGATGTATAGCCAGAATGTTCCTTAGAAACAAGCATGGCAAGACTTCATCTCATGTACTTTGGACACGTTATCAGAAGGGACCAGTTCCTGGAGAAGGACATCATGCCTGACAGAGCAGAGGGTCATGGGTAAAAAGGGAGACCCTTAATGAGCAAGATTGACACAGTGGTTGTAACAATGAACTCAAGCACAGCAATGATTGTGGGGAGAGTACAGGACTAGGCAGTGTTGATACTGTTGTGCATGGATCAGAATCAACTCGAGGACACCTAAAACAACAACAAGGGTTGAGGAAAAGAGCCCTGGTGGCATGGTGGTTAAAGCACTTGGTTGCTAACTGGAAAGTTGGGATAGAAAGATGTGGCCTTCTGCTTCCATGAAGATTGCAGATGTGGAAACATTATGAGATAGTTGCATTCCCTCCTCCAGGCCCTTATGTGTCAGTACTGGAGGGCTGGAGGAGGTGGGGTGGTAGAAAGGAACCAAATGGGGAGCAAGAGGAGTGAAAGTAGGATTTCTTTCTGGAATGATGGAAATTTTCTAAAAGTGACTGTGGCAATGGTTGCATGACTCGTGAATATACTAAAAGCCATTGAAATGTGTACTTTAAGTGCGTGAGTTGTATATGTTTAATGGGTGAATTTAACGGATGAATAAAGCGATAAGAAAACAGAGAGCACAAGAGTATTTCCTCTTTTCCCAAATTCTAAACCTACACCTGCATGCAGACATCCATCAAATACTCAGAAAACCAACAGCAGAAATCACCGACTTTTTAAGCAATTGCTGTTAAGACAGACATCAACCCCAGTCCCCATACACTCACACACAAAGTATATCTTTTCTCACTAGAAAATTGGTCTAGACCCATTCTGTCCAAAAGAAATAATGCTATAACACAAGCCAGAAATGTGAAGCTCATATACAATTTTAAACTGTCTAGTGGATATATTTTAAAATATAAGATGTGGAACGAGGGATATCATTGTTGATATCAGATGAATCTTGACTGAATACCAAAAAGATGTTTGTTTACGTGTGATTTATTTACTATGAACAGGCATTCAACTGTGTGAAGCATAACAAATTTTGGATTAACATTGCCAAGAATGGGAATTCCGGATGCTTGATTGTGCTCATGTAGAACCTGTACATAGAACAAGAGGCAGTCATTGAAACAAAACAAGGGAATACTGTATGGTTTCAAATCTGTGCATCAAGGTTGTATCCTTCTACCATACTTACTCAAATTGTATGCTGAGCAAATAATCTGAGAAGCTGGACTATATGAAGAACTCTGCATCAGGATGGAAGGAAGGGTCATTAACAACCTGCGATATGCAGATGGCACAATCTCACTTGTTGAAAGTGAAGAAGAGGACTTGAAGTACTTGCTTTTTAAGGTCAAAGACTACAGCCTTCAGGATGGATTACAACTCAATGTAAAGAAACCAAAAATCTTCACCACTGGACCAATAAGCAACATCATAAACAGAGAAAACAAATGAAGCTCTCAAGGATTTCATTTTGTTCGGATCCACAACCAACATGCACAAAAAGGGCAGTTAAGAAATCAAACAATGTGTTGCATCCAAATATACCATAAAAGATTTATTTAAAGTGTTGAAAAATGAAGATGTTAGGTGCGTTTGACCCAAGCCATGGCATTTCCGATCGCTTCATATGCCTATGAAAGCTGGAAAATGAGCAAGAAAGACCAAAGAAGAATCGATGCTTTTGAATTACAGTGTGGGCAAAGAACATTTTATATATATATATAATATTCTAAAATCATGGACTGTTAGAATAATGAATAAGTCTGTGTTGGAAGAAGTATTGCCAGAATGTTCCTTGGAAGCAAGCCTGGCAAGACTTTGTCTCATACTTTGGACATGTTATCAGAAGGGACCAGTTCCTACAGACAGACATCATGTTTGGTAGAGGATCAGCACAAAAGAGGAAGTCATTCAAAAAGATGGATCGACACAGTGGCTGTAATAATGGACGCAAACATACAAAGGATCCTCAAAAACTTCAGAGAAGATGGGACTTATGAAAAAATTACATACTGAATTCACAGAAAATGCATACTATAAAAAACTATACAAATTTTTTTTGCACCAAAATAAACTCGTACATACTTGTTATAACTTGTTGGAAGACGATCTAGTTTGAGAAGTGAGAAGGATAAGACATTGTCTACAAAGAGCCCTCATCAAGCAACATGAATTCTACTGAAATTGAAGCAAGAACAAACATCAAATTTATGATGATGCTTGATTGGGATATTGATGAACTCATTGATGTTTTACAAGTTTATGGGGACAGTGCCCCAGAGAAATTAGCAGGGATGGACTGACTGGCTAGTATCATCATTTACAAATATGTCTGGAATGCGCTAGTCGGTTTGAACCACAAGGTCAGCGGTTCAAGTTCAGCAGCCAGTTCTCGGAAACCCTAAACAGGATCTCTATGAGCTGGAACCGACTCAATGGCACTTAACAACAACAATGTTGAGAAGCAAAGTTTATGTTTTAATTTCATTTTTCCACAAACCTTTTGAAGTCCTCTTCTAGCAATGATTGTGAGGAAGGCTCAGGACTGGAAGATGCTTTGTTCTGTAGTATGTAGGATCACTATGAGTTTAAACTGACTTGATGGCACCAAACAATAACAACATATTTTTAAAAGTAAAAAGAAACAGGCAAAATAAATTTTAATATTTTATTTAATCCACTAGACACAAAATATTGTCAATTTAATATGTGATCCATATACAAGTTTTAATGAGATGCACATTTTGCTTTCACAGAGCCATCTCAATTCAGACTCACCATGTTTAGTCTTCAGTAGTCACTTGTTGCAAGTGACTCTTGAATAGTGCAGATCTGCATTATGCAAATTTGAAAATTGCAAGTTACAGACTGGATTAAGCAAAGGGGTGGAAATTCTGTTCCACAATGTAACTGAAGGCCCAAGTGTTGTTGTTAAGTGCCGTCAAGTCAGTTCTGACCCATAGCAACCCTCTATAGGGTTCCCAAGAAGCAGCTGGTGAGCTTGAACCACTGACCTTGCAGTTCAAATGGCTTTGCAGTCTGGCGCATTAACCCACAGAACCACAGCAGGAAGGCCCAAGTAGGCACAAGTATATCTAGGAATTAAAACAATCTCTCCGTCTCTGCCTCCATCTCTCTATACAACTGTCTGTGTGTCTCTCCCTTTCTCTCCATCTCTCTCTCTCCCCATCTCTCTTCATCTCTGTCTCTCCCCATCTTTCTCTCCCTCACTTTCTCTCCTCTCTCTCCCTCCCTCCCTCCGTCCTCTTTCTCTCTCCATCTACCTCCACCTATCTTCCTCCATCTCTTGGCTTGGCACTGAGTTGATTTCATTCTTGGAAAGACTCATGAATTGACTTCCAACAGCTTCTGGTTACAAACCTCTCAATTACTCCCATATAAAGGAGCATTCTCTCTTTTCAACCATTCAGCAAAAAAGAAAGAGGGAAAGAAGGGAGGGACACGGAAGAAAGGATAAGAGGAGAGAGAGAAACCATCCTGAATGGCTGGCACAGAGGCCTGAGGTGGGAAGGGATGCTCTGCTGGGCCACACCGGGCCATACCTCCAGGGGTGTGGCAGCCCCATCAGAGCACCTGCATAGAGAGAAAGTGAAGCAGCAGCCTACAGGGAGCTGAGTAGGTGCTGAAGCCAGGAGGCCAGACACACAAAGCTAGCCCCTCCTACTCTGGATAGCCCCTCCCACTCTTCACCTGAGTCTGAATCTATTCCCTAGGGATGAGAAGGTATTTGCTAATGTACTTCTTCATTATCTATAACCTTCAAGTCTATAATCCAAGCTCCACCTGATAGGGCAGCAGGAACAAAACTATAGATTAACTTCAAAAATGGTTCAATTTAGTATTTTTTTTTAAATACTGCTCTTTTGGGAAAATATCAGTGTCTTAGTTTTCTTGTTGTTATTGTTTTCTAGTGCTGCTATAATAGAAATATCACAAATGGATGGCTTTAACAAGCTGTAACTTATTCTATCCGTTTATGAGGCTAGAAGTCTGACTCCAGAGCACCAGTGGTGGGAAAGGTCCCTGTCTCCTTTCAGCATCTGTAGGCCCGGCATCCCTTGGAGATCTCCATGTGTCTTGACATCAGTTGCTTTCTGAATTAGGAGCTTCACAGTGCAGGGACCCCGTGTCCAAAGGACACGCTCCCCTCCGGGTGGGCTCTTCTAACTTGCTGGTAGCAGGGCCCTCCTTCTCTGTCAAGTCTCTCTCCTTTTATCTCTTTTAAGATAAAAGGTGTTGTATGCCATTTCCTTGGGAACCTCCCCATAAACTGGATCAGGGTGGTTGTGAGATTAATGGAACCTTCATTTGCTGATGGAGCATAACTCAAACAGCTGGAAAATCCATTAATAATTGGAACATGAAATGTGTAAAATACAAATTTAGGAAAATTAGAGGTTATTAAACATGAAACAGAATACATAAAGATTGATATCCTAGGTAATAGTGAGCTAAAATGTACTGGCATTGGCCATTTTGAACCCGACAATCATATGGTTTACTATGCTAGGAATGACAAATTGAAGAGGAATGAGGTTGCATTCATTACCAAGAAGAACATTTCAAGATCTGTCTTGAAGTACAAAGCTACCTGTGATAGAATAATATCCATATGCCTACAAAGACCAGTTGTTGCTGTTGTTACTTAAGGCTGTCAAATTGATTCTGACCCATAGTGATCCTGTATAGGGTTTCCAAGAAGTAGCTGGTAGGCTTGAACCACTAACCTTGCAGTTCAAATGACTTTGCAGTCTGACAGATTAGCCCACAGTGTCACACCAGTTCGTACCACTATTACTCAAATTTATGTAACAACCACTACAGTCAGTGATAATGAAACTGAAGAATTCTACCAACTTCTTCAGTCTGATTGATTAAACATGCAATCAAATATATTGATAATCCCTGGTGATGGGAATGCAAAGGTTGAAAGCAAAAAGGAAGGATCAGTCATAGGAAAATATCATATAAATGATGCTGGAGATCACATGATAGAATTTTTCAAGACCAATGACTTCTTCATTGCAAATACCTTTCTTAAACAACAAAAGATGACTATACACATGAATCTCACTAGATGGAATAGACTGAAATCAAATTGACTACATCTGTGGAAAGAAAAGATGGAAAGGTTCCATGTCATCAGCCAAAACAAAGTTGAGGGCAGATTGTGAGAAAGACCATCAATTGTTCATATACAAGTTCAGACTGAAGCTGAAGAGAATTAGAACAGGTTTCTCCCTAATGAGAGCCAAAATATGACCATAAACATATTCCACCTGATTTTAGAGATCATCTCAAGAATAGATGTAATGCATTATACACTAAAGATCGAAGACCAGAAGAGTTGCAGGATGACATCAAGAACATCACACAGGAAAAAAGCAAAAGGTCATTAAGAAGACAAGAAGGACCCCCAAAAAACAAACAAACAAACAAACAAAAAACCCAGAGGGAACAGAAACAAATACTGTTGAATGATAATGCAAGGAGGAGATTGTAATCATTGCAATGAAACAATGGTGTAAAGCCGATATTCTATCATGTAGACTATCACTCCGGAAAGAATAGCATCCAGCTGCTAAGAAGAGAGGGCACACGCACAAGAACACCCACACTTGCAGATAATACCCACTTGACCTCCTTCAATGACTGAATGATCAGAGCTCAACTAGAAGAAGAAAGAAGAGGAAAAAAAGAGTAATCTGATACAATATGATGAACTTGACCTACACCTATGGATGCAGTAGCTCAAAAGAGGGAACAAATCCTTACAGTGAGGATCATTCCCACCCCCTCCATATACAGAGTAGACAAGGATGGCCAACTTGGAAATTGGCTACCCAAAGGTGGGGGCTACAAAGGCAAGAAGTGACCAGCTTACAAGCTTTCAAGAGAGAACCTAGATCCAGAGGGCACAGAGGAAGGTAGAATCTCCAATGAGTAATATCCAATCTGTCTAGGCGGGCTGATGAAAGGAAATGCGGACAGGTCTCTTGTGATACAATAGTGAATAATTGTTATCAGGACTGCTTGTGAGGGTTGGAAATGTAAAGGACACATTTTGTAGCAAGGAGGGGAGTGATTAACTTTGCAGTCAAGGAGCAGAGGTCCCGAGAGCGGGACCCTACCCAGAGAATCAGTGATGCCAGAGATGGAGGCAGAGATGATGATGTGGAAAGATGGGGCAGCTGGGGAGTTTAGACCCAGAGAGGGAGAGGGGCTGTGTGCTGAGGACTGGGTGGCAGGTTTGCAGGGTATACCCTTTGGTTAGTTGATGATGCATGGAGGGGATTGTAACCATGGCAATGAAATGATATACGATAGGATGTATGTAAAACTAATGTTCTCCCATATAAACTATCACATAATTCACAATAAAACATTTTTTAAAAAGAAGGAAAGAATAAAATGGATATCAGAAGACACTCTGAAACTTTCTCTCCAGCATAGAGATGCTAAAGCAAATGGAGACATGAGGAGGTAAAAGAGCTGAATAGAAAATGTCAAAGAGAAGCTCAAGAAGATAAAGTTAAGTATTATAATGAACTGTGCAAAGACCTAGAGTTAGAAAACCAAAAGGGAAGAATGTGCTCAGCATTCTTGAAGAAAAATTCAAACCTTGACTTGCAATACTGAAAGGTTCCATGAACAAGATATTGAATGATGCAGAAAGTATCAAAATAAGATGGAAGGAATACACAGAGTCACTGTACCAAAAAGAAATGGTTGATGTTCAACCATTTCAAGAGATAGCACATGATCAAGAACCAGTGTTACTGAAGGAAGAAGTCCAAGGTTCACTGAAGGCATTTGCAGAGAACAAAGCTTTGGGAATTGATGGAATGAATACCAATTGAAATCTTTCAACAAACTGATGCAGCAATGGAGGCACTTGCTCATCTATGCCAAGAAATTTGGAAGACAACTATCTGGCCAACTGATTGGGAGAGATCTATATGTGTGCCTATTCCACAGAGAGGTGACCCAGCAGAATGTGGCAATCATCAGACAGTATCATGAATACCACATGCAAGGAAATTTTTGCTTAATTCAAAAATGGCTGGAACAGCCAGAGGTTCAAGTCAGGTGAGGATGAGAATGTGGGATGAGGAATATCATTGTTGACATCAGATGAATATTGACTGAAAGCAGAGATTACCAAAAAGATGTTTACCTATGCTTTATTGACTATGCAAAGGCTTTCCATTGTGAAGATCATGACAAGCTACAGATGACAATGCAAAAAATGGGTTTTCCAGAACACTTCGTTGTATTCATGAGGCAATCATTCAAACACAACGAGGGCACACTGAGTGGTTTAAAATCAGGAAAGGTGTGCATCAGGGCTGTATCTATCACCATACTTGTTTAATCTGTGTGCTGAGCAAATAATCCAAGAAGCTGGATTGGAAGAAGACTCATTAACAATCTGTGGCATGCAGATGATGCAAACTTGCTTGCTGAAAGCAAAGAGGACTTAAAATAATTAACTGGTGAAGATCAAAGACCACAATCTTCAGCATGGGTTGCACCTCAATGTAAAGAAAACAAAAATCCTCACAACTGGACCAATAAATAACATCATGATAAATGGAGAAAAGATTGAGGTAATCAAGGACTTCATTTTTCTTGGATCCACAACCAATACTCATGGGAGCAGCAGTCAAGACATCAAATGACATATTAGGTAAACTTGCTGCACAAGACCTCTTTAAAGTCTTTCATGAGCAAAGATGTCAGCTTGAGGACAAAGTTGTGCCTGGCTCAAGCCATGGTATTTTCAATAGCTTCAAATGCATGTGAAAGTTGGACAGTGAATAAGGAAGACTGTAGATGAAATGATGCATTTGAGTTATGTTGGAGGAGAGTATTAAAGGTACCATGGACTGCAAGAACAATACAAATGTGTTGGAAGAAGTACAGCCAGAATGCACCTTAAAAGCCAGGATGTCGAGACTTAAGTCTCTCATACTTTGGGTATCTTATCAGGAGGGACCAATCCCTAGAGAAGGACATCATGGCAGCAGCAATGGGCTCCAACGTAACAATTGTGAGGCTAGAGCAGCACCGGGCAATGTTTCATTTTGTTGTGCATAGGGTCGATATGAGTCAGGACCAACTCCACAGCATCTAACAATAAACAATAACAATTCCACCTTTAATCCTCTTACTGGTATCAATCACATCAAATCACATCAGGGAGAATAGCTACATCTCAACTGGCAAACCACTGAGAATCCGGACTAAGTCAAGTTGACACAAAACCTTAACTATCACATCAGCTCTCTCTTCTTTTATCTCTTTTAAGATGAAAGGTGTTGCTAGGAAGTTGAGAAGCTCGATTTTTTAGCAGGGCTCCTCCCCCATTTTATGTCTTTCTTCCCAAGGTAACTTTGGGCCTAAAGCAAAGCCTGTGAGTCCTCCAGAAACCAGGGCAGCATGGTCTGTGTCTCTGGCTTTCCCTGAAGTGGCTCCACCAAGGCTGGCCAGTGCACAGGCCCATAGGCCATTCACACAGACCAGGCTTTGATGGCTCTCCCTGGGGTGATTCCTGCCTCTCTGCCCTCAGCCACAAGCCTCACTGAAGCCCCTTGGCCTTTAGCCATGAGCTGGCCCCTCTGTTGCTACTCTGAATGTGGTTCCACCTCATCCTCAGAACCTCTTCTTCCTGGCCTCAAGCTCCTGCAGGGCTGGAGGATGCTCAGTACTTCTAGACCCTTCAAGAGAACACATAGGACAGGAAGCTGTCCAGTAGGATGGAGGAAGCAGGCCTGCCCATTGGATCCCTTCATCCTGCCACTTTCTCGGTCTTCCCCTGAAGGGCAGGAGTTAACTGAGTCTGTCACAGGTGAACTGCAGTTCCTGAACCGGGGCTACTCTACTGTCCTTCCAAAGAATTGGGAAGGCAGAACACACTTATCCCACACAAAAGAAGTTACAGGGACAAGAGACTTAGGGAAATGAAAGATGGGTCTATCAGCATAGACACCCTACTGGGAGGAGGAAGTTTACCTTCCAGCACAGTTTGGCTTCTTCCTCAGGGGTATACTCCTGGCTCAAGTGCTCAAGCAGCCAATCCAGGAAAGTGGTTCATAGAAGATTTCCTTGAATCCAGTTTCAGGTCTCAACTTATCAATAACTACCTTTACTTCCTCTTACAAACAGTCTTGTCTTTCCCACACCCCTCTTTTCAGAAATCCCTCACTACTGAGGTTGGCCATACCCTTCTTTCCCTGTTCTAACCACCTAATAAGCCCTCTCCATTTATAGCTGTGCTTTTGACAACATGTAAAGGCAGCTCCAAGTGTTTAGGAATTCCCTCTGTTCGTGTCCACTGTCTCAAGATGGCCTCAACCAATAAATCAGCACTGACCAAGAGGCAAGCGAGGACGCCTTTCTAGAGAGGTGAGAAGAAAGCACACCTGCAGATCCTTCAAGCATCTTGTTGGTAACATTTTGATACAGCTGAGAATCCTCCCAGCTGAGAGCATGGGGGGATGGGGGAGTGCACCTTCCCTTGTGTACATGAACACTGAGGCTAAGAAAGAGATTCACCCCAAATCACACGGCTACTAAGTACAAGACCCAGGGTTCCAGGACACATCTGGCCACCTCCTTCCACTCTCGCAGAATGATGAAAGAGGGCTTCGTATCTTAAAAATTACTTTTTAACTAATTTGTTCCACCAAGAGAGCAGAGGCCTTTCTTAGACTAACCCTGTTTTGCCGCTCCATGCCATCTCCATTAGTTCAGGCCCAGGAATGCACAAAGAATGATGGGAATGTCCCACACCTGAATAGCTGCCATCTGGGTCACAGGGAGATAAAGCCTGCCCTGGATGAGAGGCTCCAGGCCCACTCAGCTGAGTGGACCGAGGGGGACAGTATTCTGAGTTACTGAGCCACGCCATGAGTGAAGGGTAGGCCAGCCCTCCAGGTCCCATAATAGCAAGTTTCTAAAAACCAGACAAAAGGAACTGGTGGGGAAACAAGCAGGAGGTGTGTTAAGTAACACACACAGTCAGGAAAGCACGTAGTTCAATGGAGGGGGATGCAAAACCAGGAGCTAGATAGAGGGGCAGCTGGGCACTGATCCCAGCTGCTGTGGCCAGGCTCACCATCAGACGAGGGGACTGTCTGGTGGGTGCCAGGAGCTCCAGGAGGCCTGGCCCCAAGGAGACGCTGCCCTGCTTTCCCTGTCCCAGCCTCTGGCCTGAAGTACTACGAGGAAGTGGCCTGTGCAGGGACCCAGCCCCTCAAGAGAGTAGAGAGCCAGACGGAGAATAGGCCTGGGAACAAACAACACATGTGCCCAGAAATCCTCTCACATCAGGACAAAAGCGACTGTTTAAGCCTTGAGCCCTGCGTAACAACTGATAATTTCATCAAAGGGAGGCTTTATGTGGGTAAGTTTGTTGCTAGGATTTAATATTAGTTTTTCTTTTATTGTATTTATTTTTAGTCAAGCGATACTGGTTATCCATTTGTATTTAAAAAGGGAGGAAGGAGTGTATTTAAAGTAAGCACTGAGGTAAATGAATCAGTGGTACACAAAGCAACATAGAACAAGACAGGCTGAGGTGTGGAAACACCTCCACAACTGTGGAACACCCCAGGGCAATGGGACCCCCAAGTACTACAGAACCCCCTAGGGCTGGGGGACTCCTGAGGGCAGTGTCCCCTCAACCCCCAGGACTATAGGACCAGAGGGAAGGGGAAGCTCACAATCCATTTTGTTCACTGTTGCGTCTCTCTGCTCAGGATCAGGATCAGGCCTGGCACGCAGAGGGTCAGCCACGTGCTAGGTCCCAAGCAAGGTCCAGCTGGGCCACTGCACTCGGAGGGGATATGCCGCTGCCTGCTTGGGCCACACTGGCTCTCAGCCCTCTGTCACCCACAGGCAGCAGCCCCATCCGTCCTGCCACAAGCAGCCTGCGTTTGTACTGACGGGAGAGCATTCATCAGAGCTCACAGGCAATTACATTTATCACTGCAGGCACCTGATTAGACCACCTCGTCGGCTGCGGCTGGGTGCTACCAGGCAGGGTAATTGAGGCAGGGCTGATTGGGCCGGAAGGTGAGCAGGGTCTGTGTTGGCTGTGAGCGCAGGCCACGTCACACCCCAAAGGGGGTGCATTTGCTAAATTTGTTTCCGATGCAATTTCATGGTGATTACACTGATTTCTCTTTAGTAATTGAGCCGGGCGCTTAGCTGGAAGCCTGCAACCTGGCTTTCAGCAGTCCTGTGTTGGAGCAAGGGGCATTGACTGACTTCTGGACCACCGCGTTCCAGGTGGGCTGCTAACTGAAAGGTCAGCAGTTCGAATCCACCAACCATTCTGTGAGAAAGACGAGGCTTTTTGCTCCCATAAATATTTCCCGCCTCAGAAATCCTACACAGGGTTGCTCTAAGTTGGAATCAACTCCATTGCAGTGGGCTTTGGGAAACAGGAAAGATGAGAGAGGGGCATGTGATGTGGACTGAGACCCTCAGGCCTCTCTCCTGGCAAGCTCGGGCTTGGGGGTCTGAGGTTGCCACAGCCCCCAGCTCACTGGACACAGGGTTCTGGTCAAAAACACCACAGTATGTAGTCAACACCATCACTGGCTGGGATCTGCCTGGGACATGGGCAGAGATATGCCCAGGCCCCCATGCCCACCCGTGGTGGGAAGAGGATGGGTGCAGTGCTAGAGACACAAGGCCACCTGCTCAAAGCCACGAAACCATTGTTCACGAAACCATTGTTTACGAGACCAAACAAGTCTGTGCTAGAAAGGGCTCCAAAGAATGTAGGTAAGCATCTCCATCACTGGGTTCCAAGTGAAGACTCCCTGCTAACTAGGGCCCCCGCCAACCCTGTCTGGGACATGAAGCCACCGCACCCTGCTGTCCAGGGATGCGCTTCCACGTCACCAGTAGCACCAGGATGCTCTGTAGCAGGGTTGGAATTTTGACATGATCTCCAGGGAGCCCTGCCCCACATAAGGAGGTGTTAGTCACTGCGGAGCCATCCACAGCCCACTGTGCATGACCTTCACCTCAGCCTTTATAGTGTCCAGGCTGGGGTGCCCTAGAGTCCACCGGAATCTCTGGAGTGAGGTCTGGCACTGGCATTTTGCTCAAACCTCACCCAGGCACCACCCAGGTTCTTGGAAGGTGGTTACACAGTCATCTGGGGAGACCCATTGTGTCAGCACACCCCGGGCTGGGAAGCGGTGGAGGTCCCTACTCATCTAACACAGGTTCTCCCAGCTTACTGCGCCACACCCACCACCTCCCAGGTGTGTGCTGAGCTCTGCTGACTCCTCCTCCCACTATGTCCCGACCAATGACCCTCCAGGACCTTCCTTGCCAGGAGCCTTGCCCTGTCACCTCCTACCAGCCCACCCCAAAAGGAAAAACGCAGAGCCAGGCAGTGTAGCAAAAATGTTTAATCTCTCCATCATGTGTGTGTATTTACAAGTACTAAATCTGAGGAACAGTAAAATAGGAAACAACCGTGTATATACACACTCTGAGGCCGCGTGCCCAGCAGCCACGGCCACTGCCGGGACACCACCACGGGGCTTGTTAGAGCGTAGACGCAGGGCCGCTGTTTGCGGGTGGGGGTCTTCAGCATTAAAGGACAGCTAATTGTGGACTTCGTCTTAAAAATATCCTCTCTACATACATCTATTCTAGCTGTGTAGCACCAACGACGTGAGCCATCATGCCCCAAGCCAGGAGAGCCACCAGACGAGGCCCTCAAAAAGGTCACACCAGCAGGGTGGGGAAGGATGCTTTGGTTCCTCGGTGGAAACAGGCCCTCCCCGGCATGTGGGGGGCAGGGAGGGGGGCACCAGGCAGAGCCCGTGTGAGGCAGGCCAGTGCCACAAGCCAGGGGCCCACCCCAGTCTGCCCCTTGGCAGCCCTGACCCTGTGGTCAAGGTTGGATAGGGGCAGGGCCCACAGCCAGGGTCAGCCTCTGGGGTACAGGGTAAGCTCGAGGTATATCAGGGCCCCCTTAGAGGCCTCAGGTTCCTAAACCATGGGTGTGCTATCCTCGGGGCACCCCTGAAGCATAGTCCAGGAAAGGAGGTGAGCCAGGCAGGGTCAGGCTGTGGCAGACACCGAGACCCCACAGGCCCTCGTGCAGGACAGGCAGTAGCAGCAGTGTTGGGCGGGCCAGGGTGTCACCTGAACAGCACCTCCACTGGAACCCAGTCTCCACAAACCTGGCCTGCTTCAACCCCACTCCTTCAGGACCCCTCTCCTAAGCCAAGGGGCAGAGGCCTACCCCAGAGCCAGGAAAGCCAGGAAGGCTCAAGACAGGAACCAGCCCTCAGCTCCCCTTGGAGGGTGTGTGCCCAGCAACACCTGGGGCCTACTGAGCTGGGAGATGGCATGTTCGGAATCGGCTTGTTAAACGCATATGTAAACAGATATTGCTAAAGTGCTTGCGACTTAACACGGGTGTGTGCTCCAGGGCCCAAGTCCCTATGGGCTCTCTGCGGGGAGGGCCACAGGGACTAGGGCCACTGGGCAGGGTGCCCACCCCTCAGTGCGAAGCTTCGGCAGGGAGGGGGCTGGGGTGGGCTCTGGAGAGGATGGCCGGGGAAGCCCAACCTGACCAAGGTGGAAGTGGAAGCACAGGCAGCTTTGCTCAAAGCCAGTGTCCAGGGCAGAACTCTAGGGGGCACTGCTGCTCGGAGCCAGGCCTTGCCAGATAGCATCAACGTGGGCACCGGAGGCACCCGGGGAATGGGGCGCACAGCCAAATCCAGAAGGAACAGAGACCCAGTCCCAGGTTCCTTTGGCCCCCAGTGACCAGGGCAGCCTGAGCGCAAGCAATGGGCAGTCCTGAGCCTCTTGCAGGCCCCGGGGTCTGGGACACCCAGTCTCCCTGGGTCAAGGAGCTTCCTGAGTCAGGTGCCGCTTTGACATGGCCCCCATGCAGGAGGGCTCCCGTGCTCAGGAGGGCCACGTGCGACAGCCTGGGGGTGTTCTTCTGCTGGGCTGGGCTGAAGGCAAGCTGGCCTGGCCACAGTTAGCTGTCCCTTAAAGTCGTGGGGTCTTTAGTACCATTGGCGTGAACTCAAAAGGGGCGGCCGCTGGTTTGCTTTCACAAGTGACTAATTAATTAAAAAAAAAAAACATAAAAAAGGTCTAACAACCTCTAGTACCAACACTTGCAGGTTTAAAAAGATCAACTCAGACTAAACGCTAGGACAGTCATGCAGTCACCACGGCCTCCCGCCGTGTGCTTGGGTGGCGGGAAGGACACCCCCTCAGTCCGATAGGGCACACAGCAGTTAGGTCCAGCACGAGGCCCCCAAAGGGGCAGATCTGCACTTCCCTGGACCATTTGATATTCTTCCCACTGCCTTAAAGTTCTTGTTCTCAATGGTCTGTCAAACTTTCTCCATCACTGACTACACATACCCGCCCAGTGGGTCTGGAGGCAGAGGCAGGAGCCACTTGAGACTATATATATATTTACAGGTCTTTCATTAAAAACCGGTCCATTCTTGCTCACTAGGGTGAGAGTGGGTAGAAGCTGGTTTTGCTGTCCCTCTGCTCCATGGCCTCCAGTGCCCAGTCACTGTCATCACCCATGCGGCCAACAGGGTTTCCTTCCCCCTACTAAAAATACTACAATTCCCAGATGTGCCACCACCCCACAGACACTGTTGAGATGCCAGCCTGGAAGCCACTGGAGGGGAGGAGGTGGGAAGTGGGGGCAGAGGGAGAACAGAGGGGAGAGCGGTGACAGGAGCTTGGTGGCCAAGGAGGACCCACACCACTCCTGGACAGCTAGGGACTGGCTTGGGAGCAATAAATAACAAGCGTGCACACTGGGACCTGGACGGAGCCCGGGCCCAAGGAGCTTCCAGGAGCGAAGCCCTGAGGAGAGAGGGAGCGCCTGAGCCCAGCCCGAGGTTACTGGAGCTGTGCAGCCCCTCCATAGGAGGGGAGTCTGGAGGGCACCTCTCTGGGCGGGGGACACAGCACTCCGGGCCTGGCCTGCAGGAGCACGCGGTGAATCAGGGTGGTGATGGCAGGCATGGGGGGCCCAGCAATCCTGTCTCATCCTGACCCAGCCCAGACCCTTAGCATCTCCCTCAGCAAGATGCCAACCTGGCCCGCCCATGGCTGTGCCACAGCCAGAGGCACCTACCAACAGTCACCCTCAAACGTCCCACTGTACCCCATGAAGCCCAGCAGGCAGCAAGCCCACCGCCTGCGCCCTCTCCCTGGTGCACAAACATAGAGAAGCAGGCCCACAGGCACGTCCATTCACATAAAACCAGCTCCATGCCAGGCAAGGCTCAGAGGGGCCGGAGGACTTGGTCCACGGAGACTTGAGGTCAGCTGTGCGGAGTGCCACAGTCCTGGGGCTCTGAGCACCTCTGATCACCCCAGAGACAAGGGCCATGGGGCTGCCACGGGGCCTCCTTGCCCTGGCCTGGCCTGCTGGCTCCGCACTGCCTGTCCCCGTCCTAGGCAAAGGTGCTGACCACTGCTTCAGCTGCTCAGAGACATGGTGTCCACTACCTGCTCTAGCTTGCTCCGGAGCCGCTGCCGCCGCGCCTGCTCATCCTTCTCCAGCGCCACCAAGATCTGGGGGTAGGTGGGGATGGGAGGGAGAATTGGGCAGTGCTCCAAAGGGAACAGGCACCCAAGGTCACACAGGAGGGTGTGCTGTGCTGTGGTACCAGCTGTTGGGTGGCTCATTTCTGTCCCCATATCCTATGTGTCAGTCCTGGTGTGGCACTGTGAGTTAATGCACTGGACTGTAAAGTTGGTTTGAACTGCAAGGTTGGCAGTTCAAGCTCACCAGCTACTCCTCAGAACCCTACGCAGGGTTGCTATGCAGTATTTAACAACCACCACTACCCTCTGTGTCGGGAGCACAGCCATGGCCAGCCCAGACAACCCCAAGGCTTGAATCCTTCCCTTATGCTCCCAAGGCAGCACCGCCCACCTCCCCCCTCAAGCAGGTGACTCAGTGAAGGCCAGGCCTCCAAACTCGGGCCCCGCCCTGTCTGTCAACATGGACTTGAACTGCTCATCACTCTGTCCTCACATGACACTCTCACTTCCAAGGCACATGGAGCCTTGGGATTCGCCCAGATAGGCCACAGTCCCTCTGGTCCTGCAGCTCAAACTCTCCTTCCCAGTTCCAAGGAAGCAGACCACCAGATTTCGGGCCCACCTGGCTCAGAAACTGCTACCAGCCACACCTGCCCCTCGGGAAACCCTGATCCCAGACCTTCCTACCCCAGCATGGCCCAACTATTTCTGAGTGCTGCCCTGACAGGCAGGTGGGAATTGGCAGAGCCTGAGGCTGGCTCCACCCACACCCCCTTTGAGGGTCCCTCGCACCCAGGCTCACCTCATCCTTGTACTTGGTGATATAGGAGTAGATCTCGTGCAGGGCACTCATGCTATTGAACTGGCTCAGGTGCAGCCTCGACTGCTCAGCAAGGTATGCACTCATGTCCTGGTCGCTGATGGCCGGCATCTTGGCGATGTCAGCATAGTACCTGTAGATGGCCAAGCGGGTGCAGCTTGAGTCCTGGCTCTGCCTGCCCTGCGGCCTACTCCACCCCCAGCCCGCACATGCCCCGCACCTCTCCACCCAGCTCTTGTAGTTGGGGATGTCCTTGGCGTAGAGCAGCTTGTTGGAGGGGGAGTCCTTGCCCAGCTTGTGCTCGGACGTGGAGCAGGAGTCCATGAAGGTCTGGGCCACCACTGAGAGGCATGCGTCCGTGATGCTACTCTTGTGGATGTCGAACACGAACTGCGGGTTCTTGATGACGTTCACCCAGAAGCGTAGGGGCAAGCTGCAGGCAGGAAAGCCTAATCAGAGCTATCTAGAGGCAGCCTGGCCCACACCTTAGGCCAGGGCGAGACCCCAGCCCTCACAGTGCGGCCCTGCTGACTCCTGACTTAAAAGTAGCCATGGCCAACTCACACAGATGGGAAAACTGAGGCCCAGAGAGGGGCGGGGTGAGTGAGAGCTACCTCCTAATGACCATGCACAGACACATGACACACACGTGGTCCCACGCAAGCACATGGCACACACAGGCATGCACAACACAAGCGCCGTCACATAGGCCTGGCTGCAGTGCCTGACTACACAGAAATAGTCACCCACTAGTGCACGGTCAGAGTGACATGTGCAGTTACAGGCACACAGCCACGTGAGCAAGATCCCACACAAAGCCAGTCACACACACACACACAGGGGACACAGCCACACCGCCCACAGTCCCCCATTCCCTGTGTACCAGTTGCTCTTCCAGGTGTGCCGCACATCGGCATCATGGATCTGATGCTTGTCTGCCTGTTCATCCAGGAAGTCAAACATGTACTTGATGGCCAGCGGCAGGGCACTGCCCCGGTGAGCCGTGCTGAAGATGGTCTCAAACAGGTCATCCACAAACTTCTGCAGTGTGCCCTGGAATGGGAAGCAGTACAGTTCCAGCTTCCATCCAGCCATCAGCCCTTCCGGCCTCCCTGTGCCGAGGGCTCACCTTGGTGGCCAGCAACCGCGTCAGGTAAATCTCGGAGACCATCTTGCTGCCACGGTCGCCCTCACGCTGGTCCAGGTGGTCGTGGTTCTTTACCAGGTGCCAGAGTTTGGTGCCGCTCTCCAGGTCGGGCGTGATCATGGGGGTGCGTGAACGCAGGCTGTCGGGGCTGCTGGCTGTGCGCAGCATGCTCTCTGTGGACACACAGCTGTCAGCAGCTCCTCAGCCCCACTCACTGAGGACCCTACCAGCAATGTCAGGCTGCCAGCTCCCGGCACCAGGCTAGCACTGACGGGCTCCAGGAAAAGGGTCCTACATGCTGGTTCCTCCACTCACCGTATCTGCTGAGGGACTTGGTGAAGGTGGAGGAATTGGAAATGTTGTAGGCAGACGTCTGCTTGGGCACCAGCGCCACTGAGGACCCATCTGTCACCTGGGAGCAGAGTTGGGAGTCACTGGGCTTATGTCCCTGACGTTACCACCCTACTCTGAGCCTCAATTTCCTCATCAGGACACTCCAGACTGTTGGATGATGTTGGGACAGTTCACATACATGATTCCTGGGCCTTATTTCCCCACATTTACCTCACATCCCAGGTCAGCCAGAACCGGGCGGCAGAGCAAGCCGGGGTCCTCACACTGACCCATGCCGCACTACACAGCCCCTGAGAAGAGCCCTAGCCCACTGGACAGCCCATGGGTAGTCACCTGGTAGTGAGCCAGTGTGTTCAACCTCTTCCAGTCATTGTCAATCTTGGTGGTGACATCCTCATCTTGCAGAATGATCCGTGCCATGCGGCCCTGGCGCCACTCTGCAGAGAGGGAGGAGGCGGGAGGCGGCTCGGGCACAAGGGAAGGAGGGAACAGGAGACCCTGACTCTGAACAGCCCCAGCCTTCAGCACAGAGCACCTGCCCGTGGGGATGTGCTGGCTGCAGCCTTTCTTCTTGCCCTCATCTCCCACCCAAGGGGAGCCAGCCCCACTGTCAGAGCTCCCTGTGGGCCCAGGCTCCAGGCCTACATCCTTGCCTGACACTCTAAGCTCCCGTCACATCTACCCTGGGCTCCAGAACTTGGCCCCCAAACCTGTTCTTCCTCCTTCCTCCAGAGTCCTGACTGGGCTAGTGGCACCTCCACCTGCCCCATCACTCAAGCTAGGAGTGCTCTCCCCTGGCTGTGACAGCTCCCACCTCCAGGTGTTTCCGCTCCAGAGGTCTGGACACTGCCCTTCATTCTCTCTTTGCCTGGTTGCCTCCCCCTGTTCAGTGTGCAGTTTCTACACGGTCTCCCTGCTCTGTTTCCACTCTCAGCCCCAGGCTGGCCTTACTGCCCTAGTCTAGTAGCCACCAGCTCCCAACCCCAGCCCGCACTCCAAGTACCCAGGCTACCGCACTGCCCACCTGGCTATCTGTAGCTCCAACTTTAGGCCCTCACCCACACAACCCATACCCTCATCAGGCTCACCCAAGTCCATGTCCCCCGCCTTGGGCCGCTGGGAGTAGGGCACGCCCTTATAAACAGCATCCAGCAACTTCTCCTTGACCTGCGTAACTGTGTCGCAGTTGAGCCCCTTCACTGGCACCTCGGGTGCATTCTCATTCTCGGGGTTCACACAGTTGAGGGTCTGCAGACAGGGCAGGGTGACACCATCAAGCCCCTTCATCACCACATCCCCGTCAGCCCAATGGGACCCGCTCTGACTGCAAGGGTGAAGCGGTGGTGGTGCTCACCAGGGTCTTGTAATCAATCTGCTGGCGGATAAGTTTGTCCTCACTCAGCGAGTAGCGGGCCTCGCCTGTGATCGCGTCAATGGGACCCTTCTCCATCTGCTGCTTGATGGCACAATACAGCATGAAGAGCGGCTCCCCTGCACACTCCTGAGGTGCAGGGCGGGCATCAGGCAAAAGGAGAGAGGAAACATCCAAACTGCTTTTAGGGAGCAAGCACCACCCGAGGCCGGACAAAAGTAAATCAGTACCACCAAAGACCAATCCCCGTCAAGAAATACCAATCAAACCTTGTCTCCTAGGTCTCACTGGTCTTTCAGAACTGGGCCCAGTGTCCCTTCCCAGAAGCCCACCTTGACTGCCTGGACACGAGGCTGTCCTCCCGCCTCAGTTGCGACACACGGCTGCACCCCCCTTTCTGTCGTCATGTGCACTGTGATGACTCTCTATCTGCTGCCCGGCTCCCCCTCCAGAGCAGAAGCTGCCTGTGGGCCACGGTACATCTGCATGCTCATGGGATTCCCAGTGCCGAGCACAGTACACAGGCTCGTGTCACCACACTGCAGTGCGGAAAGCTGCCCACCCCTACTCCGTGGCCCTGGCTGTCCTGCCTGCCCCACAGCCCTGGACAACAGTCCGTATGTGCCCGACCCTGGCCACCTGGAGGCATTCCAGCCCTGGCAAACAATCCTGCTTTGGTGTTTAGTAATGCACTGCCCCTGTAACCAGATGCTACAGACCCCTCCTGAGCATCTGTGACAATTAGACAGCTGCTAAGGAGCAGCCGTAAGCACAGACCATCCAAAACCTCCCAACAACACGCTTGTCTTTGAAATTATGTTTCATTTGCAAACTTAGCTTCATTAAGTGGGTCGGGAAGAGAGAAGACAGGGGTGTGGGTCAAGGCACAGAGTCATTAATAAGCTGCTGTGACTCAGAAACACCATCTGAAAGTAGTGCGGAGAGAAGAGCCTGCCAGGGCCTCCTCACAAAACCCAACACTGCAGCCCTCTCAGGAGGCAGAAAGGCACATAACTACATCTCTCTAGGCCAGAGAGGTGAGGTCACTGGCCCAAGGTCACACAACGAATAAGCGGAAAAGCCAGAATTCAAACCGAAATTAAACTGACTACAAGCAAGCATCATCAGAAAGGCGCCCGGCTGGCTGTGTGGCTCAACCCTGCCCTGTAGCCCCCCTGACCCTTCTTCTATGGGATCTCCCCAAATGATGAGACCGGGAGTCAATAAGGCCCAGAACCTAAGGGCCCATTTCAGCCAATACTGTCACTGAGCCCCACAACGAGGGAAGAACAGCGGCCAGGGCCTCGCGGGCTCCCTCCAGCTGTGATGTGCAGTAACTGCCTGAAGACAGCGCTACTGCTCCCAGCAAAAGAATCTCTCAATGCAACTTGACAAGGAATGCCAATGTACAGGCTTCCCCACTTGGGAAAATCAAGTTAGATCCCTGCCTCACACCACACACAAACAAAACTCATTTCTCAGTATAACCCAGGAGAGCTCAGGAAGATAAAATGTACAAGTTTACATGTTAAAAAAAAACTCCCACAAACCGCTAGAAAAAATAAGTCCTAGGTCATTCAAAGGTGAAATACAGGTATGCAAATGAAAGCAACAAGCTATCCATTCCCACTTATCAAACTGACAAAAATGAAAAAGACTGATAAGCAGGTGTTATCAAAGACGAGGGTAATGGGCATGCAAACACTGCTGGCAGGAAAACAAACAAGCGTGTGCAACATTTTCCACAGGGCAGTTTCATGGCATGAAGCACAATTAAATAGGAGTGTGCCCGATCCCCTGCAACTGCTCCAGGAAATCCATCTAGACACATATGGTAGACAGTGCGTACTGCATCAAAGTGGGCTGAGGATAGCTCCTGGTGGGGCCACACTCCTGACACCTGCTGCCATGCCCCCACCACAACATTACACGGCTGTCAAAAGAGCAGGCAAGCATGGAGCACTGCCCGGGAGATGCTGCAGCACTGCCCAAAACTGGTGTGGGAGGCAGGGCCGGTGCAAAGTATATGCCAAAAGCCTTTCCTGAGAAAACACAGAGCTCCATGGATTCTTCTTAATGCTAAACTACACTCTGCTTATAGACATGTGCTTCAGTTCCAAAGACAGTCTGGGAGGACAAAGCCCCAATCACTGATGGAATCACCTTCAAAACTGGTGGGGGTAGGGTGTGCTCACTCCTTTAGACCCACTTATGTGTGCTAATATGAACACAAATTGCTTTTCTAGCTATGTTGTTTGTTTCTAAAAAGAGAAAAACATTTTAATATGGAGTTGGCTTGTTTGCAAATAGCACATGGGGGGGGGGGGGACCCAATCACCAATGATATAAACAGGAAATGCCCCCAAAGCCATTTGGAGGACCCAATGGGTAACAAACATTTCTCCCCTGCTCCAAGATGCTGTGATGTGTGGGGAATGGACACACAAGCTAATCCCAGCATGCCTCCGTAGGAAGAAACTTCACCTGCACCGTATCCTCTGGTCTAGTACCCATGTCCTCTGTGTCATAAGAGTCAGACCAGAATTTCAAATAAGGGTTGGCCTGCTGAGAGTAGAGCTGCTCAAAGCTTCCAGTGGGCCTCAGTGAGGACTCTGACCTTGGCCATTCTCCTCCACGTGTATGTCATTCTGGCCCAAGTTAGACTTCTGTTACTGCTTTCTTTGCCGGGTTGGACTCCCCGCCCCTGCCTTACTTGTTCCTCATCCTGGAAGTAGCTCCCCAAAAGGGCCAGAGCACAGCTCCTTGGACGATACACCCAACCCTACCTTCTCTGCTAGGAGCCCCTCCCAGGCAGCTGAACTGATCCCATCCCTGTGGGTGTGGGTGTGTGTGTGCAGGATCAGGACCAAACAAAGACCATCACACTGAGAAGGTGTGTGCCCAGTCTCAGTCCTCGGACACAGACAGCTAACAAGCATGCGGTGAGCTATGAAAGAGGTTCAGAAAGTGTGTGCAAAGAAATCTTTTAGTTCCATTGTTCCATCCACCTTTGAAGCCCCCTCGTCCCTCATGTGCACAAAAGGGCACTTTCACAGGTGCTGACAACCATGACACACTGAGATGCCACACGCTATCTCACTGAGAACACCAAGGCTCGGTGCCCTGCTTCCTCCTGCCCTGGGCAGCTGCCACTTCTCCCCTTGGCCTAGGAGGCTCCTGCCTTCGCCTCCTCAGACCACGCTCAATCTCACCCTCCCTGAACCACTACTCAGGCCCCCGGCGACACGCCCACTGCAGCAACTTGCTCTTTTCCAAGGAGAGAGTCACACAGCTAAGCAGCCGCCAGCTCCAACCCCTCCCGAGCCACGGGCGATACTGTCTCACTCACTTACAACCCCAGCACCCCCTCCAATACCAAACAACACAGCAAACACCAGGCTTGAGGCTGGGTACCAACACATGAGGACATGGGCCCTGCACACCACACCTTCAGTTCTTCCACAAGAAGCCAGAGCTCTCGATTTTTTTGTGTAGTCTCTTAAAGTGCAGGCAGCCCCCTGGACACATGTCGCGCCTGGGGGCAACCAGTGTACACGTCTACCTCAGCCCTGTACTGAGGCTGGACACCAGCACAGGGACTGAGCAGGTCTGTCTGGTAAGCACAGAGGGAGCCCTCGAACCAACCCACCCACAATGGATAGCAGACAAGAGTCCCTCTGAACTTCCACCCTGCTCCAGGCCTGGCCCAGCACTGGGTGCCCAAATGGCCTTGTTGGGCTGGTGGGAAGAGGACATTCTGAGGAAGGAAAGGACAAGTGTCTTCTGGGGGCTCACACCAGGCTGCCCACCTGAGCAGGACTCTACTGGGATTCTGCCAGCTGTCTGCACCCTTGTACTCTGCCCCTGAATGCTGCCCGCCAAAACACATGCACCCTCCTCCATCTCCCCAACTCTGTGCATCCCTTCGGCCTACCTTGAGGAACTTGTATAAAAGGAAGGTGAACCAGTTGGTCAGCATTTTCTCTGCCACCGACTCAGTCCTGGGGGGAGGGGGAGGGAATGGACAACACAGGCATGAACTAGCACCCTCATCTTCCTTGCCCCCACCCTCTGCTCTTGCTATGGCTTTAAAAGTTGCCGTGGAGACAGCGACCCCAGTTTTCTGCCAAGCAGAGGTCAGATCTCTGCCGGGAGGTGTGAGGCCAGCACTGAGCGGCCGGCCCTAGAGCAGGAGCGCCGTGGCACGGGCTCTCCACAACTGCTCCTTGTATTGAACACAGAATCCGCAGCAGCAGCCCCAGGACACTAGTAAGACCAACCCGGGACTCACCGTCTCAGCAACAGCTTGGGGTGGTTCTTACTCTCCAGGTTCTTCTCGATGAGGTCTGAGAGCAGCTGCTTGAGCACGCCCGTGGCATACTCCATCTCACCCTGCAGGGCCGTCATGATGAGCGAGGCCACATTGCCACGGTCGCGCATGGAGAAGCTGCGCTGGGCCTCCAGGGTGCGGATGAAGGTCAGCAGGAAGTGCTTCTTGGTCAGCAGCTGCCCAAACAGCGTCAGTGACTTCTCCACATTGGCCTGTACCTATGAGGACATCAATCCACTCAGCGCATGGAGCCAGCCCCAAGAAAGACAGGAAGGCAAGCTTCTGCTCAGAGAGCCTCAGGAGCACGGTGAGACAACCTGGGGTGACCAGGGCCAGGGAGCAGACCCTCGGGGCAACCTTCACAGCATAAGGCCACCATCAGGGCATGGCACCAGGATAAGCCAGTGGGAGGGCCTGCTTCTGCCAACCTCTGCATGGCTGGCCTCTGACCATCACCCGTACCCAGCCTGGCCCAGGCAGTTCAGAGGAAACCTAACTCCCGATGGCAGCATTCAATGCCCCTTCTTGCTGGGTGCCAGGAGTCCTCTCGCCACCATTACCATCACAGAATCCATCCTTCCCACTTCATGGATGAGACGGAGCTCGCCCAGGGCCACACAGCCTGGGGGTGCTCACAGAGGTGAAACACAGGTACACCAGTCCCAGGCCTGCCCCCTCTCAGCCACATGGAAGGCAGTTCCCTTGGGCCCACAGGCAGGCAGGTGGTATGCACTGGACACGCACAGTCCCAGACAAACACAGCAATAGGCACCAGAGCGCGCTGGTGGAAGGACAGGCAGGGCCCATGGCCAGGACACGGCGCCTCATCACAGCATCCCTCCCAGGAAGCCAGGCTCAGTTCAGAAGGGCACTCCCCACCTACAAAGCCCCACAGGAGCAGAGGGGTGTAGAGGCCAGAGCCAAAGGCTGAGCCAAAGGTGTGGTGTTGATCACATCCATAGAGCAAACCACCCCACCCTTCCCCCACAGCCACAGCACACCCCGCAACGTCGTCCCAACCCATGCGGCCATTCAGGCTGCAGTGTGTACTGACAAGTCTGGCAGCCCTGCCCCGGGTCAGGCCCGTGTCTGTCAGTTCTAGGGCTCCAGGGCAGATTCCCGCTCACCTACAAGCACCGCCCACTGGTCCTGCGCTGGCCTGGGGCTCAGAGCTGCCTCCAGCTCTCCCCTCCCCAACCCAGCCACCCAGGCGCCTGTCACGTCAACATCCTACCTCCATCTCCTTGAGCACAGGGTGGTCCTCAATCCCAGGGAAGAGCACACGCATGGCATAGGTCCGATAGTCGAGGAACGGGATACCAGAGCCATCCAAGTCACTGGTCAGCTCGTGGATGTCAGTCTGCAGTTCTGCAAAGGCTATGAGCCAGAGACCCGTCAGCTCCCCCGGCCGGGACACACACTTAGCCAGGGGGGCGCTGACAGGTCGTGGGATTTCAGGACACTCTTGTACCTCCCTAGGCCTCAGTTTCCCCCGCTCAAACAAAAGGAAAACATCCCTTTGCCTCACTGGGTAGCCACAAAGCAGGTGCTGGTACCCAGGCCGGGCCCAGCAGGGCCTTCCTACAGCTCACACAATGGTATTTGGGGGCTGGTTCCTCCTGCCACCCCCTGGTCATGTCTCTTCCCTGGCAACCCTATGATCAGTTGCCTGGGAAGGGAGGAGGTGTTGATGGGTGCAGGCTCAAGACAAGGAGCTACAGAAGCCCTGTCAATACCCAAAGCTCCTCCGCACCCCCAGCAGCCAGCACACAAGCCCAGGCCCCTCCCAGGCCGCCTGCCCCCAGGCCGGCCAGGCATGCCCAGACGGAGCTTTCTGGAGCAGGGAGGTGTCAGCCCCACAGCAGCCTAGGAACGCACTATCTGATCAGGAGCCAGAGGAGCCCAGCAGTTCTGCAGAGATGTCTGGCAGGTTTAATTAAAAGCCGAAGCCTTTCATCTCCTGGCACAGCTGCCAAGCACTCAGTTATCTCCGCCCAGCCAGGCCGCACCGCCAGTCGCTGTGCCCAGTCCATGCGCCAGCTGATAAAGGCCACTGAGCCCACAGCTTTGGCAGACAGTCTCCTCAGAGGTGAAGTCACTGTGGACCCTTGGGAACAGCCCTGCAGAATCCCATCCCCAGACAGCCTTGTGTGACCAGGACTGCTGGCAGGCTGGCCAGCCTCTGGGTCATCCATCCCTGTACCACCCAGCATGAGGACACTCACTGCACGGTGAGCAGGCAGTGCTCAGTAGGAGGTAGGGACCCGTGGCAGAACTGGGACCCTCCAACATCAGCCTGGTGCTGGTCAGCCGGCTGTAAGACCCCACAGACAGAGTGTGTGCCTGGCTTCAGACCACCTCCCCACGTGGCTCCCTTTGCTCACCCAGAAATGCACAGTTCAGGGTGCCAACATCTACATGAGGCCCAGAGCCACCTGGGGCCCCAGCAGCCCTCTACAGCACCAGGGGTCTAGGCTCAGAGACTAGGCCTGTGCAGGGCCAGCAATGGACCAGCTAAGTCTAGGGACAGCAGAGGTGGGGTCATGAGCCGCCCCCAGACCTGGTATACTTTAGGGAACAGACCTGTGAAGGCAGCTTTCTCAGCCCCACACAGCCACTAGAGGGTCTTGAACTGCCCTCAGTCAGCCTGTGTGTTATTAGGTAACCATGATCTCTGTGCAGCCCACCCTCCTGGCCCCACTTCCCAGAGCTCTAATGCCACAGCTGAAACCAGAAGATGCGTGGTTTACCGCACAGATACACTATGCCCCCATGGGGCTGAGTGAGGACCTGTCACCGTGTGAAGAAGCCTACACAGGGAGGGCCAGAAGCCCGTCACCCCTGCTGTGGGGCCAGTCTGAAACAAATTTCTGCTATTGACACCAAGTTGTGCCAGACACACACCTCAACTCAGCACATGGAGCTGTGGCCTGCGTCCTCATGAACAAAGACCTCACCCTGAAGAAACACCCAGGACATGGCCACCCCATCCTATACGGTGCCTCACAGAGTCCACATAGGCAACAACCCCCATAATAGTCACAGACCTGGAACATAGCCCTTGCCAACCTTCCCAACCCAGGAAACATGGTCTGTCAGCACGCCTGCTCCACAGGTGAGGAATGGAGGCACAGTGGTCCACCCATTGTCTCCCAGCAAGGCCAAATTCCAACCCACACATCTGGCTCCAGATTCGTCCTAGTCAGCAGACCACAGCAGCCGCAGGCATTGCAGCAGATGGAAGGGAGCTCAGTGGGAGACTGCCCCACCTCCACCCCACCCCACCATGCACACCTTCTTTGCACTCAAGGGCCACGCGGGACTCCAGGTTGTCCATCTGTAACTGCAGCCGCTTGAGGGTGCGGTCGGCATCACGTGACTTGCGCTTGTAGGCGATGAGGACGGCCACAATGACGAGCAGCAGCAGGCCCCCGCCCCCGCCGATGCCCACGATGGCGGGCAGTGTTAGCAGGCTGTCTGAGTACACCTGCAGCACCCCTGGCGAGAACTCAAAGCCACCTGCCCGGACCTGTTGAAGGAGAAGGGCTCAGGACCACACACTACCCACCTGGAAGCCCTCAAGATCCGACCTGTGAGCGGTGCTAGAGCCCACATGGTCCTGGGCCTGTCAGCTAGGGCTTGGGGTGAAGCCAGTCTAAGTCAGGGCTGTGATAGCCCAGACAGTAGCTGGAGTGCCCTGGGAGGCAGCGCTGGGAGGCCCCAATAGCAGCTCGGCCCCTACACTCAATATCTCACGTGGACACAGAGGAACCTGGACGTACCGTGACCTTGTGCTGCCCCGTGAGGTTGGGCGACTCGCAAAGAAGCTGCGTTTCGGACACAGTGAGCGTGCAGGGCGTGGAACCAATGAGCACTGTGTAGTTGAGTCTCGAGTTCCCAGGGGCTGGCGGCAGGAGGTTCCGGCCCTGCACAAGGCAGCAGAGTGAAGCCAGGTTGAGGGGGCTCGAGCCCTGACCCGTCTCTGATCTTAGTGTCCACCCGACCCACCCAGCACATCTGTAGCCCACAGGGGCCCACCTTGAGGATGAGTGGGGAGCTGGGCTTCAGCTCCAGGAGGCCTGTAGGACTGAGAGGCTCAAGCACTGGGTCAGGGTAGTAGAGAAAGGCAGATGCGTTGAGGACGAGCAGGGCACGCACGTTGTCCATGACGAAGCCCAACTCGTCTGGCCGCTCACCCAGCTCAGGGGGGGTCCGCACTGGGTTGTCCACGGAGGGGGCATGGCACACCATGGTGGTATCATTGTACACCGTGCAGCTCTGTGAACACACGAGGGGGAGCTGGGCTGGACCATCCTGTCCACACCACTGCCATAGCATGGTCGCCATCGAAGTCAAGGGACAGAGTATCTCCCAGAACAGGCCCTGCCAGACTCTGCTGCCTTCCCCACTTCAGAAACGGTGGCACACCTCCCAAGCCCAGAGCAGGCACCAGGGGCAAAGCATTTTTAAGGGAAAGGTGGACTCAGAGCTGTGGCCCAGGCCCAAAATACAGGGGGCTACACTTAAGCCTCTGCAACCGCAAACAGCTGGCCACTGGCCTCCCTGGGGCCTCAGCCTCTCAGTAGGGTCTAGGCAAGGGCACTATAGACAGAGGCACACAGGAGGAGGGCTACAGAGCCTAAGCCAGCAATCACAAAACTAGCACTCACATTCTCCCGCTCGATGCCTCCATACTTGGCCCGGATGCGGGGCTCGCGGACAGTGGCCAGGTTGGTACCCGTGACTGTCAAGAGGGTCCCCCCACTGGAAGATGAAAGCAGTAGTAAGTCATCAGACCATACTGAGTTCCCTCCCACTAGGACAGTACAAACAGGTGGGGTCAGACCGAGTCAGTCTCCCAAAAAGACAGTGTCAGACCAGCACTTCCACACGGGCACTTAAGGCAGGAGCAGGCAGAGGGAGTCAAGGACAGAAGTGTTTGTTCCTGGGGAAGGGACTCTGTGCTTGGCTATGGTCCTCAGCACAACAGGGAAACTGCAGGGTCTGTGGCAGGCAGGGAGGCCCCACCTGTTGATGCTCCACTCGGGGTCGATCCTCAGGATGGTGGGATCCTCGGTGTAGTTGTACTGCACCTCAGGGTTGGTGAGCTGGGCGCGGTTGATGTTGATGATGATGGGGGCGCTCCCAGGGTTCTGCCCAGGGGGTGTCAGGCACCGGATCTCCCTTGAGTTCCTCCTGGAGGGACAAAAGGGGGGCACTCAGGGGAGGCAAACCTCCAAGCTCTGTCACATATGACTAGTGACGTGGGCCCAGCAACCCACTTCCCTGAGGCCACTACCTCCTGGCCGCGGAGGGCACAACAGAGTGGGTCCCCACTCTCCCTGCACTGTCTTGCCTGACATCCAGGGCTTCAGGATACCAAGCTGCCCTCTCCATCTCCCACAGGTGAACGACCCAGGTGGTCATCCTGTCAGGCCACAGCACAGCAGAGGGGTTCCGCTGCCCATCCCTCTCTCTCACTTCTATGCCCCGTGCCCTGAAGCAGGCCCCCAGCTCTTCAGCTGTCCTTCCTCTACAATGCCTGTCTGCCCATCCAGGCCCCCAGCAGTCCTCAGGGCACACTGCAGGTGCTCCTGGCTCTCGGAGAAGGTCAAGGGGCAAGCCTGCTCCCTGATCACTCCCCTCCACCCCAGGGGCCTTGTCTGAAAGACAGCTCAGCCCCCATCTCAAGAGGCTCTGAGGAAATCCCACGAGGTAGCCTGGGTTGGGACGGCCCTCAGTGTATCCCACATTAGGCTCTCCTTGTCACAAGTCTGACCACAGAAGTCCCACCAGTCAGAAGGCCTTGTATTATAGCCTAGTAAACTCCGTGATTACTGCCGACAAAAGGTAATTACTTACAGAACCACCTGTTACCAACCTAATCTAAAACTACCCACTTCAAACTCCTGCCTTCTGTTAAAATTTCCGTTTTCCCTCAAATTTTAAAAAGATTCTTTTTTCACATTCCAAGAGATTCCCCCCAGCTGTCTGTGCCCAGATGAGAAGGACCAGGGCCCAGGAGCTGGCCCCACCCACCTGCCCTGCTTCCCTGTCACCATGGGAACCTTCTCCCACCTCTGGGTTTCCATGGTGATCACCCCAGCCAGGCTCTCCACAGCCCCTTGTTTCCCTGACAACAGCAGGGGGCACTCTGCCAAATGAGCCAGAAGGAGGTACAGCCCACCCCCACCCCAGCCCTGTGCACCCCCATACCAGGAGAAGGAGCAGGGCCGGCCGCCGACAGACACAGCCACGTCACTGCCTGCATTCAGGTGGCTCCCCTCGATGCCGATCCAAGTACCCCCAGAGAGAGGCCCACGGGCTGGGCTTACACGGTAAAAGGTTGGCGTCTGCCACAAGAAGGAACTTGTTGGAGCTCCCAGGAAGCCATTCTCCTCTGGGGCCAGAGCCCTGCTTAGCCTGATGGAAGCCCAGGGCCTCAGGGCTGGTCCCACAGCCCACAGAAGCAGGTTCCAAGGGGCACAGAATCCCTGGAACTAGGCCTGACATAAGGAGGCACGGGACAAAGGCGGGATAGTATCTAATCTGGAGAACAGCAAACGCAAAGACAAGAGGAGGTGCTGCTGGAGATGGCACGGCCCCTGTACCCAATAAGATCAGTCGGCTTTCTGACCCTCCTTCTATCAGGGCCAGGGAAAGGCTTACCACGAAGGTGAATCGCTTGGGTGACAAGGCCCGGTAGTGGGGGGAGCAGTCTCTCACGCACACCTCCACCAGGGCATCGTGGCCGCGCACCAGGCTGGCATCCCCAATCTCACAGACGATCCTGTAGGTCACAGATGGCTCCGTGGGCGGGTCGGCCAGTGGAGACCCCCGCCCATCCCACTCGCCTCCCAGCCCTGCACTCACTGCTCAGCGCTGACGTACTCGCTCTCCACAGGGCTGCACAGCACCTTGCCCACACGCACGCCTAGCCGCACGTCCTCAAACTTGAGGCCCAGGTTCTCGCCGGTGATGGTGAGACGTGTGCCCCCCTGCCTTGGGCCCGTCTCAGGGGACAGCTGTGAGAGGGCAGAGGCTAGGCCCAGCACCGGACCAAGACCCGGTGCTGCCTTGCCATCCACCCTGTGCTGAGCGCTGCCCAGGGGCAGCAGGGATGACTGAGGAACCAGGTGCCCTGGGAGGCTGCCCCGCCTACCTTAAGGATCTTGGGGTCGGCACAGCGGCTGCTGCCATGCCGAGCATGCATCCAGGAGGCAGGTGTGTCGGCAGGGCAGTGGTGGCGCAGGGAGCAGCGGCGCTCGGCTACACACCAACCACACTCGAAGCGAGGGTCAGCCTTGAGGCAGAGGCCGCAGCTCTCACGCAGAGCCGGGCACTTGTAGAGGTGCGCTGGGAGTGGGTGTCATGGTCAGCTCAGCTCACCAGCCAGCCTACCCCCAGCCCCATGCCCAGCCCCGGCTCACCCTGGATGTTCTGGGGGTTGTCAATGACAAAGTTGCCATTCCACACCACAGACAGGTTCACAGGCAGGGCGCTGATGTCATTCCCCTCATAGAAGTACTGTGGGCAGAGGGGGGCTGTCAGAGATCCCACCCCCCGACCCCCACTGCCTGAGCCATGCAAGCTCCTACTGTGGGGAGGCCGTCCTTGCTCTCAGCACCTGCCCCTCACAGGGAGCCGAGGGACTGGAGGGAATGAGGCTCTAGGTGGAACACATTTCCAGTGTGGAGCCCAGGCCCTCTCAGCAGCCCCTGCTCACCCAGTCAGCTGAGCGGCTGCTGCTGCAGGTCATGGCCCCACCCTCCAGGGCTGATACCCCACTTCCCAGAGGTCACCTCAGTATGGTCTCCCTGGAGACTCCTACAGATGCAAGCCAGTCTCACCCAGACACCAGGACCTCCCAGCTAGACTCCTAGGACAAGTCGGGGGTGCTTTTGAGTCCATTTCTCTGTCTTCTGTATGCTCTTTCGGTAACCCCCCACCCCCGCCCCCGCCCCCAGCCTCACTTTCTACAGTGAGAAAGTACTCAGGTGGAGGAAGTGTGCAGCCCAGCCTCTCAGGGGCAGCGGCAATTTATCATCATTTTATCTGTAGGAATTTAATTGGATCCTATCAAATTCTTCCGATACTCCTTTCCCTTTAGACAGGAATGATAAATGTGGGTCTGGTAAGGAGGGAGGGCGAGCGACAGTAAGGGGAAGGGGTGACAGACCCTCAGGGGGCGGGGGGGGGGTGCATGGGAGCCTCGAGAAGTCCAGGAGGCCAGGAGCACTGGAGGGGGGCCAGCAGTGACGGTCTCAGGAAGCGAAGGGGTCGGGGGCACAGAGAGTGTGGTAAAGAGCAAGGAGGGAGGTCTGGATGACGGATGGATGGACAGGGGCTAAATTAGCCCCAGAGCAACCCTACTGCGGGGGCAGCATGCCTGATCAATGGCCAAAAATCCAAGGTGACATCTCAGCCCACTCCAGGAAAGGTGTCTAAAGGAAATCCCCCACTCTCTGGAGCAGGTGGGAGACTGAGGCTCAGAGCACATCAGGAACTTCCCAGAGGTCAAGCATCTGAGGGGTTCAGAATTTGAATCCAGGAAGCCTGACTCCAACATACTGCCACCAATCCATGTTTTGCAACCACCTGCCACCAAACTCGTTGAGCCTGATCAGAGTCGCTGACATTTCAGGCATTATGTGTGGTGTTCCAACAGGGCAGCCCCTGGCACAGAGGCCAGCACCCATTTGCTGATTTGCACAGACTTATCTGAACATTAGGCCACTCCTCACTTAGCCACAGGGACACAGGCTATTCTGGGGTGACAAGGACAGCCCACACGTAGGCAAATGCTACCATGACTCCCCAGCTACCCCACCACTGCCAAGACATGCACCCCCAAAGGTCTGGGTGGCTCGCAGGCATCCAGACCTGCAGAGTCCTCTACTTGCAGCCTGGCGCACTCAAGGAGCATGGCAGGGCCCCAGGCAGCCAGAGAGTCTCTGGGGTCTTCACAAGCAGGCCTGGCATGCCCCTCTTCCCCGCCCAGGTACTCACTGAGGAGTTCTGGCACTGCAGGCTGGAGCTGTTGAAGCGTAGGGCGGTCACACGGGCCGGGCTGCCCGGGATGTGGAATAGGCACTCATACCCACGCTGGCCCGACTGAGGCTGTGGCAGGTTCCGAGCCGCCAGAGTGATAGGCTTCACCACACCGACAGGCACGTAGATCTGTGTGGAGGGCAGGATCTGCGGGCAGTCCTGTGAAAACAAGGCTTCCACTTAGCTGGGGGCCCTTGAAGAAGGGTGGCCACTGCCGAGCTTGTAAGGCGAGGGGCAGCTAGCTGGCTGGGCAGGTCCCCCTCCAGCCCAACCGGCCCAGGTAGAAGATGCACAGTCCTGGGACTGAGAGGGCCCCATCTGGACCACAGCTGGAAGACTCTCAAGGCAGAGGCAACCGTAAGAGCACCTCGGGGCCCAGAGAGTAAGTAAAAATAGCCAACGCCAGGCAGAAAAACACCCCAGGCCCCAGGGCCAGCGTTTCAGCAACAATAACTGATGCAATGGCCCAGCTTCCTTGCAGCATGGCTGGCAGCAGTGGCAGAGGAGTGGGCCCCAAAGGAACCCAGAAGCAGGGCTTTAAATAGAGATGCCACTGAAAGAGGCCTGTCCCCAGGCTCTGCAGCCGCTCCTAGGTGGGCTGGGGCCAGCAGCTCTGCATAGACACACGGGCACTGGGGAGCAGGGCTGCGAGTGCTGCATGAACACCCCTCCCCAAACAAACAGATACCCTGTGGCTAGGCACAGGCTGCAGTCTGTGGGCACTCAGGGGTGCTTCCTGTAGGGTGTTGAGGCTGTATAGTCCTTGGGGAAGGTGCTGGCACATCACAGTCCAGCACTAGCCAGTCCACCTGAGGGTGCCCAGGGCCCCTTCCAGGCAAGAAAGCACTCCCTTGGGCCAGCCCTCCACCCAAGGCCTCCTGGAGCGTCCATACCCACAATGCCCCACTAAAGTTGACTCTTTCTGGTCACCAGAATGCTTTCTCTGACCCCCTCTCTCCAGACAAGTCCCAATGTGCCCTATCACTTGGACACCAACACCCGTGTGCCCTCTGTGGATCTCAGTGGCACTCTGGGGCCCCATGTACAAGAAAGGGGCCAGCTTGGAGCTGGAGTTTCCTTCAGGCCCAAGTCCAGGGTTAGCAGCACAGAGGCCTGGCCTAACAGTGCCAGTGTATCCATGGGAGCCTGGCCAGAGTCCCAAGCCTATACTCCCCAGAAAGGCAGGAAGACAGCTTTGGAGGACTGTGGAGGCCTTAGGCAGCCACTTGGCCTGGAAGGTGGAGGTAGCAAGTGTAGCTTCCCCTTGGAAAGGTTTCCTATAAAGGCACTGGGGGAATGTTCCATCAAAGCAGGGTTTGTGGGAGAATAAACGCATTCAACAGGTATTTTTAATAACCAGAGGCCAGTGTCAACTTGCTTGCATAAACTTGGGTATGTGACGACCAACAACGTCCCTGCATTCAGGGCCCTCCCAGCTCCAGCTCTGGCTGCCACCTTTGGGGGTGCCCCCAACTCAGAAACACACCCATGTTGTGCAATGCTGCTGCTTCCTGCTGTGAGATTCAGGGGCTGGTCACCTGTGCCCACCACTCCTCCCCTATACAGGCCGGGGTCTCCAAGAACCCCCAGTCAGTGACCACGGGCCTTCAGCAGGATGTCAGGGCCCTGCGATCTCCAGGACCTTCGTTTGTTTTCAGTTGGGGATGATGTGGGGTGGGGGGCAGGAGGAAGAGGCTCACCCAAAGGGAGGCTGCAGGGGCAGAAGGCTCCTTTGTGGGGACAAGCGGTCTGGCAGTTCAAACCGACCTTATGGTCCAGTGCTTATCCTACAGTGCCACACCAGGCTTCCTCTAGCAGTGGTGGTGTGCTGTGGAGTTGGTTCCGACTCATAGCGACCCTGAACAGGGTTTCCGAGGCTGTAAATCTTTACGGGAGCAGAAAGCCTCATCTTTCTCCCACAGAACAGCTGGTAGTTTCAAACTGCTGACCTTAATGTTTGCAGACTGACTCGTATCCACTATGCTACCAGAGCTCCTCGGGCTTCCTCTAGGCCAGGCTAAATGCTGAGCCCTACCCACTGGGTCCCGCCTTCACCCGCCTTACACATCCAGTCCTACACTTGTCCTGAGTGCCTCGGGCCCCAGGAGAAGTGTCAGCTCTGATAATAAACAAAGTCAGTGCCTTGCCCAGGCTCCAAAATAATTACTACCTAATTATTATCAATTACCATGCAATGCTTCAAACAACTCAGGAGCCAGCAAGAGCTCTGCAACTTCATCACATGGTCTCCCCCATCCGTCTGCCCCAAGCAGAATGCTGGGAACCATATTGTGCCCCATCTGGGTCCTAGGTTCACACTCCTAGCTCTGACCATACTGCCCACCCACTGTCTACAGTCTCAGGGCAGGGCTGCAGAGGCAGGCCACCGTCCGAGGTTGCCCAGTTCACCAAAGAGACCAGCAGCCACCACCAAATGCCACCAGGCCCGGGCTCCGGGCACCTGCGGCTCACCCCCGCACACCCTAACCCTGCCCTCCACTTCCCTCCACTTGCCTTTTCCCAGTGCCTGTCCCTCCATCAGCCCCCACAGCTCACAGGTCTGCTCAATCCAGCAGACGCCGAGCAGTCACAGTTCAGGACACGAAGGTCGTTTCCATCAGCAGGGCCTTACCTCCGACACATTGACTCGGCCTTCCAGGAAGGCGCAGTCGGCAGCGTTGTGTGTGCAGACATGGCGGTACTTGCACCAGTGACAGGGGAAGGAGCCGTTGACACAGGACAGGCAGCTGCAAGGAGAGGAATGGCAGTGAGGTCCCGGGGAGCCCTGCCCTAGGCACACAGAGTGCCACCTCAGGACCTGTGTACACCAGTTCCCCAAGTCTGGGCGGTCCACTCCTCACCTGCCTTTGGTCCAGCAACCCCACCTGTCACCTCACTGCTGTTCTCCCTAAAACTGGTCACCACCAACCCTCCAGCCCAGTGCAGTCCAACAGAGCTCCCCTTAGTGGCGGCAAGTCGACAACTACAACTGCCTGCCCAAAGCAGCCCAGGGCACTAAGGCACTGCCAGGGTAGCTAAGGGAAAACATTTCTCACTTTCTCCTAGTTTAATGAATCTGACTTATATTTGGGAGGCCATGTGCGTCTGTGCACCTGTCCTCTGGAGCACTGGCTTCACCTGGCAGGGCGGGACCAAGCACTCAGGAAGAGCCTCAGGATGGACGGACTGACACCTTCACACACAACGTCCACCTTTTCCACTCAAACGCCCTCAGACACACGCTGCCCCACACAACCTACATGAGTCACTCCACCCTTGGTCCACACTCAGTCACCACTGTGCAGCCCCTTGACAAAGACCAGAAATGACATGCTAATTTCAATCACTGTCTGGCACATAGTACGTGCTCAGCAGAGAGCTGGGGAGGGCACTGAGCCCTGAGGCAGACACCAGCAGCAGAGTCGTGATACGGAACAAAGTACAGTTATGTTTACTGGAATCCAAGAGACCATCACCCAGCTGACCCAGAGCAGCACTGTCTTCCACTATTACCTCTACTCTGGGCCCCTAGGCCATCCACCCCACAGTGCCCAAGGAGCTAGCCACAAGTCCCTCTCTCCCACCCTGGCCTCACTGGCCAGTGTGACCTCTGCCCACTGGCCCTCCACTCAAGTCATACAGACCTCTCTCTGTCTGGGCTCCTAAGCCTGGGACTCCCCTGCCTGCAACCTGTTCCCACACTGCTTTGCCTTCAGACCGCACATTCTCACCATGTTACACCGTTAGACTGAGCTGTGGGGATGGGTCTACAGCACTGGGAAGACAGAGAGGAAAACAGCAGTCCACAGGGAATGGGGGTGGGGATGGGGCCCAGCTAAATTTGCCCAGCCCACAGCCCTGCGGCCCAGGTACTCACGACTGGTGGACGCTGCAATTGTAGAAGACGAAGTTCACTGATGCAAACTTCTTCCCAGTTTCCTTGGACTTCAAGTAGAGTTTCACCACCCGCTGGTCTCCTGCCAGAAATGCACATGTTGCTGCAGACGCTGAGGCACTCAGGGCAGAGAGAGCCAGGCTGCATCACACGAGGCTGGAGCGGCTCTGTGGATGAGGAATCCTAGGCCGCGAGCAAGGGAGGATGTGCCCACGAACTCTTCATGCCTTCTGCAGCAACTACATGTGGCTGGACACAGTCCCAGCTCAGGAGGCCCACCTTGACCATTGCATTCTGACTTGATTTGCCTGGGGTGGCTGGATGACAGATCACAGCTGCACCGGCACCCTGTGCTCACCCTCTGTGCAGAACATAGCCTGAACCAGGAGCCACAAGTCCACAGGACCTGCCCATAGAACCTCCGACCTTACCCCCACCACCCTCCAGCCCCCTGGGTCTCTGCAGGCTCTGCCCCATGGTGTCCGACCTGCCAACCAAGCCCGGTCCACCTCCCTTCCACTCTGTGGGCTCCCTATCAGACACACTAGTCTGTTGCCCACGGAAGGGTCTCCACAGGTCTGCCCCAGTGCCAAGAACATTTCCTACACTCCAGAAGGAGGCTGAGGGTGGGCACCCGAACATGAAACGTGAAAGTCTCTAGGGCCAACACACAATGGGGGCTGTGCTGGACAAAGGAATGACCCGCAGGTGTGGCTCCCTCTCTGGCTTCAGGCACAGCACCCGCCCACCTTCACCCCACGCCGAAAGGGCAGCAGCCTATTCACCCTGGCCTCTGGTGATGGGCGCCACCTCACGGGCAGAGGGCGAGCGGCAGTGGATACGGCCATCCTCCACGATACTCTCAGACTCCGTGAAGTCCTCAAAAGAGCAGTTGACCCCAGCCGAGAGGTCAGGCACATTCCAAGCCTGCAGCACGAGCTGGACACAAGGTGGGGGGTGAGTGACCCACCTCCCAGAGCTCCTCTCGTGGCCCAGTACCCAGAGCAGGGGCACACTCACCGGAACCTGGGACATGGTGACAGAGACGTTGCGTGGCTGGACTGTCAACTGCACACACTGCAGCAGGTCCGAGGCAAAGCGCTGGGGCTCGTCTGCCCGCTCACAAGCATCTTGCCGAGAGCAGCTGAGGGTGGCAGAGGCAGGGAGCAGCCCAGAGAGGACCCTCAGATGGCCAGTCCCCTATGGAGGCTTCCTTCACCCCATCCCATGGCACACTTGCCCCTGGAAATCCCACCTTGGGGGTTGGGGGGGAGGGTTTAGAGGAAAGGGCCTGGCTCAGAGCACATGCTGCCTGGTGGGTCCCAGAGGGGCTCAGAGGAATGTGTCCCACCCAAGGCACACACTAAGACTGAGGCCCACCCAGCTCAGGTCAGTAGCCACCAGGTGAAGTTCAGGACCCCTGCTACCTGGCCACCCAATTTAAACTCACATGCTGTGCAGGACACACCAGCCACAGTGGGGATCCCTCGAGCCCAGACACAGCTCACATGACGTGTACTGCACACAGCTCTCCACAGGCACCCGCGTCACCTGGAGAGCCGCTGCTATATCAGGTACCTCCCCAGACCTCACTCAGCATCTAGTTCCCAAGTAAGTCCCTCCCCCAGGTCTTCACTCATACTACACAAGCCTGCTCTCCAATGGGGCCTGGACATCAGTGGGGAGCAAGTGGAGGGCCAGCCAGTACAAAACTTGGCCAGTGAGGGCTCCCCGCAACTCTTGAGCTTCCCAGGGAGCACCAGGGCAGGCCAAGGTCAGGGAGGCAGGTTGGACCCACAAAGACAACCTCACTGGCCCTGAGGCCCAGGGGCAGAATCACAGGGGTGGGCACAAGCCTGGCCACCACACACCTGGCTGTGGGACAGAAGTGGACCCAGAGGGTGGGAGGGAGGCCCAGCCCACCTGCCCCCTCCTCCCTCCCTACCAGGCTACCAGAGTCATAGAACAAGCTGAAGAAGAGGCTGGCTCCTCACAGAGCAGGCTAAGACAAGCATACAGCCTTGAGAGCTAAGGCCAGGCCCAGGGCTGAGGACATACAGAAGCCCAGCCCAACAGCCCCTCTGTCAGCCCCAAGGCCTCTCCCAGCCGCCCCACTGAGACAGACACAGCAGACTGTCTTAGGCTGGCTCTAGGCCTGGGCCGTACCACAAACCCTGAACGAACAACAGTATTGGGATTCTGTTGCCACAAAGTCCCTCTAGCTCTGCCTACGAAGATTGGGAGGCAGGGCAGGGATTAGCACCAAGAATACTCCTTCCTTGGCCCCCCAACAGCAGTGAGCAGGGACCCACCTGCTTCTCCGTCATGGCGTAGAGGTACCGGCGGTTGGGGCTGAGGACGAGGTCCCGAAGGATGGGGCTGCCCTCCTGTGCCACCACGCTCTCATAGGCCAGGGCTGGCCGGCCGCTAGGGCTCGCCAAGTCCACCAGGATCTGTGGGCAACAGGGCCTCAGTGGGGTTGTTCTGATACCTTCCTGCCCCAGGCCCACTCAGGCCAAGAGCCCAAAGCGCTGCCCCCACAAAACCGTGCAAGGCAAGGAAGGGTCAGAAATGGCCACACTCTGGCCCTGGCCCCCACCCCCAGGCTGCCAGGAGCCAGTGCAGGCCAGACTCGGACTAAGGCAGGCAGGCGCTGGCCCTGCCCTCGGCCAACAGAGGCCACAGCTCTGGGGGCGGTTAGGACAGTCCAGCCAGCAGCCCACCACCCAGCAGCACTGCTGTGTCCCAGACAATGACCACAGGAGCCTGGGGCAGGCAGTCAGCCCTCCTGCAGAGTGGCGTTTGCAGAGGCGTGGGGGGCTGGCAGGGCTAAGATGGACAGGGTGGGGAGGCCTCAGGAAGTCTAAGGGGGTAGGCAACACCCCAGGCAGAAAGCACTGCAGTAATACAGGCGTCTCATCCGCATGGAAATATATTCCAGAGCCCAAACAAGTCGGCCGCTAATTAGCCGGCTCTTCTCCTCCGCAGCCTGTGATGCTGCAAGTATTTTTAGTTGCTTTTACCAAACAAATGTATTTAATTAACAGAGAGACCCAGGGGGCTTTCCAAAGATGGGCTCCTGGGGCGGCGCCAGCCCAGCCCTTATGGGGCGGAGCGGGCTCTCTCAGGCTTGAGGCAGGGGCAGGGTCCCTTCCCTGGGCCACCTTCATGGCTCTGACCACCTCCAGCTCCCAGCAGCATCCCCAGGCCCAGTTCTCAACTCATCTTGGCACCAGCAGTCTGTGGCCAGGGAAGCTGGCCCCCACCCCCACACTGCTGGGCAGGTCTGCGGCCAGCAACAGCCCCAGCATGGGCCAGTGGGGCCGCCAGGGTGGGGCACTGTTCTCTGGCTCACTCTCCAGTCTCCCCCTCCCCCAGCTCAGCCCAGAGAGGCAGCCCCGTGGAGAGTGGGAGGGCCGCATTCCTCAAAGCCCAGCCAGCACCCCCACATCCGCTCAGCTCTAGGCTTAAACCAAACCAGGCCCGGAAGAGATGAAACCAGGGCTGGGGGGGGGGGGGGGAGGGGCAGGGGGGGCCCTGAGAGCTGGGCCAGCTGAAGATGCCTGAGAGGCTGGCCCATGGTGGCCCACAAAGGCTTTGGCCGAGACCTCCAGGGAAGCAGGGAGAGCCTTCCCAGGGCAAGGCCTGCATAGGGCCCACCCCCATGGCCCAGCCTGCCCACTGATACCTCCACCAGGGCAGCTGCAAGCACCGCCCCCCTCCCCATTTTTGTCAGCTCCTGGAGCATCCATACACAGGCCAGAAAGGGAGGGGAGCCTGACATCACTCAGGGCACACCCTGGGTCAGACACTCCCAATATTGGTACGCAGGTGAGGGGCTTCACTGCTCTGCCTCTCCTGCCTGGTGATAGATAATCAACAACACATCCCTCCCGGCCTGAGAATTAAGGATTAAACCAGGCACCTACTGGCAATTGCCAAATTTAAGCAGCCACCACACAGGAATGTTGCTGTTGTTGTTGCTGTTATTATGTGCCATCGAGTCAGTTCCGACCCACACCGACCCTGTATAGGGTTTCCAAGGAGCAGCTGGTGTGCTTGAACTGTCAACCTTGTGGTTTCAACCGACTTTGCAATCCAGCGCATTAACCCACAGCGCCACACACAGGAATGGGCAGGTCAAAATAGCCAGGGGGCAGAAACGGAGGCAGGCAGGGACAGGATATAGGGACACTGGTGGAAACTCAGCTTCAGATACAGAGCACCCATCAAAGTGAAAAGCAGGCCAGGAGACTTCCCCTGAGGACTGCCTTCACCTGTCTCTCGCTCCACCAGTCATCACCAAGCCAAACCCATTCACCCACAACCACATGCTCCCAGTTCTTTCCCACCATCCCTCCTGGTACAGGCTGGGGCAGCCCCTCCTGTAGGGGGATGATGCCCTCAGGCCAGAGGCCTACTTGGCCTGCCAACCCCTCCACACTGAGACCAGACTACATGGTGGAAGGAGTGAGTGAATGCCACACCAAGGGGCAACCCTACCAACTCCTGTGAAAACGGTGTTCTCACCAAGGGGTGGCCAGAACAGGCCAGCAAGTGCGTAGGTGGGAGGTTCTGGTTCAGGGGTCCCAGAAGGTCGGAGATGCAGCTCCAGGCCTAGCTGGACGGAGGACAGGCTCCCATTCTCCCTCCTCCCACCCCCGACATGCCAATGTTGACAGGTGGCAGCCAACAGCTGCAGCGGGCAAGCGGCTGGAGCACATGTATCCAGCTGTCTGTCTGCCATGCACCCATCTGTCCACCACCTGCCCTCACACGCGCAGGCAGGTTGGGGAGGCCCCGGCAGGCTTCCTGGAAGGGACGCATGGGCAAGTGGCCACTAGAGGCCCACAGAGCCCTTCTGCGGCCCAGAGGGCACAGGGCAGAGGTGGGCTCTACATGCATTTAGTGTGTACTGTCCGAGGCTCAGCAAGGACCCAAATGCCCACGTGCAGGGTAGTCAATCCCCATTGGAGTCTGCTGCTTTGTCCACCCTGAAGGAAACTGAGGCTCACACACAGGGGTCCTGGGGTCCCCAGTTGCACACAACCTGCCCTGGAGCTGCCCAGAGAGGCAGACTGGGGGTATTCCAGGAAGAATGGGAAAGGCCGGGGTAGGGCAGCACTGGAGAACAGTGGGACACACACTGGACCTGGAATGCCCAGCCCACAGCTGTCCACTCAAGGGCCACCAACTGGGGCAGCCCACCCTCGAGCAGCCGGGCCCACATACCAGGACAGGGACATCCTCTGGGCATCCTCAACCCACTTCCAGCTGTCACTTCTCTCCTCTGCAAGCCTTTCCCCCAAAGACCACCAGCACCAACTAGCCCAACCTCTGACGGCTTTTGCACAAGTGGCCCCAAGTTGTACCAGCCACCCTCTTCCACTCCCAAGGGAAGTCCGCTGCATCTAGGCCTCTGGGCTGAACTCAGTGGGCCCCTCTGTCCTCACCCTAAGTCCCCTCCTCTGAGCTGGCTTGAGGAATGTCATCTGGCTCCCCTTGGCAGCCCAGTCAGGCTGCACCATACCCCAGAATCACCCACCTTTGGCTCAGACTCCCCAGGAAAACGGGTTGCAGACCCATCCAGCCTCTGGCACAACCCTAACTGCCCATACCGTGTCTCTCCCTGAGCTTCTTGCCCTCTGAAAACCAGGGAGTCAGCCCACCACATCTCTGGGGGGGGGGTTCTAGTGGCCTGGGGGGTGTCAGGGCCAGGCAAGGCTCTGGTCTGCCTGAACTGGACTAGGAAGGACCTCACAAATCAAATACCCACTGCCACAGTGACCACACAAGCCTGCACTGAGTCCTAACAGGGAGTCAGCCTGACCCCAGGAACCCTTTCCCTCTGCTCAGGGCAAGGTGAGAATCGGCACAGGTGAGCAGCCCCTGGTCCTGGAAACCCCCAGCCTCACCAATGCAGCAGGGCCAACTGCTCCAGGCAGACAGCTGACAGCCCAGCCCAGAGCCAACAAAGGGCCCATTTTCCGGGTGTGGGCAGGCGGGGCACAGGGAGGATGTCTGGGGCTCTCCAGGCTGTCTGCCAAGTTCGGCACGCGCCCTAGCTGCCCAGAAGCAGGGGGCTGCCCAGCTTGGCCCCAACCCGGAAAGGGGAGCACCCTGCCTTCTCCACCCTGTGCCATGGAGCACGTGGTCTCCTGACGAGGCCTGGAGGTAGGAAAGAGCAGAGGACCCAGAATGGGGGCTGGAGGTGGCATAGGCCTTTCCATTTTTAAGTCATCCATGACCCTGAGCCTGTAGCACCAAGTCCATTCTTGGGGTGGTGGCAGGGTGGCCTCTGGGGGGACTCTGAGGCTGAGTGAGGCCCCGAGAGCTGGCCAGCAAGTCAGTTCAAGTGCGACTGTCATAAGATCCGCTTAGTATCACTGCTGTGGGACCAGCCAGCAGGGCCCAGAGCCCACCCTCAGGTCAGGAAGGACAGATCCGCTTCCAGAGGTCCTCTCGCACCTCCAAAGTCCCTGCATTGTGTCCCTGCCTTCATTCCTCTGGCTGGGGCAGGCTTGAGGCCCCTTCCCAGGTCCACTCCACCCTCAGAAAGGCCAGAAGGAATCTGATACTGGAAAAGCAATTAGCAACTTCCTCTCGGCAGTAACTGGGTAATTAAAACATGGTTTGGATCCCAGAATCACAGCCCCCCCATACACACACATGCCGAGGGGGCAAGTCGGGTCCTAGAGGACACAGCTGGGCAGGACCTCAGTATGGCAGACCAGGGATCAGACTGACTTCAGCAGTGCTGGCTGCAGATTCCAGCAGTCCACCCTCCCCCTCTCCAGTGGGTGGGGGCTGCCATCCAGCCCATAGGCTGTGTGAAAACCCAGGAGCATCTATAGGAGGCAAAGGCTGCTGTCCAACCCACTCCTGTGAAGGGAGGTCAGAGACTGACAAGGCACAGAAAAGACAAGATCTTCCTGTTACAGGGAGCCCAACGAAGACCACCTGAGGCCAAGGATCCTCACCTCAGGCTTGCTAAGGACCACGATGGAGCCCAGAGGTTCTTATAGGCACCCAGTCCTCACTCGATGCCCACCTGCCCAACCTCAAGGTGGGAACACATCAGCAAGGAGCACCCAACATCTCAAACTCAAGAGCTGTTTTCCATTCCATGACCTCAGCACCACCTGACCTGCAGGGTCTCTCAAGCCTGGGCCTTCACAGACCCACTCTGACCACTAAACCCAAACAAACACCCTTCCCAAAACCTGCCCAGTTTCCGGGGCCCAGCACATGACCTCGTAGAAGCTGCTGTGCCCTGCTTAGGTGTGCCCAGGACAGCAAGGCCCCACACAGCATGGAGCCCTGCTTGGCCCAAGCATGAACTAAGTACACCTCAGTGCCTTGGCATGTGCTATTCCCTTACCCAAAACACCCTTCCCAGCTCACTCCCCAGCTCCAGACCAAGCTCCCACATAGACCCTCACCATGGACAGTGCTTGAAGGCAGGGCTCCATCAGCCCATGGAGGAGAAGTGTGAAAACTCCGGGCACCCCCTGAATGCAGGCACACTCCGGACAGGTGCAGGGGGGTGCTGCTGGCCTGCATCTACAATCAGGATTCCCAGAAGCAATGTGGCAAGTCCCCAGACCTGGGGCAGAGGCAGCTCCACCGGCCATGCAGAACCCATGCTTCATTGCCTGGAGGCTAGAACATACACGCACACACACACATACACACACACACACACACGACTCCCACAGGGTCAACAGAAGGTGGCTTGGTGCCCTCCTGGCCTTCGCCGGGGCATGTAGAACCCCTCTCAACTTCGCAGCCTCAGCAGCAGATCCAGAAAGAGCACAACAGGTCCTCCCCCCAGGACAGTGCTGAACTGGGAGCCATATGCATAGCACCCTGCCGCACTGCCTGAGGGCCCTGGGACTGGCGTCCAGCAATAAGGGGCTGGAAGTACTGGGCAGATGCAAGGCATGCAGCCATGCCCATCTCACCTTGGCATGTGAACAGAGATTCACCAAGGCATCCATACTCCACCACCCAGTCCTTTTAATAACCCAACATCATTGTGGTTCCATCCTAGAGATTTAGGGTGAAGAAATAATGAGCACCCAGCAATCTCAAAGTCAGCCTAAGTCCCAGAGAAACGCACAGCTGCTCCCTGACAGATGGAGCCCACGGTGGGCGCAACCTCGAATGCATCTGCATGGCATGGCCAGGACACACTCCACAGGAGAAGCACGAGGACAACTGTCAGGAAACACAGAGCAAGGAAGGAAAGAAACACACACCAACCATGTGACATAACTAGCCAAGGTCACAAATAGGCAAAGCCGCTCTGAGGACACCTGTCGGCAGGGGTGTCTAAGGAGGGCTCCTGGAGGAGTAGACCCAGAGTGACTCCCACCTGCTCCCGTGTAGCACACACCCTGGGGGCCTTTCCTTGCTCGTCTCCCCCAGAGAGAGACACAACTCAGGGTGACCCTGCCAAAGAGAGTGTGCAGAGGGCCTGCAGTTCACTCAGCAGCTCTCACCCCGGTCTCCCCCAGGAGGAGCAGACCCTAAACCAGGAGGAGCAGCCGCCAGGTCAGAGACACGGAGGCCTGAGAGCCAGGACCCCATGCATGGGGCCACACTGCCTCCTGTTCCAGATGGGTCTCTGAAGTAGCCGTTCCTGAGCCACCTGGGATAGGGCAAAGGAGCATCGTGCACAGCCTGGGAAGCTTCTAGATGTTCGCTGGCCTCTGGAGACAGGAGGCCTCTGGCCCCGAGGGCAGGCCCAGCACCAGCTGATGCTCCTGCCGAACTGAAGCCACAGGGAGCACCAGGGGCTCCAGAGGCAGAGAGAACTGCAAGTGTCAAGACCTGGGTGCAGGGGGCCCAGCTAGGAGACAGCTGTCATCTGCTACCGCAGAGCAATGGTACCACGCCTACCATGCCATCCATCAGGTCAGACAGCAGAGGTAGGCACAGCAGGCCTTCTGGTTTCACCCACAGCAGGATCCGGCCCACCTCAAGGAACCCCACAGGACCTAGAGGACTAGACAAGGTGGCTCTGGCAAGGTGGTAGCATGCAGCTCAGGCAACCAGAGCAGCCTTGGGGCCTGTGTGCAAGCAGAGCACAGGACTGGGGTCCCAGTGAGACCTCCTATCTCCGTACAGTCTCAGCCTGCACCTCTGTCCCTAAGCCACTGCAGGAGTATGCCCAAGGCACATGACCAACTCAAGAAGGAATGCCAACCAATCCGAAGCAGGCAAGGCATGGCTGTTCTCCAGAGAGAGGCCAAGGAAAGGTTCTGGCCAGGCACAGACCTCTCCTTGCATGTGTCCCTTGGATCCCAGGGCATGGACACCACCAGGGCCAAGGCCTCAGTCCAATCTGCAGCCCCTTGAGTCCCTTACAGAAACAAAGGTGACTGACCCCCCTGAATGCCAGGACCACCTTCTCCTGCTCTGCAAAAATGAGAGGCTGTCCCTGAGCCGACAAGGGGCAGGGTGTCCCTACCATGCAGGGGTCAGCCAGGCCTGAGAGTGGGCTGTGCCACAGGGCTGGGCTGGGCTTGGAGGTGGCCTGTGGAGAGAGAGGTGAGGCCTCTGGGAAGGGGAGCCAGAGGTACCCAGCTAGCCTGAGCCACAGTACAGTCAGCACAGCCTTGAGCAGCTGAAGTTGGCAGATCTTAAATCAATTGACTACAATTTTACACAACACGTTTGGTGGGGCCTGGCCCCAGGCCAACCAACTCCCTGGAGCTCCCATCACGTTGTTAAAGCCAGGCCTGGGGAGGGGTGGGGCGGCTGGCACAGCAGCCCGGCCTGTGGGCCATAGGCACGCCGAGGCCAGCTGCAGCATGGGGGGGGGCCCATGCCCCCACACTCAGATGGTGGGACACGTCCAGCTCAACCTCAGGAGGAGGGCATCTCAATTGAAACAAGGGGTGTCTGAGAGCAAGAGGTTATTCAAAGAGGACCCACAGCAAACCCACCTGGCTCACCCCAGACCACAGTCCCCCAACATCCAAGCCTGATCTAGACATGCGAGGGGTGAGGTGGGAGAAGGGAGACCTGCTGTCCACTAGACAGCCCTGGTCAGGATAGGCCACTACAGCCAGCAAGGGTGAAGCCCAGGGGCGCCGTTACTGGCAGGAGGTGATGCAGCCAGGGCAGGCCATGAACAAGCAAGGGGAGGTTCACTCTCCACGTACCCCCAACCCAGCCACAGCTGCCCCTCATGGGAAACCTAGACTCATGGCAAAACAGAGCCTCAGGAAGCAGAGATGGCAGAGGGGGAAGAATGACTGGGTGGATCTCAACCAAAGCCTGAGCTCCAAACGCCACCCACAGGAGCTAGCTCACCAGACTAGTCAGAGGGCAGGAAAGGGAGCGGGGTGGGCATTAGAGGCAAGGCCCATGAGGGCTCCAGCCCAGGGGCAGGAACACGTGGGGTCACGTGGAAGAGTGGCTGCTCTAGACCTTGCTTTGACACAGAGGTGCGGGGTCGGAGTAGTTGCCTTCTCCTGGGCACTACACTTGAGGCCTGATTCCTCACCAAGGACTCCGAGAAAAGGGACTGAGGGAGCAGTCATGAGCAAAGCTCTAGGCACAGGCCTCAGCTTCCCCTGTGCAACAGAGGTTTGGCAATCGACTGCACCCATTGTACACACAGCCCTCATGATGGCTGTAAGGGAAACCGAGCCTCTGAAAGGCTCCCCACAGTGGTGAGGGGAAGAGTCAGTAGCCATCCCAAAGCTCACCTGCTTGTTCAAGATCAGGCATGCACCATGGGGAATGAGGAAATTATTCAACCAGCCCCAACAGGACCCTCTCTACCAGACCAGTGAGCTCAGATGGGATGGGGAGCTGAGGCAGGCCCACCCGAGAGTTTGGGGCTAGCAGCAGACACCACCCTTACTCCACTATCCTGGGTACAGCTGGCCTCACACCCGTGCAGGGCACTGTGCCCCACACACTGCCATAGCGCCCGACACACACCCATGCATGAGGAAGGGACTGTCTGCCTAGATGCTGGGGAAGAGCTCAGGCTCACAGGGGACAGGGACAGACCAGCTGTCCATCAGCTGCACAAACACCAGGTTCAAGGAGGGGTCTGGCCTCTGTGTCCCACCTGCTGTAGGGCTTAGAAGGCAGGAATGTAACCTTCAGTGCCCTGGGTCTCCATTTTCCTCAATGGAGGGCTAGGGTAAGAGGCAGGAGGACACAGCTAATCAGAAACCCCAGGAACTGCCAAAGCTCCCACCAAACAGCGGCCCTCTGAGGCAGAGAAGAATGCAGGCAGGACCAGACAAACCTGTTCCTGTCTCCCGACAACTTTGTGGGTGGCAGACAGCTGGCAGCATACCCATCTACCCACCACTGCCCACCACCAACACACCCAGCTCCCCTTTAGGAGACTCCATACACATCTTGGGGCCTCAGTCTCTGCTCCATAAGAGAGGATCCTCTAAGGGCTATCTCCTGGCAAGTGCTAGGGGGCTGGGGACCCACAGTGCTCAGCTTCCCAGTTGCTGTTGCCCCAGAGCACCACCAACCCAGGCCCAGAGCCACCTGAATAAACACAGCCCCCAAATATCAGACTCTCTCTAGAGCTGGGGCTGAGGTTCATCCAAGAGGACTTTCCAGGGACCAAAGAGTCAGCAAGAAGCCCGGGCAACGGCGTGGCAGAAACTGGGAAACCCCTTCTCATAAGCCCTAAGCCTAAAAGGGCTTGGGAAGCAGATTCCGCCCTCGGTGGCTCAGGCCCAGGTCACCTAGGGCGAGAAATTGCTGGAAGGATCTAGTGAACAGACAAGGCCCAACTGCTATGTCAGCACCACTCTCTGCTGTTATTTCATCCTTCAGGCCGGCCCTGCCCCCCCCCCCCCAAGGACCCTCGGTGCCTCACAGGTACCCACTGCAGTCTCCTCAACCACCCCCACCTCCACTCAAGAGCGTCTTCCTTCTCCCTGATGCTAGCCCACCCTCAGCTCTGCCCAGCCCAGCACTGTGGGCATGACAAGGAGAGCCTAGAGGAGCCAAGCTGACCACCCTGCATGGTGTTCCCTCCCCAGCTCCCATCTCTCAGTCACTCCACAAGCCTCCACGTTCTTTTTGCATCAACCAATGGTCAGGGGAGGGGAGGCAGTGTCCTTTCCCTGCCCTTGGCCTGCCCGTCTCCATAGACAGGATGTGGGAGGCCCAGCTACCAGCAGCAGTTGCTGTCTCAGCAGACACCAGATCTGCTGGGCTTGGAGACTGCGACCCTGGAAGGCACACCCTGGTGCAGCCCCATCCCCACCTACAGACACCTGCCCCCTAGGAGCTCAGTGTACACCCAGTGAGGGACCCACCACTGTGGGGCTGGAGCCAGGGGGCTGGCAGGTCCAAACTACCCTGAGTCCCCCGAGAACCAGAACTCTGAGCCAAGACCTCTAGAGAGCACAGCTGGAAGGCCACACTGCCCCACCCACTCATGAAGCAAAATGCTCCCCAGGCCACTACACAATCCCTGCCCCCACGCAGCCAGGCCCACCTTTCGGACACGGCCACTTCGAGTGCCAGCAAACACCACGGTGCGGCCACGGTAGTCGTAGGCAGCCACAGCAGTCAAGCCATCATCCTTGTCCACGAACAGGGGTGTGCCCTCGATGGTGACCGTGCCCCCCAGCGGCTGGTTGAAATCCTGCCCGCAGAAGTCATCGTCAATCTGCAGGGGCTGTGAGAAGGGATAGGGTGAGGCCACAAGCCAAGGCTTCTGCTTACCTGGCGGCTCATTGCACAGTATATTACCCAAAGACTGAGAAGTCAGGAGGGGCCTCATTGGCTGGAAGGGAGGCTGTAGGGGTCTGTGCCAGAGGGTCATTCCCGGCCTCACAGAGGGGCTCTGGCCCAGGAAGCTTGGGCAGCTCTGGGGTCAGAAGTTCCAGCCCCCTTTGATAGGGAAAGAGCTCGAGGAATCCCCAGGCCCAAGCCAGCATGGCAGAGCATGGAAGTTCTTGTATACCTGCTGCTCAGAGGCCCAGGCCAACCCACAAAATGGGAGGGTGACTGTCCTCAGACCACAAAGGGGACAAATCAGGGGAGGGAGGTGGCTGACAGGCCCTTCGCTGGGACCAGGAGGGTGTTCAGAGGGCATGAGGGTGGGGTCTGGTGGTGAGGGGGTGACCACAACGGGTGTGTGGTTACTGAGGCAGAGTGGACAAGCACAGAGGAGCCCAGGGAATAGACACAGGGCTGCAGAGTTGGAACAGTGAAGAGACTGGATGGGTAGGGATGCTGGGCCAGGGTATCTCTCTGATGGGCAAGTATGGAAAGAGGAGATGCCACCGGACAAGCAGATGGCCCCAGAGCTGTGGTGGCCACTGCTACTTCCCAGACACCATGTGCATCTGATGCACTCCACTCCGCACAAAATGAGTCTCGTAGGCGAGGTAAAGTCCCAAAGAGACCAAAGGGGTCACAAATGGCCTCATGTAACAGGTAGTGAGCAGAGCCTCGAGAGGTGAGTGTCCAGTCCAGGGTACTGGGCAAGTAGACATACCACCAATGGGGAAGGTGAGTCAATACCCACATGGATCCAAACCAACCCACCACACACACAGGTTATGTGACCTTGAGCAGATCACCTCCCATCTCTGAGTGTCAGTGGCCACATCTGTCAAATGGGGACTTCCCTGCTCACATGGAGGAGACAGAGCAGTACCAGGCTTGGTCAGAACTCTAGCATCCCCCACAGGGTACACCTGGCAAAGTGCACAGGCTACACACGTGTGCTATCTACATTACCTGCGGCTGCCTCTTTTGGGAGGGGACGAGAGAGCGTGCAAGGAAGGCCGTGGCGCCCACTCACCGAGTTGATGCAACCCAGCTCCTTGTTGAGTAGCCAGGGCAGCGAGAGCTTGCCCTCGCCTCGGTAGCAGGACTGGATGCGTTCTTTGATCCTCTCCTTGATGGCCCTGAGCGTGAAGAGGCACAACACTGACTCCTTGGGCGGCTTGATGCGGTTCTTCTGGCCCTGTGCAAACACGGTGAACAGCACGTCCTCATCCTCAGCCAGGCCCAGCTGGCGGGCCAGAGCTCGGCCAGGGCGGCTCAGGTAGGCGTCCTGTACCAGGCGGTACTCAACACCTGCCTGCTCACAGCCGATTGGGAACTCGACATACGAGTAGAACTTGGGGTCATCCACACAGAGCCGCACGATCTTGGAGGTAAAGAAATGTTCCCCAGCCACGTCAGGCGAGGTCAGCTGTGTGTCCAGCTGCAGGGTGAGGTAGTAGACGAACTGCTCGCTGCGGAAGCTATACACATAGTAGATATCAAAGGCTGGGAATTTGGAGAGTGTGTCTGAGGGGATCTTAAGCTGCGATGACACAAACTCATCCTGGTACACAAAACCAAACATGTCAGCATCTTCCTCGTTCGCCATGAGCCGGCGGCTGGACAGTGTGGGGAAGTACTCAGATTTGCCATCGATGGGTGTGCCAACGAAGAGTTTGGCCTGGCCCTGGCCAGGCGGACCCGCAATGAGCACTCCAGCCATGCTGCCCGCCTCACGCACACTGGACAGGTAGTGTTCCTTCCGGTGGTGGGGTTCCCCAAGTTTGAAGAGGTCGTCTAGCCGCAGGAACTGGCAGATGCCCTGCGAGGCACTACCACAAGCCAGCAGGCGATTGGCAGCGTAGTCCAGCAATAACAGCTTGTTAACGTTGTCAGTACTGCCCAGGCCGTGGGGGCAGGACTGCACACTGGGCGGCGGGTAGCACTTCTCATTGTCTTCCACGGGGCCTGTCACATGGGCCCGAAGTAGGGTCAGGTTGCCCGACAACTTATAGATTCGGTTCACTGCGCCCACATACACCTCACCGGTCTGCTCATGCACGACCAGGTGGGTAAGGCCCCACTCACTAGCTGCAAAGGTTCGGAAGGTGGGCTGCAGACCCCCGCCTACACGGGGGGCTCCTGCCTCTACCCACACCCCTCCTAGCAGTTGTGGCGGCGGCAGCAACATCAGCAGTAGCACAGGGGGCACCAGCGGGCTCAGCAGTGGCGGCAGCATGACGGGCCAGGGCGTAGGGCCGAGGTGCTTGGGTCCTGCAGATGTCTGCTTCATGGAGCCGGGAGGCTCGGCCCTGTGGGGGGAGAGTGGGGAGGAGAGGGTGAGCAGGTGGCATGGAGGCCACGCTCAACATCCACAACATAATGACACATAAACACACGTGCAACCGCAAACATGAGCACACACATGATGAGACATGGGTACATGAGTGACAACAGACACAGATGTGCATGACAAACACTAGTACATACATAACAGCTGTGAGCACACATGGCGAGATGTGAGTACATGTACAGTACCACGTGACAAGGGATGCACATATGCAACAGGTTATGTGATGAGGCATGAGCACACATGCAAGGCTGATAGAAACACATCACACATGACAACAGATGTGAGCACTTGTCTGTAATTCCAACATGTGGACACACAGGCTTAGCATTTATGAGTTCTTGCTGTGTGCCATATATGGTGCACACCGCCGCAAAGTCACAGCGATCAACCCAAAAGAAGAGTCCAAAGCTGAGACGACACCTAGCTGGTCTCAGGCTCTGCACACATTGAAGGTGCATCAAGACCAAGCTCTGGACCACAGAAGGAGCAGGGCCGCCTGCCTGACCCTCGGTCAATGCTGTGCCCAGCCATCACTGATGGAGATAGAGAAAAGGGCATGAGAAAACAGGGAAGCAGGGCTCTCATCTCTGGTGGTACAGTTGTTAAAGCACCCACCTTCTAACTGAAAGGTCAGAGTTCAAATTCACCATGAGAGATGAAGCAGTCAGCTTCCATAAAGATTCACAGCCTCAGAAACCCCCAGGAGCAATTCTACTCTGTCCTGGTGGGGTCGCTGTGTCAGAATTCACTGATGGCAGCCCTTTCATTTGCCTCTGGTTCTCACACAGCCTTGCACCCCCACGCTGCTACCACTTGTCTCCCCACATTCCAGCATGTACTCCATCCAGCCTTCAAAATCAAGAGCCCCAATCTAGGGGGTGGGCGAGGCTGCTGGAAACACATCCATCACCGTCATCCTACAGCAACCAGATGGGGGGCTTGAATGCCCCTCCACATCACACTGCAGCCTACACCAATCCCCATCTCCGGAGACTCAGGCCTGGTAATCCCTTCCAAACTTGAGAAGTGTATGTGTGGCCTGGCGTGGCCAGGGTGAGCAGGAGGGGAGGGTGTTGAGTCAACCCACCACAAGAAGTATGTCTGACTAGCTACAGGTCTGCTGCCCACTGGGCCCACACAAGCCCCTGGGGGGGGGGGGGGTGGATATCCTGGGTCACTCTCATGGGGTACCCTCCTCACTGGCTGACCCTGGCCCAGGCACTTACCAAACCTGAAAGTCAGGTTGTAATTCACTTCCCACCTGCTGCCACCACCACAGGATGAACGGTGTCTTCTGCTTGCTGACCGCCCACACCACTCCTCTCCCAGCTGGCTCCTTAGGCTCCCTGGTCCATCTACCCTGAGACCTTTCAGTTCCCCAAAAGAACTCTTCGAAAGAGAAGCCAGGCAGTGCCCACCCCTCCTACAAACATCAACCTTGCCCGGACCTAACACCCAACCAGCCACTGACACACTAGACCCTGAGCACTGCTGAGGCCCTGTCCATCCCGTGCCCATTCCTCACCATGGTGTATCAGTGTCACCTCTATGTCTCTCAAACTGCCCACTCCCCTCCCACCCATGCCACCGCCCACTAGCCAGTCTCCTTCATGCCCACCTGTCCGCACTGGTGCCCACTTCCCCTGAAAACTCTAACCTCATCCGTAGTGTAGTGAAATCTAGACTCTGTGGCCCTGCCAGTTAGCCCCCTTCCTCCAGGGCTGCCAAGTTGCAAGCAGAAGGACACGGTGAGGGGGAGGTTGCCCATGTGGTACGGGTTTGTCCAGGGTGCCGGGCCCCCATTGACAGTTAGGAGGCCGAGGATGAAAGCTAGATGGCCCTTCAGAGTCCAGGCAGGGAGCGATCCCACCTGCCCCACAGGCTGCCTGGGCTTCCTGCTGCAGGCCACAGGGTACCCTTCAAACCTGTAACTAGAGAGTAGGGCTCTCCAGTCCCCCCTGAGCTATGGTGACCTCTCTGTTCCATCCACGCCTACCTCAGGACCTGCTCAGGTCCAGCTCAGACCTCTGTCCTGACCATATGTGCTAAAGGGGCAGCTGCTCCCTCTCTATCAGTCCCCACCCCTGAGTTAATGTGTGATGCAGAACTCACTTACAACTGATGTTACCTTCTGTGCCCAGATACTCTTCCCACTAGGGTAGAAGCTGCATTAGAGTGGGACCTGGGTACGTGTGGCCTGCCACTATCCATCCCAAAGCCATGGAGGGCCCAAGAGGCACTTGTGGAATTAATGAGGGAGGGAGCAAGTTAGGAGGGAAGGCGGAGGTAATGAGGGAGCAGGTGAGTGGGCAGCAGAGGGACCAGCCAGGCCTGCATCTCAATGTCCTCACTGCCCAGACCCCCTGCCCAGTCAATGCCCCGGTGTGCCAAGACCTAAATGGAAAGACTGAGGGAAGTGGAGGGCCAGGACCACATTCCCTGGCAGGATCCTCCCGGCAGGCAGGCAGTACCTTCACTGAGGCCCCTCACTCACACCACTTCCCAGACCAGCAGCCTCCAAGGACTCTGCAGGCAACCAGGCAGCAGGTGAGCAGGGCCAGGGCCACGTGGAGCCTCGGGTCTTGCAGAGCTGGGCTGAGAGTGAGTGGTGGGAGCCCAGAGAAAGCATGAATCACTCACCGTTTATCAGCTCAAAGCAGGCCTGCAATTACCAGGGGCTGGGCTTGCCCCTCCACCAGGATAATTACACACGCCTTAATGCAATTATGGGCCGGACTTTTCATATTAACCAGGAAGAGTCTGACTGAAGCAGCTACCATCCATACTCCAGTCAGCTCTTGAGTCCATTCCCAACAGGGGCCACCGGGAAGGGTCCTAGGTACAGACAGGGCTGCTACCTAGCAGGTTCCCATGCCTGGGATTGAGCACAGAGTCCACCATCTCACCAAAGCTGATGAAGACCTCTTGGACTGGGGCTCAGGTGCTCAGCTAGTCCCATAGAGCAGAGATAGAACCCCAAGCTTCTAGAGACCCAGCATGCCAGCCTGCTGGGCTCAACTCTCCTGAAACAAGCACTCTCATTCCAAAGCTGGGCCGGGTAGTGGTGAGAACCAGGTGGATGCTGGGAGTTAAGCACCAGTGGCACTGTGTGCTGTGAACTCAGTAGGGGTCTGGGGAGGTGCCTTTCCACCTGCTCTGAAAGACCCAGGCTCGTGAGAAGCTGGAGATGCTGGCCGGGGCATTCTGAACGGCATCCAGGGGCCCTGGATGGTCCAGAAACCCATGTCAGACTGTGCAGATAGAGGCTGAGCTGGAGAGGGAAGGGTGATTTGGGGATCAGCCAGAGACAGTAAAAGGCCACACTCTTCAGGTAGTTGGGAGGACACTGAAGAAGGAGGAGGTAGGTTTAGTTGTACAGATAAGTTCCAAGCATATAGAGTGTAATAATCCATTTCCTGCTCCCAGGTCTGGCAACGGCACCCCAGGTTCCTCTCCACAGAGGGACAGCCCACCCCTTGCCCGGAGCTTCTGGGCTTAGATAGGTTCCGTGGAGGGCGAGGCAGGGAAGATCCTATCAGTCCTGTCCAATGGTGCCCTCATGAGTCAGAAGCCGATCTAGTTTCATCTCCTGTGCCAGGGAGAAGGGTGGGCAGGAGAACTGCCCTGTCTCCCCTGGTGTGCCAGGGAGGTAATCCCAAGCAGCCATCCTCTTCCAGCCAAGATCCAGAGACTTCTAAGCCCTGCTCTACAGCCATGCTCCCCTGAGGCATCTTCCCGGCCTATGTGGCTGCTCTGAGTTGCCCTGGGCATGGGGACGTCCCTGGCACTATCAGAGTGGGGCTTCCAAGCAGACAAGCAATGACCAGGGGCTTCAGAAGCACAGATCTGCTCTGTCCACAGGTCTCCTTTCTCTGCCACCCACAAAACACATTCAGCCACAAAGGGCTGTGCTAGTCCCTTCTTCTAACCAATCCTCCACCCATGCTGTTCCCAATCCTAAAAAGCCTTTCCCGGCCCTCACTACATCACCATCTCAGCAGACCTAAGCAGGTCCCTGAAGTAGAGGCCCAGGTGGACCTCTCTTTCTGGCACAGGTAGGGGCTCCCAGAGAGCTGGGCTGTCCTGGCGTCCCTGGGGCTACCACATGGCCTCTCTGGTATAACCCAAATCAGCACTGAGCAGAGCCTAGGAGGCCTGAGGCATGCTCCCCAGGGGCCAGAGGAGCAAAGGCTAAGCCCAGTCAAACAGACACTGAGAGGGTAGCTGCCTGGATGTAAAAAGGTGGAGTAGCCAGGGAGACCTAAGCCACAAGAGTCCAGGCTGAGGGGTCTGACCCAGTCCACACCCCCACCCCTTTCTTTCTAGAGTCAAATTCCCAGCACTCCTCAGATGAGCTAGGGAGAGGACCAAATTCTAAGCAGCCTCCCCCACTGAACCTGCCAAGGTCTCAGATACTGAGGCACATCCCACCCCCCTTTTCAGGGCTGCACCTGGGATCTCATCCCTGATCTCTTCTCTAAGGCAACCCTGTCACACACCATACCCTAGGATTGTTCAGGAAGCAATCGGAAGGCTGGAGGGAAGTGGGGCTTTCCGAGGGCTGACCCTTGGGAGGCCCTGTGAGAAGGAGGCCATAGCTGCAGCACACCTCCTTCTATGTAGAGTACACAGCCCTGCGGGGACCCTGGGTGGACACGATCACCCCATCCTACACCCACCACAGCACGGAGGCGGGTGCAGGCATCGGTCTCAGGAAGCAAGCGGTATCAACTCCCACCCTAGTGCCATGAAGGCAAGTCCAGGCCGACAGGCCCGGGCAGCCCCCGCTAATAACCACGCGAGCTCCTGCAGACCAGCTCGGCCTGCCTACCCAGGCTCGCACCGGGGGCCCAAGCCGCGAATCAGACGCCAGGTTTGGAATGGGGACCTGTGGGGGTCCTCCCGACAGAGCCGCCAGCAAACTTTTCTTTCCTGCCTTTGAGAAAGGAACAGACCCGACGTCCTCCGCGCGCGGCCAGGGCAAAGCTCTGCGGTGCCGGGCCAGGGACCGAGGCGTCCGGTCTCCCGGCGCAATCCGGCAGACCGGCCGGGCCCGCCGGGGAGGGCATGCTCACGGTAGGCGCCGCAACCGTTCGGCCGCACCCGAACACACGCGGGCGCACCGGGACGCCGCGGTAGGCGCCGTAGGGACATCCGACCTCGTATACGGACACACGGATGCGCGGACACACAGCAGTCCGCCCGCGAGCGCGGACACTAAAACAGACGCTCGCGCCGCAGTCCCGGCCGCGCACACCCCCTGCCCGCCCGGGGCCGCGCGCAAGGCGCCCCGCGGGCGGCCGCAGTCAGGCTCGCGAGTCGAAGGGCGCCTCCGCCCCCTGCCTGGGGCCCGCGCCCATCGCCCTGACGCACCGCATCCCTTTCTTCCAGGCGACCGCCCGCCCGCCCGTCTCCCAGCGGGAACCCCGGCCCACCCCGGCCCCGGCGCCGCGGGGAAAAGTTGGCCCGGTACTCACGGGCTGTCCCGGGCTTCGCCCCGCCGCCGGCCATCGCCGAGCCCCGCCTTCCGCGTCGCCGCCGCCCCGTCTCGTTCCGCGGTCACCGAAGCCGCCCAGGCCGCCCAGGCCGACGCCGAGGCC
>NW_006408885.1:1668123-1672013 GCF_000296735.1 Chrysochloris asiatica | reverse complement strand
CCGCCTTAGACCCGGGGAGGGGGACAACCGGGGGCGGGGCCGGAGACGGGGGCGGGACGGAGGGGCGGGGCCGGAGCCCACCTGCAGAGGGCGCTCTGCCCCACACCAAGCGCGCTCTCGGGCCCACCGCACTGCTTCAAAGGGCGATGGCAGCGACCCGCCTTAAATGGCGCGGCGTTGGGGTCCGCGGCGAGGCGGTCCCGGGAGCCCCGGCGGCGGAGCGAACCTATGCCCGCGACCCCGGGTATGCGCTGGCCTCAGAGTGTCAGCGCAGGGAACACTATCTCGGTCTACAAAGGGGTAAATCGAGGCCGGAGGCAAAGGCACGTGTGCCGCGGCCTGCAAAAGCTCCAATCCACATCTGTTAATTGGCACTCGGCTCCCCCAAAGCTGGACCCTGTGGGCCCAGGGTGGCCGCTCACGGCGGATAGGGACGCGATTCAACAGGGAACGTTCCAGACCTGGGGTCCCGCGGAAGCTAAGAGCACAACATCAATCATCCCGTGGCCGCCGGGCTCGGACTGACGGACTGCGCTCCTCCCAGGCCACATCAAGGGTGGAGGGGTTCCCGCCATGGAGTAGTCCAGCGGTCGGGAACCCGGCTAGAAAGAGCGAGGTGGGAGGGCACAAGGAACTGCAAGAAGCCCACGAAAGGCAGGACTTGGGGGTTGACGCTGGGGTCTTCGGCCAGCAGGATTCCCTTTTAACCTGAAAGCACCCTGGGAAGGGCTGGGCGGTGTTTCTTCTAAGTGGCAGCTGTGACACCTGCAGAAGAGAACACCCAGACCCTCCCCTGAGCAGGCGCTACCCCGATCTCGGCGATAAACCTTTCCTCGCTTTCCTTTGTTCATACCCACGAAATGTTCTGCTGCTTTGCTTTGCTTGTTTTTGAACATGATATAAATGGAATCATAGAAGATGCCCTAGCGTTTTCGTCCTTGCTTTGTGAGGTTCCACCCACCTTGTTGCTTTTTGTAATTCCCCGCCCCCTCCAGTGTGGCACTACTGTCTGCCAGTCACTTTCCGACTGATCGGCACAGATTGCTCCTCACGAGTGACCAGCCAGGGTCATAGGCTGGAATGAAGGCTCTGTGCACTTCCGTTGAGGAAAACACACCCACCCATAGGTGGGACGGCAAGCTCAAGGGGGTGGCGGTGGTGTGCCATAGCGACCCTGCATAGGGTTTCCCAGGCTGTAAATCTTTCCGGGACAGAAAGCCTCATCTTTTTCCCCGCAGAACAGCTAGTGGTTTCAAACTGCTGACCTTGAGGTTAGCAGCCCGATTTAGCCACTGTGCTACCAGAGCTCCTTGCAGACTCAAGGGGTAGGTAGGTGATTATAAACTTTAGTAGGTGATACCAGTGTACACCGCCCCCCCCCCGCCCCCAGAAGTGCATGAGTCCCAGGTATCACTAAACTAACAACGCTTGACTTGTTCTTCAGTTTTTACGAACCTGGTGAGTATGAACTGGTGTTTCATTGTAAATTTAATTTGCATCTTTTTCATAAATTGTTCAACAAGGTGGTATAGAATGAACAGTGCTCTTCTGTCTTTTGTGCACGATGACTCCATGAATGGGTGCTGACTCACCAAGAGCTAATCACCACAAATGTGCTACTAATTAAAACAGAGGACACAAACAGACAAAGTGAAAGGATACAAAAACATCCTATGCAAATAATAACCAAAGGAGAGCTGGGCTGGCAATCTTAAAGTAGACTTTAAGACAAAATCTGTCAGAAGAGGTAAAGATGGACCTTGATGTTAAGTGCTGTGGAGTCGTTTAGGACCTGTAATGACCCTGTATAGGGTTTCCAGGGAGCACCTGGGGAGCTTGAACCTCTGACCTTGTAGTTCAAACCAATCTTGTGGTCCTGCGCTTATCCTACAGTGCCACACCAGGACTCCTCACATGTGGAAATTATATACTGATAAAAGAGTCCATTAATCAAGAGGTTTCAATAATCATAAATATATATGCACCTAATATCAGGGCATCTAAGTATACAATGCTAACACTGATGGAATTGAAGGGAGACGTAAATAGTACTACAATAATTGTTGGAAATTTCAATACACCACTTTCAATATTGGACAGAACATCATAAAGATGATCAACTAGGAATCAGAGGACCTGCATGACATAAATCAACTAGACTTAACAGACACACAGAACACTCCACATACAAAAAACAGCACGATATACATTCTACTTCAGTGCAGATGGATCATTCTCCAGGATAGACCACATGTTAGAACACAAAGCAAGTCTTCATATGTTTTTGTTTTTACTTTTTTTTAAAGCTTTTATTGTAAATTGAGTGACAGTTTACATAGGAGAACATTGGTTTTGCACTCAACCAATCATATTTTGTTTCATTGCAATGATTACAATCCCTTCTATGCACCATTGGTTAACAGCATTTGCCTCTATTCCCTCTTTGTTTGTTTGTTTGTTTTAATGTACACAAAAACATGCAGGGATATGTAATCATTTAATCAACCAAAGGGCACATTCTGCAAGCCTGCCTCCTGGCTGCCAGTTCACACAGCCTTACTCTTTCCTTGAGTCTAGAGTCCTCAGCTGCTCTATCTCTTCCTGTCATCATCTCTGCCTCCATCTCTGGTGTTGCTGCTTCTTTGGTTAGGATCCCACATTTTGCTCATGCTCCTCCCTCTTGATGGTTCTCTGTTCATAGAAAGTAAGATTAACTACTCCCCCCTTTTTGTTACACAACTTCTACCTTTACAGTTGTGACAATCGGAATTAGTCATGATAATAATTACTCACTATTGAATCAAAAGAATCCTATCCCTATCTGTTTTCACCAGACCCATCTAGACAAGATGAAAACTATTCAGTGGGGATTCTCCCCCACCCACCCCCAGCCCATTCCCTCTGAAACTAAACTCCCTCTTAAAACTTGTAAGCCAGCTACTTCATGCCTTTATAGCTCCCACTCCCACCCCATTTTAGGTAGCCAATGTCTAAGTTTCCCCATCCCTATCAACCCTGTGTACTTAGGGAATAGGCTTGATCCTTGATGTGAAGACTCCTTCCCTCTCAGTTGGAATTTTGAGCTACTACATCCATATGTGGAGTCCTGGAGTAGTGTTGTGGGTTAATGCGCCAGACTATAAAGCCATTTGAACTGCAAGGTCAGCGGTTCGACCTTACCAGCTGTTGCTCAAAAACCCTATACAGGGTTGCTATGGGTCAGAATCTACTTGACGGCACTTAACAACATAATAAACACCCATATGTATAGGTTAAGTTCATCAATTGTAGCAATTTACACTTGCTTTCTGTATGAAATTTCTTTATTTTACTCTAGTCGAGTTCTGATCATCAAGCCATCAAAGGTAAGTCAAATGGGTACTATCTGCAAGTTTAGGCATTCTTGCGCAACTCCCCCCACTTCATATCAGCTGGACACTTTGCTCTCAGCTCTAGCCCACTGTGGCTAGGTCCATGTCTGTGGCTCAGGAATACCCAAGTCTCCCCAAAACTTCAGACCAACCAGCCCTTCCTCTTCTCTCTCTCATCTCAAGGTCGACAGGAGTCTGTGGAATGTGGTCCAACTCAGCCCATGTCTTCATTTTCATATATTTTTAATGACTGAAATCATGCAAAGTATTTTCTCTGAGCACAAGTGAAGGATGTTAGAAATCAGTAACAGAAAAAAAAACAACCACTGAAAACACAGAAACAAATGAAAATTTAAAAGCACACTATTAAACTAGCAATCGGTCAAGAAAGAAATCAGAAGAGAAAAAAAAAATATTAGACTCAAATGAAAATGAAAATACAACATACCAAAACTTAATGAGAATTGTGAAGGCAGTATTCAGAGGGAAACTTAGAGCAATAAATGCCTATGTGAAAAA
>NW_006408885.1:1662464-1666703 GCF_000296735.1 Chrysochloris asiatica | reverse complement strand
AGGAGAATGAAGTCCTTGACAACTTCAATCTTTTCTCCATTGATAAGAATGGTGTTTATTGGTCCAGTGGTGAGGATTTTTGTTTTCTTTACATTATGAGATGCAATCCATAACGAAGGCTGTGCTCTTTGATCTTCATCAGTAAATGTTTTAAGTCCTCTTCACTTTCACCAAGCAAGGTTGTAGCGTCTGCATATCGCAGATTGTTAATGAGTCTCCCTCCAATCCTGATACCACGTTTTTCTTCATAGAACCCAGCTTCTTGGATTATTTGCTCAGCATACAGGTTGAATGGAGCTCTGGCAGCGTAGTGGTTATGAATCAGGCCGCCAACCTTAAGGTCAGCGGTTAGAAAATACCAGCTGCTCCACGGGAGAAAGATGAGGCTTTCTACTCCCATAAAGATTTACACTCTTGGAAACCCTGTACAGGGTCACTATGGGTCAGAACCGACTCGACGGCACTTAACAACAACAACATACAGGTTGAATAAGTATGGTGAAATAATACAACCCTGTCGTACACCTTTCTTAATTTTAAACCATTCAGTGTTTCCATGTTCTGTTTGAACAAATGCCTCTTGGTCCATGTAGAGATTCCTCATGAGCACAATTAAGTGTTCCGGAATACACACACTTTGCAATGTGGTCCATAGCTTGTCACGATCCACACAATCGAAAGCCTTTGCATAGTTAATAAAGCATAGGTAAACATCTTTCTGGTATTCTCTGCTTTCAGTCAAGATCCATAGGACATCAGCAATGATATCCCTCGTTCCACGTCCTCTTCTGAATTCAGATTGAACCTCTGGAAGTTCTCTGTCAATGTATGCTTGCAGTCATTTCTGTATTACCTTTAGTAAAATTTTACTCGCATGGGATATCAAAGATATTGTTAGATGATTTCCGCATTCCACTGGGTCACCTCTCTTTGCAATGGGCACAAATACGGATCTCTGCCATTCAGTCAGCCAGATAGTTGTCTTCCAAATTTCTTGACAGAGATGAGTGAGTGCCTTCTGTGCCACCTCACTTTCTTGAAAGATTTCAATTTTGATTCCATCAATTCCTGGTGCCTTGTTCTTTGCCAATTCCTTCAATGCACCTTGGACTTCCTCCTTAAGTATCAATGGCTCTTGATCATATGCTACCTCTTGAAATTGTTGAACATTAACCATTTCCTTTTGGTACAGTGACTCTGTGTATTCTTGTCTGTCTTCTTTGGATGCTTTCTGCATCATTCAATAATTTTCCCAGAGAATCCTTCAATAACCAAGTCGAGGCTTGAATTTTTTCTTCAGTTCCCCCAGCTTGAGAAATGCAAACGTGTTCTTTCTTTTTGGTTTTCTGACTCCAGATCTTTGATACAGGAAGTCTCAATAGACTGACTGCAAGTGAAGACATTGAATCAGTGATCAAAAATCACCCAGCAACAACAAAAACAGTCCTGGACCAGAGGATTTGATGGGGAATTCTGTACCAAACACTTGAAGAAGAATTGACTCCAATACTGTTTAAACTCTTCCAAAATCTAGAGAAGGAAGGAATATACCCTAATTTTCTAAAGTGACCATAACTCTAAAACAAACACAAGGAAAGGAAACTACTGACCAATATCTCTTATGAATATAGATGCAAAACTCCTCAACAAAACAGTAATGAACAGAATCCAACAGAATATCTAAAGAGTAATATACATCATGACCAAGTGGGATTGATTCCTGGAATGCAAGGATGGTTCAATATTAGAAACTCGATCAACATAATACACCACATCAATAGAACAAAGAAAAAGAACCACATGAACATCTTTATGGATGTAGAAAAGCATTTAATAAAGCCCAACACCTTTTCTTGCTGAAAACCCTAAAAAAGATTGGAATGAAAGGGAAATCCCTCAATGTAATTAAGTATATATATGAAAAGCTAACAGCCAACATTACACTTACTGGAAAAAGAACTTTCCCCTTGAAATCAGGAATAAGGCAAGAGTGCCTTTTCTCACCATTTCTATTTACTATTGTATTAGAAGTCCTAGCCAGGACAATAACACAAAGAAATAAAATGTATCCACATTGGAAAAGAAGAAGCAAGTCCTGGTGTGATGCTGTACGATAAGCACTTGACTGTAAGGTCAGTTTGAACTGCAAGGTTGGTGGTTCAAACTCAACAGCAACTTCTGGAAACCCGATACAGAGTCACTATGAGTCAGAACTGACTCGATGGCACTCAACAACAACAACATGAGTGATATGATCCTATATATAGAAAATCCCGTAGGTCACAAGAAAACTATAGCTAACCGAGGAATTTAGAAAAGTTGCAAGAGTCAGGGTGAACAAACAAAAATCAGTTGGGTTTCTATTCACCAATAATGAGAAATCTGAAAGGGGAACTTAGGGAAACAATTCCATTTATAATATAGCAAGTGAAAGAATGAAATTCCTAGGAGTAAATCTAACCAGGAAAGTGAAGGACATCTCAGTAACTTCACTTCAAGGCATAGAGCTAAAAGACTTGAAAGCAGAGACTCAAAAAGGAACCAATGTTCATTGTAGCACAAGTCCCAATTAGCCAACAGGTGTAAGCAATCTAAATGACCATTAACAGATGAATGGGTAAACAACATGTAGTGTCTACAGAAAATTAAATACTATTCCACCAGAAGGGCAAAATGAATTCTTGATGTTGTTAGGTACTGTTGAGTCAGGTCCAACTCATAGCCACTCTGAGCCGGCCTCACAATTGTTTGGGCCTATTGTTACCACGGTGTCAATCCATCTTGTTGGGGGTCTTTGTCTTTTTCGTTGACCCTCTACCAAACATGATGTCCGTCTCCAGGAACTGGTCCCTCCTAACAACATGTCCTCAGTATATTGCCATTCTCACTTCAAAGGAGCTCCAAGACAGATTTACTTGCTCTTTTGTCAGTACTTGCAATATTCTTCCCAAACACCATGATTCAAATGCATTGATTCTTCTACGGTCTTCCTTACTCATTTTCCAACTTTCACTTGCATATGAGGCATTTGGAAATACCACTGTTTAGGTCAGGCACACCTTAGTTCTCAAAGTGACGTCTTTGTTCTTTAACACTTTGTTGTTTTTAAGTGTCTTCTAATACGGAACCCTGTATAGGATTTCCAAGGACAAGTTAGTAGGTTTGAACTGCCAACTTTATATTAGCAGTCCACTGATTATCCTACAGCACTATACAAAGACTTTTCAAGCAGATTTTCCCAATACAATACTTCATTTGATTTATTGACTGATGCTTCCCTGAGTGTTGGTTGTGGATCCAAGCAAAATGAAGTCTTTTACAACTTCAATCTTTTCTCCATTTATTGTGATGTTATTTATTGGTCCAGTGGTGAGGAATTTTGTTTCATTACATTGAGATGCAATCCATACTGAAGGCTGTAAATATTTCAAATCCTCTTTGCTTCCAGCAAGCAAGGCTTGTCTGCATATCACAGGTTTAATGAGACTTCCTACTATCCTGGAGCCATGCTATTCTTCAGATAATGCAGCTTCTCAGAGTATTTCTTAGCATATGGGTTGAATAAGTATAGTGAAAGGATGCAATCTTGGTGCACAATGTCCTGATTTTAAACCATTCCATGTCCCCTTGTTCTGTTCCAAAGACTGCTTTTTGGTCTATGTACAGATTTCTCATGAGCACAATTAAGTGTTCTGGGATTTTTGTGCAATGTTATCCATAGTTTGTTATGATCTGCACAGTCTAATATATTTCCATGATCAATAAAATACAAGTAAACATATTTCTGGTATGCTTTGCTTTCAACCAAGATCCATCTGGCATTAGTAATAATAGCCCTCTTCTGAATCTGGCTTGAATTTCTGGCAGCTCCATGTTGCAAACCTTTTTGAATCATCTTGATTTCCACATTCCATTGATAACCTACCACAGATATGGATGTCTTCCAATAAGTTGTCCAGGTAGCTGTCTTCAAAATTTCTTAGCACAGGCAAGTGAGAATTTCCAGTTTATTAAAACATTTCAATTTATATTATATCAATTCCTAAATTTCTTTTTTTTTTTTTGCCAATGCATTTTTTCAGTACAGCTTGAACTTCTTCCTTCAATACCACCGGTTCTTTATCATGGGGTACCAATTATGTTTGGTACAATAATTATGTATATTCCCTTCCATTTGCTTTGGATGCTTGCTGCATCATTCAATATATGTTGTCCATAGAATCATTCGACATTTTAACC
>NW_006408885.1:1653176-1662019 GCF_000296735.1 Chrysochloris asiatica | reverse complement strand
GTCCCCCCTATATACCTATCTACTGCTGAAAATTGGGCCACAAGGGTAAGTTCCTTCCCAGAACTGAAGGGTGGTTGAGGGTCATAGTCTCAGTTTCCTCCAGTCTCTTTCTGACTAGTAAACCTCATCTTTTTCTTTTAAAAAACAAAACCAGAAAAAACAATTTGGAGTTTTGTTCCAAAACTTCTGACGCTCTATCTAGGACGTTCTAATGTGATCCCTTGAGAGCAGTTGGCAGTGATAGCCAGGCACCATCTAGTTCTTCTGGTCTCAGAATGATGGAGACTATTGTTCACGTGTGTCATGAGCCCATTGGACTAATTGATTCCAAGCCTCTTCGATTCTCATCACTCTTCTTTCTTTTGAACATGAATAGACCAATAGTTGCACCTTAGATGGTGACTCGTGAGCTTTTAAGATCCCAGATGCTACTTACCAAAGTAGGATGTAGAACATTGTCTCTGTGGACTATGTTATGCCAATTGATCATGGCAGCCCCTAAGAATATGGTCCTGAACTCCCTTAAGATGTTTGATAATATCTAGAAAGTTTTCATTTATTTACTCATTGTATGTTTCATCACACTCATAATGTGGCACTGTAGGATAAGCACTGGACTGCGAGGTCAGTTTAAACTGCAAGGTCAGAAGTTCAAACTCATCAGCCCCTCCTCAGAAATCCTATAAGGAGTAGCTATGACTCAATGGCACTTAACAAAAACAACATTGTGTGTGTGTGTGTTTTAGTAATGTTTGATAGTATATTTATATCAGAGCCCCTAAGTTTGTCTCTATTTTTTCATTAATGAACTTCATAATTCTAGGTTTTATAATTAGTTCTTTAACCCATGTTGAGTTTGGTTTTGTGTATGGTGGGATAGATGGGTCTTTTTTCATTCTTCTGCAAATGGCTTCCAGTTTTGCCAGCATCATTTGTTGAAGAGATTATCTATTCCCCATTTAATGTGTTTTGGCCACTTTTCAAAGATTGCTGACTATATGTGGATGGATTAACTTCTGGGTTCTCAATTCTGTTCCATTGATCTGTGTATCTTTCTTTACACCAGTATCAGGTTGTTTTGACCACTGTGATTGTGTAGTAAATTTTAAGATCAGGGAATGAGAGGCGTCCTTCTTTGTTCTTCTTCTTAATCAATACTTTGCTTATCCATGATCTCTTTCCTTTCCATATAAAGTTAGTGATCAGTTTTTCCATGTCTTTAAAGGATGATGTTGGAATCTGGATTGGGATTGTGTTATATCTGTAGATTGCTTTGCATACTGTTGATATTTTCACAATGTTAAGTTTTCCTATCCATGAGCATGGTATATTCTTCCATTTTTGTAAAACTCTTTTGGTTTCTTATAATGTTGTTGTTGTTGTTATATGCCGTGGAGTCGGTTCCAACTCATAGCGACCCTGTACAGGGTTTCTGAGGCCGTAAATCTTTACGGGAGCAGAAAGCCTCCTCTTTCTTCCACGGAACATCTGGTAGTTTAGAACTGCTGACCTTGCGGTTCGCAGCCCGATTCATAACCACTACGCTACCAGAGTGGTTTGTAATTTTCTTTGTAAAGGTCTTTTGTTTCTCTGGTTAGATTTATTCCTAAATATTTCATCTTTGGGGTGGCTATTGTAAATGGTATTGTTTTCTTAATTTCCTTTTCAAAGTTGTCTTTATTAATATAGAGGAATCCAACAGATTTGTGTGTATTGATCTTGTACTCTGCCACTTTGCTGATTCTTTCTCAATTAGTCATGCTAACAATTACTCACTATTGAATCATGAGAATCTTATTCCCATCTCTTTTTACCAGACCCATCTAGACAAGATGAAAACTATTCTGTGGGGACTCTATCTTCCCTCACACACTCTTAAACAAAACTCTCTCTTGAAAACTTGTACGCCAGACACTTCATGCTTTTATTGCCCCCACATTTTAGGTAGCCAATGTCTAAGTAGCCTGTCCCTATATACCCTTTGTACAGAAGGGATAGCATAGATACTTGATGTGAAGGCTTCTTCCCTCTAGGTTGGTATTTAGAGCTACTATCTCCATGAGTATAGGTCAAGCTCAACAAATTGTAGCAATTTACCCTTGTTTCCTTTATAAAATATATATATATTAATTTTCCTTTAATCAAGATCTGCTTATCAAGCCATCAAGGCTAGGTCAAATGGATACTATCTACAAGTTTGGGTGTTCTTGTGCATCTCCCCTCACTTCATATCAGCTCTAGCCTTCTGTGGCTATATCCTTGTCCATGGGCTCAGGTGTTCCCAGGTCTCACCACACTTTGGACCAACTTGCCATTCCTCTTCTCTCTCTCATCTCCAGGTCAACAGGAATCTATGGAATGTGGTTGAACTCAGCCTTTCTTCATTGCTGTTTTCCCCCTTTTCTAATCACCAGTAGACCAATGGGGTCATCAATAAGCTTACATGCCTGCTCATGTGTTCCCTTTGAGTTTCAGTCTTAGAGCCGGGTTTTTCCTGAGGGAAGTTGATTGCTTGCCTTGATGGCTTCCTGGCAAACAACTTGCTTATTCTTATAGTAGCCATACTACCATTTTTGTTTTGGGTTTTTCCTGCTGATCTTTCTTCTAGATTTTCAAATTAATTGGAGTAGAATTCTTCATAGTATTCTGTTATTATTCTTTTCATTCCTATGGGATCTGTTGTGATGGCACCCTTATATTTTTATGTACGCTATTTGCATCTTTTCCTTCTTTTGTCACATTTGCTAGTGGTTTGTCAATTTTATTAATCCTTTCAAATAACCAACTGCTTGTCTTGTTGATTCTTTCTATTGTCTTTCTGTTTTCTAATTCATTTATTTCTGCTCTAATCTTTATTGTTTCTTTTCTTCTTTGCAGGCTTACTTTGCTGGTCTTTGTCTAATTGTTGGAGATGTTGTATTAATATGTTGATTTTGGAACTTTCTTCTTTTTGGGATGTGTGCGTTTATTGCTATAAATTGCCCTGGAAGAACAGCTCTTGCTGTGTCCCAAAGGTTTTGGTATGTTGTGTTTTCATTTTCTTTTGATTCAAATAATTTTTTAATCTCATTTTTTATTTGTTCTATTGCCTAGTAGCTTTCAAGCAGGGTGTTATTCAATTTCTTTGTATATGATATTTTCCCCCCTTGATCTTCCTATTGTTGATTTCTAACCCTATCGATTAGTGATCTGAAAAAATACTTTATAGTATTTCAATGTTTTTAAATGTATTGAGGCTTGTTTTGTGGTCTAGTATATGATCTATTCTGGAGAATGTTCTATGTGCACTGGAAAAGAATATGTATTGTGTTGTTGTTGGGTTGAGTGTTCTGAATAAATGTATGAAGTCAGATTGGTTGATTGTGTTATTTAGTTCTTTACTGAGTTTCTTTCTAGTTGTTCTGTCCTGTATCTAAAGTGGTGTATTAAAATCTCCTACTATTATTGCAGAGTTATCTATTTCTTTCTTCAATTGTGTTGTTGTTTTTGCTATGTTCCATTGAGTTGGTTCTGACTCATAGTGACCCTGTATAGTGTTTCCAAGGAGCAGCCGGTGGTTTTGAACTGCTAACCTTATGGTTCACAGTCCAGTGCTGATCCACAACAGTTTGATTTATGTATTTTGAATTTCTTTCATTGGGATCATAGATTTTTATTATGGTTATGTCCTATTGTTTAATTGACCCTTTAATAATGAGATAATGTCTATCTTTGTCTCTTATGCTGGTTTTTGTCTTAAAGTCTATTTTATCAGAAATTAATATTGCCACTCCTACTCCTTTTTGATTGTCATTAGCTTGATATATCTTTTTCATCCTTTGATTTTTAATCTATTTTTATTTTGGTGTGTAATGTGTGCCTCTTGTAGAGAGCATGTTGAAGTATTCTGTCTTCTTATCCATTCTGGTACTCTGTGTCTCTTAACTGGTACATTTAATCGAACATTGATTTTCACTGTAATTGTCGATAAGTATGAATTGATTGTAATTGTTTTGCTGTGTGTTTTTTGTGGTGCTGCTGTATTCTTTGTTCCATGTAGTTTTCTGTGCTGAGTTCATTTTGTTTGTGTGTTTCCTTGTCAGTTTCCTGACTACTGTTGTTTTAATGGTTATAGAATCTTCATGGTTTTGATTTGATGTGAAGATGTATTAATTTTCTTTTCTTGATTAGATGTGAAGATGTATTAATTTTCTTTGAGATTACCCAGTAATTCATTAATTTCTTCCCCAATTTAAAACAGTCTGTTTTATCTTGAAATCTACTTTACTTCCTTGCTATTTTGGAAGTCCTGTTTAATACAGTTTTGTGTCAATTTGACTAGGCCAGGGTTTCTAGAGTTTAGCAGTTGGATTTGCTAATTCCCATGGTGATAAAACCTAATACAGACATAGTTAATGCTCTATGATGAGTGGCTATGAGTAGCCAATCAATTGAAGGGATGCTTCCTTGGGGATGTGGCCTGCTCCCAGTATAATGGACATGCAGGAAATTCTCTCTTTCTCTTCCACTGGGGACCTGGGACTCTATAATTGTAAGCCATTTCCTTCATAATAAGCTCCTCTCTATGTATATTCATGGACCCCTGGTGTGGCATACTGTGAGTTAATGCTCCAGACTGCAAAGACGTTTGATCTGCAAGGTTGGTGGTTCAAGCTCACCAGCTGCTCCTCGAAAACCCTATACAGGGATGCTATGGGTCCGAATTGACTCGATGGCACTTAACAACAACAACATGTATATTCACATATATGTTTCACTGGTTTTGCTTTTTTAGAAAACCTGGCCTAAGACATGGTACCGAGAGTGGGGTTCCAGAGAAGCAAAATCACAAGGATGAGTATTCTAAATTGGTTCTCAAGTCTGGCTAATTTTAAAGGCACTGATATAGGGTGGGGGCATGTCTGACCTCGACTTCATGGGAATTGGACTGATTTTGACTTTGGTCCTCCTTCCCTCTTGTGGAATCAGAGAAGTCAGACATGGTCCCCCCTTGGTTTAAGCAGTTGATGCTGAGAGTAGGATTCATTGCAATGGCGCCAGACCTATGAAATGATGAGGTTTTGTAAGAGCAAGACCAAAGGGACCAGTGGTAAAATACTAAAACAGGGAAAGCGGCAGCTTCTGGAGTTGCCTGGAGCCAATGACAGCCTGGTTAAAACAGATGACTGAAAAGAAAAAAAAACCCAGATGACTGATGGGGGTTCTGGACTTACTGGAATCTATCCTACCAGAGGTTCAAGGCCATATGCATATGAATAGAGTTACTCCAAGAGAGAAGAAAAGATTAAACTTGAGTGTATTAAAAGGTTAACATGTTTGACTGTCCTGTGGATATTGGTTTCTTCTGTCTATTACTGTAAAGTAAACATGTGATAGAAATGAATAATGGGTATTACATTACAGATTAGAGAGGAGAAAGTTCTGGGGTCCCCTGCCAACCAAAGACTTCACATCATGGGTAAGTAAGGAATGAGATGGTAATACTCAACCCTAGATGCAGGGTTATGTGTTGCCTGTTCTGGGTACCCAATCTGGAAGTAGTTTATGTATACACCAATGTAGCTGGAGGATCGGGTATTTCTTTCCCAGGGGAGAGTCAAGGGTGGGAGGTCCTGCTACTCCAGTGTTGACCAGAACTGGTTTTGCCGGTCTGGAATAGACCACACTTGATCCCAGGTGCCAGGATTGGTGCTGCTAGCTCCCCAAACACTTTGATGCAACTTCTATAGCCCGGAGAGCAGGCCCTTCCCTGGGAGTGTATATGGATGGAGGCCAACCATACCTCTGGTCACCAAGGTAATGAGGGGTACAAGAAAAAAAAAAAAAATCACCCCTTCGTTTCCACTAATAAGCAGTATGCCGCTATGCCACCTACTGCCCTCTTGCCTTCAAAGTCATCCGTGCCTGACTAGCCGGCCCAGATCTCCAACCTCTTCTTTTCTTTTTTTCCCTCCTTCATGTGTCTGTTCAGCTGTTTCACCGAGTGAGAGCCAATCCAAGGCTGACCAGGGCCTGCTCTGCAGATTTGGAGCAGGGCCTGTCCAAACTGGGGTCGATGTGGGCAGCTGCCCACCTTTTTAATGAACCTCACAACTGAAGCACCCACCTCCGACTGCTGGGAGAGTGGGAGCTTCCCTAGGGGTGTACGCACAGGTGGGGGCTAGCCTCATCTCTAGTCACCAGACAGTGTGGAGAATAAGAAAGAAAGAAAGAAAAAATTGCACCTTTGTCTCTGTGAGCCACAGATATGTTTCTGTAATGCCAATATTTTTTTTGTCTCTGAAGTCATTCACAAAACCTCAAGATGACTGCACCTGTCTGATCAGTGGGCACAGGTCCCAAGTTTCTCCTATTTTTTTTTTTTTTTCTTGCTACATTTGCTCAGCTCTCTCTCCTAGTAAGCATTCAACCCACTGGGTTCTACCCCTTCATCTAAAGCTCAGAGTTCCAGAACTATCATCTGAATCTGGTTCATTTGTTTTTTCCGAATCTTTCTTGTAAAGGGTCTCTACAGCCATTCTGCCTAGTCAGCCATCTTGCCACCACCTCCTCTGGTCTTTTTAATGACCTTTTGTTTTTTTCATGGATGATGTTCTTGATGTCATCCCACAACTCCTCTGATCTTTGGTTATTAGTGTCCTAGATGGAATGTATATAAGGGTCATATTTTGGTTCTCATTATGTGTTTTAATTTTCTTCAACTTCAGCCTGAATTTGCTTAAGAGCAATTTGGTCTGCTGCACAGTAAGTTCTTGGCTTTTCCTTGGCTGATGATATTAAGCTTCTCCATTGTCTTTTTCCTGTAGTCAATTTGATCCCTGTGCATGGCATCTGGTGAGGTGTATGTGTATAGCTGCTGTTGATGTTGTTGAAAAACAGTATTTGCAATGAAAAAGTAATTGGTCTTGCAAAATTCTATCATGTGATCTCCAGCATCATTTCTATCACCAAGGCCATATTTTCTAACTATTGGCCCTTCTTCTTTGTTTCCAACTTTTGCATTCCAATCACCAGTAATTATCATTGCATCTTGATTGGATGTTTGATCAATTTCAGACTGAAGAAGTTGATAGAATTCTTCAAATTCATCATCTTTGTCTTTAGCAGTTGGTTCACAAATTTGAATAATATTAGTATTAACTGGTCTTCCTTGTAGGTATATGGATATTATCCTATCACATATATCATTGTACTTCAAGATAGATCTTGAAATGTTCATTCTGATGATGAATGGGATGCCATTCCTCTTCAATTTGTCATTTCTGGTATAGTATACCATGTGATTGTCTGATTTAAAATGGTCAATACCTGTCCATTTTAGTTCACTAACACCAAGGATATTGATCTTTATGCATTCCATTTCATTTTTGCAAACTTTCAATTTTCCTATACACATACTACATAGATTCCAAGTTCAGATTATTCATGGGTGTTTGAATTGTGCCCCATCAGCAAATGAAGGTCCTGAAAGCTTTGTTCAATTCATATCATTAAGGTCAACTCTACTTTGATGAGGTAGCTCTTCCCCAGTCATATGTTGAGTGCCTTCCAATCTGAGGTGCTCATATTTCAGTACTATGTCAGACAATGTCCCACTGCCATGTATAAGGTTTTCAGTGGATACTCCTTCAGAAGTGGTCCACCTCCCCTTCTTCCTGTTTTAGTCTGGAAGCTCCACTAAAATCTGTTCACCACAGGCGAACCTGCTGGTACTTAAAATACTGATGGCATACCTATTAGCATCACCACAACACAAAAGCCACCATATTACAACAAACTGACAGAGGAGTGGTAATGGGGCACAGCTCAAAATGAGAAGAAACAACTACAAACATCCATGAACAACAGAAGTATGAATCTAGGAAAATTGGAAATCATCAAAAATTAAATAAAGAGATTAAAGATGGAGTGGAATTGGTCATTATGAATTGGACAGTCATATGGTTTATATGTCAGAAATAACAAACTGAAGAGGAATAGCTTCACATTCATTATTAAAATTGCTCTTCGACATAGAGAAGCTAAAGCAACTAGCAGAAATGAACTAAAAGAGTTGAACAGAAAGTTTCAAAGGACAGCTCAAGAAGACACCAAGAAGACAAAGGCAAAGGTCTTCATGGGCTAAGTGGGACAGAGGTAAATAGTGATGCATGCTCAACCCTGGAACAACAGGGCTCTGTGATACAGGGATCGTGGCATAGTCTGAAGAAGGGAAATAATACTAAGATGCTTGACTGTCTTATGAATATTGGTTTCCCTTGCATACTATTGTAAAATAGACACTTGAGTGGGATAGAAAGGAATGTCAGGAGACATGATTAGAGAAAGCTTGTAAGCCCGTCTTCAGCATATAATTGATTGGAATACACAAAAGGAGTTCTAGAACTTGCCCAGAGAAATAGGCCTCTTGTGAAAACTTTGCAGTGTACAGAGAATCCTGAGTCCCATCTAGAACCTTCTGAGGTGGGACATTCCCACTAGCATGTCCAGCCTCAAGCAGACAAGCAGACAAGCCTGAAAAAGCTAAAGCAACAGAATATTCATCTTCAAAGAAAGATCAGCAGGAAAAACCCAAAATAATAATGTCAGTATGACTGGCTACTACATGAACAAGCAAGTTGTTTGCCAGGAAGCCATCAAGGCAAGCAATCAAGTTCCCTCAGGAAAAACCCCGTTCTACGATTAAAACTCAAAGGGAACACATTAGCAGGCATGTAAGCTTGCTGATGACCACATTGGTCTACTGGTGAGTAGAAAAGGGGGAAAACAGCAATGAAGAAAGGCTGAGTTCAACCACATTCCATAGACTCCTGTTGACCTGGAGATGAGAGAGAGAAGAGGAA
>NW_006408885.1:1643258-1652016 GCF_000296735.1 Chrysochloris asiatica | reverse complement strand
GGCTTACAGAATGTGCCATTTGGTAGTTTGAATAATTATATATGTCTGAGTGTTTAAAAAAAAAGAGAGAGCTAAAATGAATAGAGAGAAATACTATCAACTGATGGTACATGGAAGGGATTATAATCATTGTAACTAAACAAAGTATATGATTCATTGAATGTAAAACTGATGAGCTGCCCTGTAAACTGTCACTCAAATCACAACAAAAACTTTAAAAAGAAACAAATATGGAAGAGAAAATGAAAAGCGATGAAGAAAGACTGCTCCAGTACCTAGATGGAGGGAGTTCCTATAGGTGTAGACGTTGTCTGTTCCGGGCACCCAGTCCAGAGGTAGTTCATGCAGACTCCAGAGTAGCTGTGATCAGAGTCTTTCCAGCTTGGAGGGCAGCTGGGCCAAGAGTTCCCACTAGAGCAGAGTTGGCTAGAACCAGCTCTGAGCAGTCCTCACTGGGGTTGGTGCAGTAGCACCCAACTCATTCTGATGTGGCTCACAACTGTACTGCATGGCTCAGCGTTGCTGGGGTTGTAAGTGAATATGGGCCAGTCACGTCTCTGGTGAACAGAGGAATGTGAGGAACAAGAAAAAGATTGCACCTTTTTCTCCACCAGTAAGCAGTATACCTCTGTGCAACCAAGCTACCCTCTGCCTTCAAAGCTGCCTGCAAAAGTTTAAGATGGGCTTGCAGAATGTGCCCTTTGGTGATTTAAATTATTATATATGCCTGAGTGCTTAAAAAAAAAAAAAAAAGAGCTAAAATGAATAGAGAGAAATACTGTTTACTGATGGTACATGGAGGGGATTATAATCATTGTAATGAAACAAAGTATATGATTTGTTGAATGTAAAACTGATGATCTGCCCTGTAAACTTTCACTCAAATTACAATAAAAACAAACAAACAAACAAACAAACAAAGACAAAGTCAAGTATTATAATGAATTGTGCAAAGATTTAGAATTAGATGACCAAAAGGAAATACCATTTCTCAAGCTGAAAGGACTGACAAAAATAATTAAAACCTGGGGTTGTAATGTTGGAGGATTCTGTGGTCAAAATATTAAATGACTCAGAAAGCATCAAAAGAAGATATGAGTGTACGACTTGTAAGGAGAGATATTATTACTGATATCAGTGGATCTTGGCTGAAAGCAGAGAATACCAGAAACATGTTTACTTGTGCTTTATTGACTAAGGTGTGCCTGACTCAGGCCAAAGTATTTTCAATACCTCATCTGCATGTGAAAGTTAGACAGTGAATAAGAAAGTTAGACAGTGAATAAGAAGAATTGATGCATTTGAGTTATGGTGTTGGAGGAGAATATTAAAAGTACCACGGACTTTTAGTTGTGTTCATTAGGAACCTGGACATATACCAAGAGGCAGTTGTTGAAATAGAACAAGAGAACACTGAATGGTTTAAAATTAGGAAAGGTGTGTGGCAGGTTGTATCAGGTTGTATTCTTTTACCATACTTATTCACCCTAAAAGAACACAGTGATCTGTGTTGGAAGAAGTACAAACAGAACGCTCCATGGAAGTTAGAATGCCAGACATATTGTCAGGAGGGACCCATTCCTGGAGGACATGTTTGGTAAAGTGATGGGTCAGTGAAAAAGAGGAGACCACCCCCCCAAGGAGATGGATTGGCACAGTGGCAGCAACAGTAGGCTCAAGGGTAGTAAGGATGGCGTAGGACCAAGCAGTGTTTAGTTCTGTTGTGCATAGCACCTAACAACAACAACAACAATAGTATCTCAAAAAGGTTTGACTCAAAACACAGTTTACCCTAATCTGTACTCATTAACATAACAAAGACAACCTGTTCCTAAATGGGATTGTAGCCAAAATCACAGAGGTTAGAATTTACAATCCATATTTTGAGGGACACAATTCAATCCATAATATTGCTTCTTTCTGCTTCCCCAAATTCATGTCCTTGCCCCATGCAATACACATTCACTCCATCACATCATCTGGAAAGTCTTACACTCCAAGTTCAAAAAAAATCTCAGTTTCTGAAGCATCTAAATCAAATATGAGTGAGACTTTGGGTGTATTTTATCCTGAGGCAAAATTTCTCATCACCTGTGAATTTATGATATCTGCACTACATGTTATCTGTTTCCAAACTACAATGGCAGAACAGGAACAAATAGGTGAAACCGGAGGGAGAGAGGGATCACAGGCACCAAATGAGTCCAAAACCAGTAGAACCATTTACAATAGCTCTCAAGGCTTGAAAGGAAACCTCTGCTCTCTGAAACCATCTAGGCATTAGCCCTGTCCTCCCCACTTAGTGTTGACCACGTCCTTTGGATTCTGGGTGGAGACCCCTCAGCCCTGTGTTTCAGCTACATCTTCCAGGCACACTAGGTTAGCAACTCTGCTCTCTTGATTTTGGGAAACCTGACTGACTCTCTTAGTCCATCAGAGTGGAGACCCTATGCCCTCAGTCCCTAGAGGATCTGTTCTTCTGCCCCTTACGCATGGTAGCCCCACCCTCTCAGTTTTGAGCAACAACCGCTGACCCTCAGGAATGGCAGCCTCATACTCAGCAATTGAGTTTGTGAAGATCGCTTTTAAACCTAGGAGACTGTGACTCCAGCCTTTGAAACCAAGAAGGCCCGGCTTCATGTGCTCCTTGAAACAGTTCTGCCAATCTCTGAGCCAATTTTGGAGGACAAGAGATGTAGCTCTTTGGCTTGTGTCCTACGTATAGAATTCCCAGAGGTAGACAGCATTCTTTCCTTTTGTCCTTCCTTTGTACTCTTCCCCCTTAGCAGACCGGTTATCTGCTGTGGTAGGTGGTTCATTCCATCAGTTACAGGCTTAATCTCTTTAACAAAACATGTGTAGCCATCTCCTTATTTAAAATTCCTGGAAAAGTATCCTTAGTTTGTACAACAGAATTTTCCAAATCTTTAAGTTCTGTTTTCATATTGCACAGTTCATTTTTTAAAGCCTATTTCTTTTCTCTAGCATTTTTACTACAAGCCACAAGGAGAAACCATGTGGCCCCTTTATGATTTTGCTTAGAAATCTCATTGCTAGGCATCATTTTACTTACAAATTCTACCTCCCACCAAACACTTGAACATAATTCAGACTAGTTTTCTTATAGTTAGTGGTTTTTTTTGTTTGTTTGTTTAACTTTGTATTGTGAATTGAGTGAAGGTTTACAGACAAGATCATCAGCTTTATAGTAAAAAAAATCACACATTTTGCTTAATGTCAGTGATTGCAATCCCCTCCCTGCAGCAAATTTATCCTACTTCCGCCCTGTGGTGCCCCATTTACATCTTATATTTCACAAATGAACAAAGCAAAAATATTTGATGCAGACATACAAACCAAAAAATATATATTCATTTAAATGTCCAAAGGACACATTTTGCAAGTCAGCCTCCTGCCCACAGGCACACTGCCTTACTCAGTCCATGGGCCTAGAACCCACACCTGCTCTGTCTCTCAGTGCCACCACCTCTGCCATCATCTCTGCTGTCACCACTCTTCTACGTAGGGATCTTGCACTCCACTCATGCTCTTCCTTCTTGATGATCTTGGGACTGTCTGTTCCTTTTAGTTATACGTCTTCTACAATTGCAGTTTTGACAATCAGAATTAATCCTGATAAGAATTACTCACAATTGAATCATAAAATCCTATCAGTATCATCCCCCAGCCTCTTTCACCAGACCCATCTTGAAAAGAGGAAAACTAGTTGGTCGGTATTCTACCTTACCCCACTACCTTTACACACCACCCCCTCAATTTTTGATAGTCAGTATCTAAATTGCTCATGCCTATCAACCCAGTACACTGAGGGGCAAACATGTTCCTTGATAAGAAGAATCTTCCATTCCGGTTAGAATTGTAAGCAACTGCATCCATAAGCACAAGGTCAGTAGTTCAAATCCACCAGCTGAAATCCAGAAACCCTATACAGGGTCAATATGAGTTGGAAGCAATGTAGCATTCCAACTAACATAGAGTTTCATGGAGGCTGTTAGCAACAACAAAGCATCCATAAGCAAAATCAGACAAGCATTTTGCCACTGTATAAAAAGTATTACTCTTTCTCCATTGTCCAGTCACATGCTCATCTTGACTTTTTTTTTTAGTCTCACTAGAAGCAAATTTAGCACCTACATTTCTAGCAACATTCTGTTGCTGGTGCCATATATACATTCTCTAAGACTTTGCTCTACCACTCATCTGTCAGTACGTGCTGTCTGCCAGTACTGTCTGGCTTGTGTGTTGAGATGATGCTAAAAGCTATGCCACCAGTATTTCAAATAACAGCAGGGTAACCCAAGGTGGACAGGTTAAAGCAGAGCTTCCAGACTAAGACAGACTAGGAAGAAGGAGAACCACTTCTGAAGGGCCATCCACTGAAAACTTTATGAAAAGCAGTGGAACACTATCTGATATAGTACCAGAAGATGTTATAAGGCACTCAAAATGCAACTGGGAAAGAGTTGCCTCCTTAAAATACAGTTGACCTTCATGATGTGGATGGAAGAAAGCTTTCAGGATCTTCATTTGCTAATTCAAAGTTATAGGAAACAGCTGCAAACATTCATTAAAAATTGGAACGTAGAACGTACAAAGTATGAATGTAGGAAAATTGGAAGTTGTCAGAAATGAAATGGAACACATAAAGAGTGATATCTTAGGCATTAGTGAGTTGAAATGGACAGGTAGTGGCCATTTTGAATCAATCATATGGTTTACTATGCAGGAAATGATAAATTGAAGAGCAGTGGCTCTTCTGATGATGATCATTCATCATCAGAAAGAACACTTCAAGATCTACCTTGACGCGCATACTGTCTGTGATAGGATAATATCCATACACCTATAAGGAAGACTGGTTACTTAAATTTATGTGCCAACCACTAAAGCCTATGATGAAGAAACTGAAGTGGATGTGGAGAAATTGGGACCCTCATTCCTTGTGAGAAATTGGATCCTCCAGGGGGTGAGGGTCCCAATTCCTCCACATCCACTCCAACGCTTGTTATTTTCCATGTTTTCTTTTTAATCTTGGCCATCCTCGTGGGAATGAAATGGTATCTCATTGTGGTATAATTTGCGTTCCTCTGATGGTTAATAATGTTGAGCATCTTTTCATGTCTCTTTTGGAATTTTTGATTGGGTTGAATTTTTTTTTTCCTTAATATAGATTTTTGAAGATTATTCTACAAAAGCTGTCTTGAGGTCTCGCCCCATCTGTCCTCATCCCATCTCATCTCTCTGTCCTTTCTTTCCTTCCTTCCTTTAGTTCTTATATGCATATAATAAAGTGCAAAAATATTAAACATACAGCTTGGCTCACTTTTATACATGTATATACATGTGCAAAGGCGCACCGGTAGCGTAGTGGTTATGAATTGGGCTGTGAACCTTAAGGTCAGCAGTTCGAAACTACCAGCTGTTCCACGGGAGGAAGATGAGGCTTTGTGCTCCCATAAAGCTTTACAGCCTCGGAAACCCTGTCCAGGGTCACTATGAGTCGGAACCAACTCCACGGCACATAACCACCACCACCATACATGTGCAAGGAGTCCTGGTATGGCAGTTCAAACCTACCAGCCACGCCTCGGAAACCCTATACAAGGTCTGTATGAATCAGAATTGACTTGACAGCATTTAACAACAACAACATACATGTGCAACCACCACTAAAACAAAACAAAACAGACTGCTCCCAGTGTCCTAAGTTTCTCTAGTACCCCTCCCTGGGAATACTTGTCCCCCCACCCTATAACTACTTACTGGCCTGATTTTTTATCACATAGATTTGTTTTGCACACAGCTAGGTGGTGGACATACCACAGGCGGCCCAGTGAGTCAGACCTCTCCTTAGACCCGGTGGTCCTTAGAAGCAGGGACCAGGAACCTGCTTCCAACCAAGAAGACAGGGCAACGTTCCCAGGACCCTGTTATGGCACAGGCTCTGTGAGCCACTTGGAATGAGACACCTGCCCCCATGTTGACTTTGAAAGGATGCTGCCTTCAGGAAGAGGCTTGTGGGGAGAGGAGAGAATGGAGCTGAGAGGGCCCCCACCAACAGCCATCAAGGAAGCAGGCCCTCAAGGGAATGAACTCTGCCAGCAAGCACATGTTGTTGGAAGAACTCAGAAGAGCACCCAGAGCCCCAGAAAAGAGCTCAGCCTGCCAGCATCATGACTGTAACCTCAAGCGGCCCTGAGCGGAGCACCCAGCCAGGCCAGGCCAGGCCCACAGTCCTCACCAGGGACACCACTCAAGCCACTAAATGGTAACTGCTCATGCAGCACAGAAACAAACACAACTGTGCACACCTAGGTGTCTGGCTTCTCCCACTCCACATGACATCTGTGAGACTCATCTGGGTTGTAGTGAGTAACTTCTGGAGTTGCTTCTTTTCCATGATTACTAGTATTTGGTTGTATGAGGAAGCCACACTTAACCATTTTAAGCTCCATGGACATGGGGGTGTTTCCAAATTTTGAATTTGAAGAAGCTCTGAGTATTCTTGCACATGCCATCCAGAGGATGCATAGATGTATTCTCTTGGGTATCTACCTAGTGAGATTGCTGGAGCATATGCTTACAAGAAACTGCTAAACTATTTTCCAAAATGGCATATTCCTTTTACATTCCTAGCAGCAGCATATGAAAGTCCCAGAGAGTCCTCTTTCTCGCCAACACTTGGTATTGTGAGTCCTATTAATTCCAGTCATTGTGTTGGTATTGTGGTTTTGTTTAGCACTTCCCTGATGAATCATAAAGATGTGGAGTCTATTTTCATTTGCTCATTGACTCCTGGTAGGTGTGTGTGTGTGTGGGGGGGGTTCCAATACTACTTCGTTAGCTCCTGGGCAATTTATTATCAGCTCTTAAGTCCTGAAGAATCTAAGTGTTAGTGGAACTTTAGGGAAAGAGAAATTCTTCTTAAAATGTTAGAGTTACTGAGACACCTAATGGAGATCAAGAATGAAAGCAAAGCAGAGGAAAACAGAGTTAAGAGGGATCAGGTTCCAGTAACTTTTAAGCTCCTAGATCCAGCCACGCCTGAAGATGAACCCTACTAAACCTCCCAATTATATCAGCCAAGACACTCTTTTTCTTTATTACAGCTTGAACTCAGATTTTGTCACTTACAGCTGAAGCAGCCCAACCAGCACATGGTCCAATTTTACCTGTAGTTGTCAGAGGCAGGACAGATGCTGAACTGCTCCAGCAGTTGGGGAGGGGTGGAGGACAACTCTCGAAATCTCAGGTTCTCAGCCATCTCTCCCTGCTGCTGGTCTTGTTCCCGCTGCATCACTGAGTGTTTTGAGATTTAATAACCATGTAATTGGTTCATCCATTCCATAGTCAGACTTCAGCAAATATGTTTTCCATAATTAGTTGATGTTTATTTAACAGAAATAACCAGCCCATTAAATTTAATGAGGCAGGTTATCAGGTATGGAGTGCTGTGTCTGGTAGATTTGGTACTTGGTTCACGGGCCAAGGCATCTGAGGCTGCCTGTGTTGGGTGTGGAAACCCCTAGAGCATGGGGCAGGGGTGGGGTGGGGCAGGAGCTTACTTGGCCCCTTCCCAGCACTCCTTCCTCTTGCACATAACTTCCTATATGGTTGTTTTTGTATCCTTTGTGCTATCCTCAAGCCCCTTGAGGACGGGCTTTCGCTCTGTCACTCCTGTGTCTGCAGGGCCACAATGGGAGGTGCTGCATGGGGGCCTACACTACAAATGCTGCTGCCACCCCCATGCCCATGTTGGGACCCCTACCTTGCCCTTCTTCTCTCCTTTATGGCAGGTGAGCACCTGTACCATCCCTGATCAACATGCCAGGAAACCATGGCATTTGCTCAGGAGCTCCCAGCTGTGCCAGGGGTCTGGGGAACCCCAGCCCTCTGCCCTCCCCTGCCCTGGTGACACTGGGAATGTGATGTCACCATATGTATTCAGGAGGCATCTGGTCTAGAGGGTACTTTTTAAAACACACTGTGATGTTTGTCTTATGTCACTTTAGAAAACAGAAAATACAGACACATACTGAAACAGAAAACCAAACACATCCATAATCCTACCCCACCCCCCAAAAAAAGCACAGTAACATCTGGGGGTCTAACCTGACTAGTTGTTTTTTTTTCCTGACTAGTCTTTATATGTATGTGTGTGTGCAGATATTTCTACATGTACACAAGTGGTCTTTTCCCACTCATCTGTCAGTTTGTCCTACTGTAGTGGCTTCCGTGTTGCTGTGATGCTGGATGTTTTGACGCTGGTATTTTAAATACCAGCAGGGTCACTCATAGTGGACAGGTTTCCATTTCGAGATTGAGACCGACTAGAAGGAAGGAGAGGCAGACCATGTCTGAGGGGTTAGCCACTGAAAACCTTATGAAAAGCAGAGAAGATAGTCAGATACAGTGCTAGACGATGAGCTCCTCATGTTGGGAGGCACTGAACACATCACCGTGAAGAGCTGCCTCCTCAAAGCAGTTGACCTTAATGATGTGAACAGAGCCAAGCTTTCATTTGTTGATGAAGCATGACTCAAAATGGGAAGAAACAGCTGCAAACATCCATTAATAATCAGAACATGGAATATACAAAATATGACTCTAGGAAAACTGGAATTTGTAAAAAATGAAATGGAATGCATAAATATTGACATCCTAGGCATTAGTAATTGGACCAGTATTGGCAATTTTAAATCAGACAATCATATAGTTAGTTCACTATGCCAAGAAC
>NW_006408885.1:1607358-1641302 GCF_000296735.1 Chrysochloris asiatica | reverse complement strand
GGCCCAGGATCAGGCAGTGTTTCGTTCTGCTGTGCATAAGGTCACTATGAGTCGGTACTGACTCGATGGCACCTAACAACAACAACACAGATACGCTCACACACACCTGCACAAACACACACACAGTCTAATCTCATGAGAAATGGCTCTGGACCCCCACATAGCCTACTCATACCTTCAGGAGCTAGCAGGAGAGGGGCAAAGACCAGGAGGAGGAAACTATGATTCTGACTCCATGAAGCCAGGAAAATGGGCAGAGATCCAGGCTGGGTGGAGCCCATGAGCACCAGGAGGTGCTGAGCATGGCTGGAGCCTGTACACACACAGTTACACAGACACATTCATGTGCACACATCATGCAGACACAAGTGTATGCAGATAGACACATGCACACATGCATGCAGTGACAACCATGCAAACGTGACAGATAAACACATACCCACATGCACATGTGTGTGCATAAGTGCACACATATGCACATGTGGGGAAATGAGTCTCATTACGTGGCCTCTGGCCTGGCTTCTCTGGAAAAACCGCTCGAGAGGTTTCTCTCCCTAAGCCCTAAGAAGCTACTTGACCCTATTTTCTACCAAGGCTTTGGGTCAGTCCATTTTGTTCCACCCACTGCTAAACATGCACATTGCTGCTCCAAAGATACTTAATCAGAGCCTATGTCATAACATGATCTCCAGGTGATTCCTATCTTGTTAAAATGTATTTTTCAGTGGAAAACCCAAGTTCTATCGGGGATTGAACTGGAATGAACTGATTTAAAGCCTGGTTTTCTACCCTAGAGGGTTTGCTACTTAAAAGCAAACAAACAAAACCCACCACCACTTTTTATTATTATTTAGGGGAAAGTTTATAGAGTAGTTCATCAGTTTTACATGCAACAGTTCATACTTTGTTTCATGACTTATCTCACTTCCTCCTTGTGTTTCCTGTTTACATTCCTCCTTCTTCTTGAACTTTGTCCTTGGGTAAATGCTGCCCTATTGATCTCAGGTGGTTGATTATTGTAATGTGTGCATGCCTCCCTATAATGCAATTATTTCCCTTATAAACCTGTCTCTTGTTGCACTGAAAAGTGAGCCGTGGGGGTGAGTTCAGCTCCAGATCTGAAGGGAGACTAAGGGCCATAATCTCAGGGCTTCTACTAGTCTCTATCCAACCTGTAAGCCTGGTCTCCTTAATGATTTTGAGTTTCATTCCACATTTTCTCCCACTCTATCCAGGACATTCTAATGCAATTCAGAGCAGTTGGTAGTGGCAGCTGGGCACTATTTAGTTCTCCTGGTCTCAGGGTCATGGGAGACTGATACTTGAGTGGTCTACTAGACTGTTGCCATGTGTCTTTAATTTTCTTCCATCTTCTTTATTCCTGACAGGGAGAGACCAATAGTTGCATCTTGTTGTTGTTATGAAGTGCCATCGAGTTGGTTCTGACTCAGCGACTCTATATAGGGTTTCTGAGGAGCAGCTTGTGAGCTTAAACCACAGACCTTGCAGTTCAAACTGACTTTGCAATCCAGCGCATTAACCCACAGTGCCACACCAGGATTCAAAGATGTTTTTAAAAACATCTTAGATGCTTGTAAAACCCCAATTGATACTCACCAAGGTAGGATGTAAAACGTTGTCTTTGTGGACTATGTTCTGCCAATTGACCTTGGTGTTCCCTGAGACTATGGTCCTGAGCCCCCAAGTCTAGTGATTCATTCCCTCAAGGTGTTTGTTTATGTCTAAGAATTTTTCATAACTTTGTCCTCTGTATGCTCCACTACATTCATGGATATATTTGCAGGAAAGATAAATACCCATGTATGAATACGTTCCATCAAACCTGTATATATATTTGTGGGGATAGTCCCACTCTCTCGCCACCTGTTCAGCGTGTGTCCATTCATGAATACTCATAGATCACCACTATTGCAGAATTGTGTACTTAATAGTATTTGCCTCTGTTGCCTTTAACTCTTCATCTCCCAGTCTTCCCTCGCCACCATCAATTTACTGCTAATCTCTTACTGTTTATTTCCTTCCCCTTCACCCAAGTAACATGTGTATTAATTTCTTCCTAAGTTTAAAACAGTTGGTTTTGTCTTGAAATCTACTTGACTTCCTCTCCATTTGGAAGTCCTGTAACTACACTATTGCCTGTTTTTTTACTTTGTAATTGTCCTTATTTGAAATTGGTATCTCTGGCTCCCTATTTTCAGTCTTGTAGGTTTGTTTTACTTTGGACACTTATATATCTAGGTTGATTTCTGGGTGGTATTGTCATATATGTTAATCTCAGGTTGTTGTCCCCTGTTGTTGGTTCCATCTGAAGAACTCATTTTAGTATTTCTTGTAAGGTTGGTCTGATTTTTACAAAATCCTTGAATTATCTGGAAATGTCCTCATTTCACTGCCACATTTAAGGGATGATTTTTTTGGGGAATATGAATTTTGGTTGGCTATTTTTTCTTTCAGAGATTTATGTAAGTCATCCCATTTCTGTCTTGCCTGAATGATTTCTGCTGAGAATTGAGAGCTTTGTCTTCTTGGTTCAACAACAAAAAGGTTTGTAGGTAACCTTTTGCTTTTCATGAGCTGCTCTCAGGATTCTTTCCTTGCCTTTGGTTTTGGAAAGCTTGATTATGGTATATTTAGTGATTCTCTTTGGAGGTCTGTTGTGTTTGGGGTCTGTTCAGCTTCTTGGATGTATGTCTTCTCATATTTCATGATGTTATGGAAGTTTTCTTCCAAAACTCTGACAATTTTCTCTGTTTTGTTTGGTTTCTTCCTGTTCCGGAATTCCAATCACAGGTAAATTATTCCTCTTAAATCGATTGGTTGTTATGTGCCATGGAGTCGGTTCCAACTCATAGCAACCCTGCATAGGGTTTCCGAGGCTGTAAATCTTTACGGGAGCAGAAGGCCTCATTTTTCTCCCACGAAACAGCTGGTAGTTTTGAACTGCTGATTTTAAGATTAGCAGCCTGATTAGTAACCACTACGCTACCAGAGCTCTGGTAGCGTAGTGGTTACGAATTGGGCTGCGAACCTTAAGGTCAGCGGTTCGAAACTACCAGCCACTCCACGGGAGAAAGATGAGGCTTTCTACTCCCGTAAAGATTTACACCCTTGGAAACCCTGTACAGGGTCGCTATGGGTCAGAACTGACTCGATGGCACTTAACAACAACACTACCAGAGCTCCTCTGTTCCTCTTACTAGTGGCCCACATAATTCTTAGGCTTTTTGTTGTTGTTGATCTTTTTTCTGATTGTTCCTCTAGTAGATTAGTATTGAGATTTTTTTATTCAATTCTACTCCTTTGTCCTTTTAGTGTATTATCTATTGCTGAGATCTTAATATTAATCTTTTCCATTTCTACTTGCTGTTTTGTATGTCTTCTAATTTTTCATTAATTTTGTCTCTTATGTTTTCCTCAATTCTCCTAAACTTTTTTTTTTTTCCTTCTATTTAATCTGTAGCTTCCTTGATCTCTCTTTCAATGTGTGCAAAGTAGCTAAACACCATTCTTTTGAATTCCTTTTCAGATAGTTCCAATGTCATGTCTTCCTCAGAAAGCAGCTCTTCATTTGGTCACTTATTTGAGCCAATCTGTCTTTTGTTTTTTTGTGTGGATTGAAACTGTTTTCTCCAAGGCATTGTGGTGGTGGTGTAATTATATTTAATTGAATATTGTATGTTGGTGTGTTCTTAGGCATTCACTACCTGTTTCCTTGCGTGTGTGACACTGAATGTGTGTGTGTGCAGTTTTCTGTTTGCTGTTCCTGTTGCACAGTTGAGGTCAGGTTTGGCTGGTGTTGGCCACTGTCTACTTATGATAAAAGGAGCTCTGGTAGTGTAGTGGTTGCGAGTCGGGCTGCCAACCTCAAGGTCAGCAGTTCGAAACTAACAGCGGTTCCATGGGAGAAAGATGAGGCATTCTGCTCCCGTAAAGATTTACAGCCTCGGAAACCCTGTGCAGGGTCCCTATGAGTCAGAGCTGACTCCATGGTACTTAACAACAACAACTGATGATAAAGTAGTATAGGAGTGGACAGTAGCCCTTACCCAATAGGTGTGGGTGCGGGTGGTATGGGTGTAGCTGGGCCATGTGAGCTGTCTCCCATTGGGTGGGATAAGAAAAACAAAATACATGAGAAAAAACAGAAACAGACAACAACAACAACAAAAATTATAAAGAAAGAAAGAAAAAAAACAAGTATGAGAGAGCAGGCAAACAACAGCAAGAAAAAAATAATTTAATAACTAAAAAGAAAAGGAAAACCCATTGATCTGGAGATGAGAGAGAGAGGAAGGGCTGGTTGGTCCAAAGTGTGGTGACACCTGGGGGCACCTGAGCCCATGGACAAAGACATAGCCACAGAGGGCAAGAGCTGAGAGTGAAGCATCCAGCTGATATGAAGTGAGGGGAGATGTACAAGAATACCAAAAGTTGCAGATAGTACCCATTTGACCTAGCCTTGATGGCTTGATAACCAGAACTCTACTAGAAAGGAAAAAAAAAAAAAAGACCAAAACAAATTTTGATAAAGGAAATGAGGGTAAATTGCTACAATTTGATGAACTTTACCTAGACTCATGGATGTAGTAGCTCAAAATACTGTCAGAGAAGTCTTCATGTCAAGTATCAATGCTATCTCCTCTGTACACAAGGTAGATAGTGATGGGCAACTTAGACATTGGCTGCCTAAAATGGGGCAATAAAGAGTGACTGGCTTACAAGTTTTCAAGAGGGAGTTTAGTTTAAGTGTGTGTGTGTCGAGGGGGGAGAAAGAGTCCCTACTGAATAATTTTCAGCTTGTCTAGATGGGTCTGGTGAAAGGAGATAGGGAAAAGATTCTTATGATTCAAGTGAGTAATTGTTATCATGACTAATTGCGACTGTCACAACTGTAAAGGTAGAAGTTTTGTAATAAAAACTGGGGCTTAATTAATCTTACAGTCCAGAAACAGAGGACCCTAGGACCATCAAGGAAGAAGAGCAAAAGAGGAATACAGGACCTTATCTAGAGAAGCAGTGACACCAGAAATGGAGGCAGAGATGAGGACATGGAGAGAGGGAGCAGCTGAGGACTCTAGATTTATGGAAAGTGAGGGACTGAGTGCAGGCAGCCAGGAGGCAGGCTTGCAGAATGTACCCTTTGGTTGTTTAAATTATTATATATTCCTGAGTATTCTTGTGTACATCCCCAACAAAAACAAAAACACTCCAGAGGGAATAGACGCAAATACTGTTGAGTGATGATGCATGGAGATTGTAATCACTGCAATGAAACGATGGTGTAAAGCTGATGTTCTCCCATGTAAACTAGCACTCAGTTCACAATAAAAAAAATTAAAGGAAAATAAAAACAAGGGGAGAGAAAAAAAATACAATAAGTAAAACTATTAAGTGCTGTCCAGTTATTTCTGACTCATGGTAACCCTCGTTAGGGTTTCTGAGGAGTGGCTGGTGGGTTTGAACCATTGACCTTGTGGTCAGTAGTCAGGGAGGGTGAAAGAAAAGTGAATAAAGAAAACTAAGAGAAATGGAAGGAAAAAGGGAAAAAAGAATGAGGACCAGAAGAAAAAAGAAAAATGAAAAGCAGAGAAAGAAGATTAAAAAGCAGGGGGGTGGGTGTGGGGAGAAAAGGAAAACAGTCAACTAACCAACCAACCAAAGGAGAAAACTAGTTCAGGGGCAGGACCAGAGCATCTAGTATGAGTTGGCACACTCTGTCAGTCAAAGAGCTCATGGGGTGAGGGTTGAGAGGGTGTGATGCCAGGTCCTAGATAGTTCCGGCCAGCCTAGATGTTGTCTGGGGTTAGGGCACCTGACCTGGAAGTAGTCTGTCCTGACTCAGAAGGTGGCTGAGATCAGGGTGCTAATTCCCAGACAGAATGCTTTTGGGTCGAGGGAAGGGTGGCTGAAGGAGTTCTTGGAATCACAGATGTGGGTGGGACTTGGCACTGAATGTTCTGCTAGTCTAATGAGGCAGAGTTCAGCACCTTGACTCTGTTCTGAAGCACCTGGTACTAGATCCATGAGGGTGTGGCTCTGACCTCAGGCAGAATAGGAGCTGTGCATGCAGTGGGTGAACATGGGCGCTGTGGGCTTTTGATCACTAGGAGGGTGTGGGGGGAAATGGAGGAGTTGCTTTTTCTTGTTGCCAGCCACCGGTGCACACTGTATTGTCAGGCTGCTCTCTCAGCTGAATACTGCTTGCAAAAGTTCAAGATGGCTACACTGCATCAGGTCAGCTGACAATTCACCAGCTGTCTGCTTCCTCTCACTGCTTTGTTCAGCTTCTTCTCCTAGTCTGTATTCAATCCACTTCTCTATCCTTTCCTCTGTAGTTTAGGGTTCCAGGATTATCATTTGCGTTTCATTTGATCTCTCCGTCTTTCCTGTGGAGGGTCTGTGTAGCATGTTAGCCTATTCTGCTATCTTGCCAGAAGTCTCAGGTTGGTTACTTTTGTCAAGGTTGATTGCCATTTCCTGGATAAACTGTAAACAAGGAGGGTTTGATACATTTAGTTGACCTTGGGCTGCAGCCTGCCGTGTGATGGGTATGCAGGGATTGGTCAATATACTATGTAAACTAAGTGACTAAAAGCTAAACTGTAGCCTGTTGTTGTTATGTGCCATGGAGTCGGTTCCAACTCACAGCGACCCTGTACAGGGTTTCTGAGGCTGTAAATCTTTACAGGAGCAGAAAGCCTCATCTTTCTCCCGCAGAGCAGCTGGTAGTTTCGAACTGCTGACCTTGTGGTTCACAGCCCGATTTGTAACCACTACGCTACCAGAGCTCCTTGAACTGTAGCCTACTATGGAAATAAATATTCCTGGTTTACCCAGAGGGGATTGTTCAATTTGGGGCCCTCGCTGGGAGGGGCCACGTCTTAAAATTGACAAGAAATTGTATATACACAGGGGACTTCAACAAGTTTGTGGAAAAACAGAATTCAGAGACAGAATTTCCCCCACAAATTGTTGAGACCCCATCATATGTAGCTAACCACACAGAGGTTTTTCAGACAGAAAGCAGGAAGAGAGCAACAAGAAAAAGGCAGCAGAAAGAGGAGACAAGGAATCTCCTAAAAGCTGTAACACGGATGGCAGCAAGAGTTCTGAAAGGGGCCCAGTGGCACATCTGGTGGAGACAAACAGCAAAGCCAAGAGGAGTCAGTCTTGAGGGGGTCAGGAGGAGGCTTCCAGAGGGGGCTGAAAGGAGGTCTGCATGGCTGACAGCAGCACTGAAGAAGGGAGCCTGCCTGCATGCTTCCTCACCTTGTTGTACTGTTACTTCTTAGTTCTAAGTTAACCACTTAACTCCAAGTATGGTTATAACTTTTGTGTGGTCACTGCAGCAGGTTATCCAGTCCAGCATAGTAGTAGAGTGCTGGGGGAAGGACAGCTGGTATCAGAATTCACAAAGGTTGGCAAGTGGATGGATGTCTGACCTCCAGTCTTGGGCTGATCCTGATTTGCAGTATATTCCTTGAGCTAGACAGGTTCTGATATAACTACTATTCATGCTGTTTTGTAACATGCGTACACAGATTCATGCCCACAAACACATCCATGCATGGAAATACACTTGCACGTGTGTGTACAGACATGGACAACACAGAGGAATGTTCACAAGATCCAGGAACTGGCCAAACATACATGCACAAACATCGACATGTGCACAGACCTGTGTGTGTACACATGAGCCTGTGTGCAGATACCCACGTAGATGCTGACACGTAGGGCAAGGAGCCCAGATGCGGTCAGCAGTTCATTCCCTTCCTCCAACCCAAGCCCCTTGGAAACCAATTAAGACAAAGAGAAACCTGATAGAAGCAATTGGACATACCGTGGACCTGCAGGGAGGCTGAGCCCCTTCCATAGGATCTCCACACCTGGGCAAGGGCAGTAGTGACTTGGACTCCAGCGTCTGCCTGAAGCTGTGTGGGGGTGTTGGGCCCAGAGGAGCAGACATCCGAGCCAGGCCTCTTGGATAATCTGAGGCCACCAGATTAGCTGCAGGTGTTGACGACTTCACTTTTCGGCTGGCCTGGTCCCAGGAAGCTTCTCTACCTCCCCCCCCCCAAGTGCATCTTCGATGCTTCTTGAGGTGCTACCATGGAGGCCCTCCCTCCCTAGTTACAAATGCTCATTGTTGCACTTCCCCCTTTGGTCTTTGTGGCAGTTTGTGACCAGGCCCTGGGTAGGTGCTGAGGAGGCTGCTGCACAGGAGGGAGTTGGTGTAAACCAGGCCTCACTCTGCTTGGGAGCAGTCAGAGTCTGCACGATTGGCCTGAAGGAAGGTGGGCAGGGCAGTCAGCAATATGTTCCCTCCTCACATCTATGCTGTATGAGTATCACTGGGGTTCTTGATGCAAAGGAGGGAGATGGCACTGAAAAGGGGTTTGTTAGCTCATGTTAGATATGGCTGGATCACAAAAGCTTTTGATTGTGTGGCTCATGACAAGCTGTGGACCACATTGTGGAGAATGAGTATTCTGGAACACTTAACTGTGTTCATTAGGAATCTGTACGTACATCAAGAGGCAGTTGTTCGAACTGAAGAAGGGAACACTGAATGGTTTAAAATCAGGAAAGGTGTGCACCAGGGTTGTATTCTTTCACCATACTTATTCAACCTGTATGCTGAGCAAATACTTTGAGAAGCTGAATTATATGAAGAATGTACCATGAGGATTGGAGGAAGAGTCATTAGCAATCTGATTCCTTGGTGTGAAATAGCAGTTCAGGGTCAAGAGGCTTGCCAGTCTTTATTGACAGTTAACAGGAGGCAGAATCTGAGTTTTCGAGGTCTACAGGTCTGCACTTCCCACATTCTTTCTATGGATCACCATGCTCCTTCCTCTCCCAAGGCCATCTGGGACCCCACAATTAAACTTCTTTTGTGGGAAGGCACTGGTTCCATCAGATGCAAATGGATTACTAGGTATAGGAATAATCTGAAGTTGACCCTAGTCATTAACACCAGTGTGCTAGACCTCCAACATCCTCCCCATGCCTTAGTGCTAGAGGGAGCTAGCTGGCAGGACACCAGGTCACCCTGGTTACTGTCGTGAGAAGTCAGGCACGGCTTGAGTGGGCATCTTGGAGGGCTGGACCCTCAGATAGTGCTAGGACACCAGGAGCTCCAGACGGTAGGAAAGGTACCTACAGTCTGGAGAGGGAAGGTGGGCCTAGAGTATATAGCCAGAGGGAGGTAGGGAACTGCGGCAGGACAGACACTGGTCAGACTAAGGGATGGAGTTTGTTCTTAGGACCAAGTGGAAGTTTATGAAGATACAGCAAGATACCAGCCTAGATGTATGGATTGGGGAAGGTGAGAGGAGGCCCAGAGCTAAGGGCACTATGGAGGAAAGGGGCAGGGCAAGCCTGGGCAGCTGGGGCATAAGGTCACATCCTGGTTGATCTCCAGACCAAAGGAGTTTTCACTCCCCTCAGCCTGACTGCAAACTTACTAGACTGCAGCTACCAAGGAACAACAGGGCAGACAGGGGACAAACAGAGCCTTAGGAGGTTTTTGCAAAAGAGCTGGTGTGGCCTGGTGCATCTTGCTAGCATGACCTAGTCTGATGAAGAAGAAAGGTTGCACAGAAGCAAATGCAGGACCATCCACCTGGTAGCTGACCTACCGAGCCAGCTCTGACCCTAAGCATAGCTCAGCAGAAATCACCAGCTGGAGGAAATGGGGGTCATCTTAAACCATGAGGTTTTGTGACCCAGAAAAAGTGGTGACAGGGCGTGTGCCCATGCCCATCCAGTTTCCCAGGCCCAGTGCTTCAGGCTGACTCGTGGCTATGAGGGATGATGGTCTGAAGGTTATTCTTCCTCCTGAGGTTCAGCCAGAGGCTACTGAGAGGTCTCCGATAGCTCTGCTTGAGTTCCTGCGCCATGCCAGCTCTCCCTGCCCACAGCACTTAGCTCCACACTCTCTGCCTTTCTGGGCACTTCTGGTTCGAGCTATCTCAGGAGCGCTTCCTAATCTCCTATGGTTTTCCACATGCAGCCACATCACCATCACTCAGGGACTCTTCCCAAGGTCGAGGGCTAGAAGACAGTGTCTGGACACCAATCAAAGCTGAATATAGCCCAAATGTGGTTCATCATCTGCCTCTCTCAATCTTCATTTACACAGTCACCAGCCACCCCAGCCAGAAATGTGGACACAGCCTCTTGAGCCTTACCTCACTTGATCAGACTCAGGGTCCCGTCAACTTGAACTCCCAAATTCCTCTCTACTTTCATGTCAATCAGATTCCTGCAATACACTGGCTTTTGGTCTGGCCCCATTTCAATCTACCTTCCACCAAGGAGCCAGAGAGGCGCTGCTAAGGTGCTTGGCAGTGTTGTTCCTTAGTTAAAGCCTTTCAGCATTTTCACCAGGGACCCCAAATGCATTTGCCTGGCATCCACTCCCCATGCTCTGGCTCCTGCCTCATTTCCTGAACTGTCTACTGCCCACCCCCTCCCTTCTCCAAGGATGCTGTGTGGAGTCCTGGCCACGCTGGCAGAACGCTGCTGCCCTATGGATGGGATTCCCTCGCCCCAGTGTCTGGCCTGCCCAGCAAGCCTCCTGTCAGCATTTGTACCTGAGCTCAGATAACTGCATTCAGGAGGCCTTCCTGTTCTCCTGCCTCCTCCTCGGAAAGGCTCCACTTCCTCTCCTGTCATCTTACACTGCTACTGGGTGAGTTTCACTGTTGGGCAGAGTTAGGGGATCCTGGGCCTGTCCTCCCTACAAGGCGCTGGATGCTGAGTGTGCAGTGGTCACTGCTGCCAGCTGAGGGAATAAACTGAGCACGGTGACATCGGCTTTATTTGTTTCAGACAGTGGTTCACATAGACAGGGCAAGCTGTGATGGTTGTGGCCTTGGCTCTGTGGTCCCATACTTGGTTTCTTCTTCAGGGCTCAGTGACTGCCAGGACAGGAAGGACAGCTGCTCTTTACCCCTACAAAGAAGAGTAGGTCGGAGTTGAGTCACGGTCCGATTCTGTGTGTAAACTCCGCAGCTCCTGGTCTCAGCCCCAGTTCCCTGGCCAAGGCTGACTCAGTTCCCCATGCTACCCAGGCTAGCCCCACAAACTGATCCAGTACAGCACCAGCTGCAGTGAAGTGCAAATGTTTGCATATCAACCTCCTTCCACATCAGCTGGTGGGTCCTTGAGACCTGGGGCTGTGTCTCTTCATCTCTATTCCCTGAGAGCAGGCCCTCGAAGAATGTGTCATTAGTTGGCACAAGCTAACAGGAAACCCTATAATTACCTAATTTCCCTGGGGCTAGCTGAGACCAGTGAGGATACAACCCAGATTCCCCATGCCTGCTTGCTCCTGCAGGTGAGATCTGACACACACCCTGAGAAGAGAAGGGGCCTCTGCCCAGCCCCCTGCGCCTCCCCTGAGCTCTTCGGCCCCCTTGTTTCCTGTTCTCGGTGTGAGAGCCACAAAAATCGAGCACTAGCGCCTGCAGTGAGTCTGCGGAGCTGCGTTCTGGTTACCAGGAGGCTGTCCGCATCTGTGCAGGGGTGCGTGTCTCTGAGCATGGGAAGCACTGCAGAGGTGTGCAGCTCATGAGCGGTGTGCGGAGCCAGACTGCCTCAGCATCCCGGCCAGCAGGGCCTCCTTCCCAGTCACTGAATCCCTGCTAGTTCCGATCTTTTAGTCTCTCATTCTCAGCTTCCTCCAGGAGCTTTCTGAGGTGGAGGCAGGGGAGGCAGAAGCGTGTCCTCAAGCATTTGCTATGGTAATATCTGAGCACAAGGGTGCCAAGGCTGAACAGGCCCTCCCCAAATACTGTGGACTCAGCAGAGTGGGTGGGCGCTGTGCTGGCCTCGGCTCTAGCTCACTCTTTCACAATGTCAGGAGATGGGGGCAGTAAGGGGGAGCCAGGTATGGCAGTGGTTCAAAGCCTCACTCAGATGTTCGAGTGTGACAGGAAACACACTGCAGTTGAATGTAATCTATCTTCCTTCATAATGACATTTCTGCCTCATGCAATGAAGATATATTGGTAAGCTGTGTTTGTGAAAGATGACTCTGCTGGGGGCCGGGTGGTGGGAGGGAGATGTCAAGCATCGTGGATGAATGCAGAGTCCAAAGATGAAGCAGGTTGGGCAAAAGCTGGGCCTGCGGGTTTGCAGGCATTCCTCCAGTAACAGGTGTAGGACAAGCTGGGCAGGGGGGCTCGATCACATATCTGGGGATGGGAAGGACCAATGAACCAGCCAGCACCTTGCTGACAAGCAGCATCTTAGTTCTCTATGCTGCTATAACAGAGATACCACAAATGGATGACTTTAGCAGACACATGCCTTTTCTCACAGTTGGGTAATGCAAATCCTCCATGCCGGTTCTCGAGGAAGGCTTTCTCTCTGTTGACTCTAGAAGAAGGTCCTTCATCTTCTGCTCCCTGTTTCCTTAGAGATCTCCATGTGTCTTGGCATCTATTTTCCCCAATTTCTCTTCTGCTAGATTGGTTAATCTCTCTTGCATCTCAAATCAGATTGACTCAAAATATACCATACACTAAACCACGAAGCTGGGCTTTATGAAGAAAAATGAAGCACTGGGATTGGAGGAAGACTCATTAACAGCCTGTAATGTGAATATGACACAGTCTTGCTTGTTAAAAGCAAAGAGGATTTGAATCACTTACTGATAAAGATCAGAAACTACCACCTTCAGTATGGACTACACTTCAAAACAAAACAAAAATCCTCACAACTGGACCCATAAACAACACCATGATTAATGAAGAAAAGACTGAAGTTGTGAAGGATTTCATTTTACTTAGATCCACAATCAATGCCCATGGAAGCAGCAATCAAGAAATCAAACAACATATTGGACAAATCTGCTGTGAAAGACCTCTTTAAAGAACAAACATGTCACTTTTAGGGTTATGGACACCTTACCGAAGCCACTGCACTTTCAACAACCTCATATGCATGTGAATGCTGGACAATAAATAAGGAAGATGGAAGAAGTGATGATCATGAATTATGATGTTGGCAAAGAATATGGACTGCCAGAAAGAATAAATATGTCTTGGAAGAAGTACATTCAGAATGTTCCTCAGAATGGAGAATGGCAAGACTTTGTCTCACCTACTTTGTTATTAGGGGGGATCAGTCCCAGGAGAAGGACATCACTGGTGGAGGGTCAGCAAACAGGAGGAAACCTTTCAATGAGATGGACTGATCCAGTGGCTGAAACAATGGGCTTACGCATGGCAAAGATTGAGAGGTTGGTGCGGCATCAGTCAGTGTTTTGTTCTATTGTACACAGAGTCATTATGCATCTGAACTAACTTGATGGCACTTAATAACAGTGAAATGTGTAAAGACCTGGAGTTAGAAAACCAAAAGGGAAGAACACACTCAGCATTTCTCAAACTAAAAAAAAGAGAAAAAAAAACCACTTCAAACGTCAACTTGCAATATTGAAGGATTCTGTTTTGGAAGAAGTGCAGCCAGAGTGCTCCTTGGAGGCCAAGATGGCTAAACTTCATCTCTCACACTTCAGACAAATTGTCAGGAGGGACCAGTCGCTGGAGAAGGATATCATATTTAGTAAGGTGGAGGGTCAGAGAAAAAGAAGAAGACCCCCAACGAGATGGATTGGCCAAGTGGCAGCATCGATGGACTCAAGCGTGGCAACAGTAGTGAGGTTGGCCCAGGATCAGGCAGTGTTTCATTCTGCTGTGCCTAAGGTTGCTATGAGTCGGTACTGACTCGATGGCACCTAACAACAACAACATGGGTGAAATATTGAATGATGCAGAAAACATCAAAAGAAGATGGAAGGTAAACATAGAGTTACTGTGACAAAAGAAATGGCTGATGTTCAACCATTTCAGGAGATATTATATGATTAAGAAATGAATGGTACTGAAGGAATAAGCTACACTGAAGGCAATGGCAGAAGACAAGGCTCCAGGAATTGATGGAATACACACTGAAATCATTCAACAAACTGATGTAGCACTGGAGGCACTCATTCATCTATGCCAAGGAATTTGGAAGACAGCTACCTGGCCAAGTGACTGGAAGAGATCCATATTTGTGCCCATTCCAAAGATAAGTGACCCAATGCAGAAACCATCAAACAATATCGCTGATATCACATGCAAGCAAAATTTTGCTGAAAATAATTTAAAAGCACCTGCAAAAGTACATTGACCGAGAATTGCTAGAAATACAAGTCAGATTCAGAAGAGGATGTGGAACTAGGAATACCATTGCTGACATCAGATGAATCTTGGCTGAAAGCAGAGAATACCAGAAAGATGTCTACCTGTGCTTTATTGACTATGCAAAGGCTTTTGACTGTGTGGATCATGAAAAACTAAGGATAACACTGCGAAGAATAGGTATTCCAGAACATTTAATTGTGCTCATCAGGAACCTGTACTTAGACCAAGAAGCAGTAGTTGGAACAGAACTGAATGGTTTGAAACCAGGAAAGGTGTGTGCCAGGGCTGTATTCTGTCGCCTTACTTATTCAATCTGTATGCTGAGCAAATAATATGAGAAAATGGATTATATGAAGAAGAACACAGCATCAGGATTGGAGGAAGAAACATTAACAAAATGCAATATGCAGATGATATAATCTTGCTTGCTAAAAGCAAAAAGGACTTAAAATATTGATGAAGATCAAAGACCACAGCCTTCAGTATGTTTTGCATCTAAATGTAAAGAAAACAAAAATCCTCACAACTGGACTAATAAATAACATCATGATAAAGGGAGAAAAGACTGAAGTTGTCAAAGACTTTATTTTGCTTGAATCCACTATCAACACGTATGGAATCAGCAATAAAGAAATTAAAGGCTATATTGCATTAGGCAAATCAGCCACACAAGACCGCTTTAAAGTGTTCAAGAGCAAAGAGATCAGTCTGAGGACAAAGGCATGTCTGACTTAAAGCATGGTGTTTTTAATAGTCTCATATGCATGTGGGCGTTGGACAGTGAATACGAAAGGCGGGACCACAGACTGTTAACAAGAACAAATTGGTCTGTGCTGGAAGAAGTACAGTCGGATTGCTTCTTAGAAACCAGGATGGTGACACTTGTCTCTAATACTTTAGATATGTTATCAGGAGGGATCAGTTCCTGGAGATGGACATCATGCTTGGTAAAGTGGAGGTTTAATGAAAAAGAGGATGACCCCCTCACAAGGTGTATTGTCACAGTGGCAGTGGCAATGGGCTCAAGCATTGTGAGGATGGCATAGGACTGGGTAGTGTTTCATAGGGTTGCTATGAATCAGAACAAACTCAAAGGCACCTGACAGTAATCCTGCCTCACTAACATAACAAAGAACCCATTCCACAGACATATATGGATCAGGCTTTAGAACACATGGTACTGAAGGAGACATAATCTATTCTGGACTCCTGGTATGGCACTGTAGGATCAGCACTGGACTGTGAACCACAAGGCCAGCGGTTCAAACCTGCCAGCTGCTCCTCAGAAACCCTATACAGGCTTTCTATAAGTCAGAACTGACTTGATGGCACTTAACAACAACGATTCACCCTAAACATTTCAACCTTTGACCCCCAAAAAATCCATGTCCTTGTAATTTGTAAAACACATTTGCCCCTTAAATCAATGCCAAGTGAAAAAGCTCATCATTTGAATCCTCTAAATTAAATATAAGTGAGACTTTCGGTGTATCTCATCCTGGGGAAAAATTCTTCTTCATCTGTAAAGCTATAAAATCTAGATTGCAAGTGATCTATTTCCAAAGTACAATGGTGGAGCAGGCACAAGGATGGAACTGGAGGCAGAGAAGGAATAAAGGCCAGTACAAAAGTCTCAAACCCAGGAGAACAATTTATATGAACATTCAAGGCTTTCAAAGAACCCTCTATTCCCTGATACCATCTCTCAGATGGCCCTACCATCCAGACACAGGGTGACGCTCATACAAACTGGATTCTGGGTGGAGGCCCCTTGGTCCTGTGTTTCAGCTTCACTTTCTAGGGACACTGGGACAGTGACTCTGCTCCCTTGCCTCTGGGAGGCCCTATTCTCCTAGTCCATCTGTGTGGTGACCCTACTCCATGGACCGTAGTAAGGCCCACTCAGCTCTCCCTAGGGCAAGGCAGCCATGTCCCCTCAGCTGTGGGCAGTGATCCCATCCCCTGGTAGTCATGAATGGCAGCTGTACACTCTGGAACTGGAGATGAATTGGTGACGAGCTTGTCTTTGAAACCCAGGAGGTCATGACTCCACCATTTGAAACCAAGAAGGCGCTGCTTCCCGGGCTCCTTCCTATAGCTCTGCTGATCTTTAAGCTGCTACGGGGATGGCACTTTTCTTTTCTTGGAGGACAACAGAAGTAGCTCTTTTGGCTTGTGTCCTACCTATACCATTCCACGAAGCAGACAGTGTTCTTTCCTGTTTGTCCTTTCTGGGTCTCATCAGTCAATAACCAAATTCATCACTTCCAAGTTCTATCTTTCACCAAACATTTGAACATAATTCAGACCAGTTCTGTGTTACTGAATAAGAAGCACCAGCCCTTCACCGCTGTCCGATCACAAGTACATCATTTCATTTTAAAGCCTCACCAGAAGAACACCCATGTTACTAGCAACACTGTGTGGCTGGTGCCATATGTAGTTGCTAACACAACAGAGATTGTCTCTTTGTCTCCTCACTCCCTTCTGACTCCTCACCAGAATTGCCTTGTTGTTGTGAAGTGCCATCAGTCAGCTCTGACTCATAGCAACCCTGTATAGGGTTTCTGAGGAGTGGCTGGTGAGCTTAAACTGCAGACCTTGTGTTTCAATCCGACTTTGTGGTCCAGCACAATAACCTGCCTTTGAGTCCATAATTCTACCAACAGTGTCTTCAAGGCTATCTAGGCTTTCACTATTGTTGTTAAGGACCACTGAGTCAGTTCTGACTGAATGGCTGACTTGTGGTTGGCAGTCCAGCTTATCAGACAGTACCATACCAGGACCCCCCAGTGTCCACTCATTACCCAATTTCAAAACCACTTTCATGCTTTTTTTCTGTATTTGTTAGAATAGCACTCCTACTTCTTGTTACAAAATTTTATTTATCTAGTACTGCTGTAGCAGAACCGTTATAAGTGTGTGTCCTTAACAAACAGAAACTCACTTTCTCAGCTTCTTGTTGTTGTTAAGTGCCTTAGAGTCCGTTCTGAGCCATAGAGACTCTGTATAGGGTTTCCGAGGAGCAGCTGGTTGAGTTTGAACCACTGACCTTGCGATCCAGCATTTACCCTACAGTGCCACACTAGAACTCCTCCTCACAGTTTAGGAGGGTAGAAGTCTCCACACAGGGTACTGGCTCTGGAGAAAGGGCCTTGTCTCTTCAACTTTTACTTCCTGGTTCCTTGGCATCTCTCTTACCCCCTCTCTCCTCAGCTAGATTGTTCAATGTATTTTACATAGCATAAGATACACCCTACACTAATCTTGCCTCATTAATATAACAAACACAATCCATTCCCAAATGCAACTATAACCACAGGCACACCCCACTCCCCTCCCCTCCCTCACAAAACACTGCCTTTGAGTTGGCTCTGATTCAGAGTGACCCCACAGGACCGAGTAGGAGGACCCTATTAAGTTGTAGAGGCTGCAAATCTGTTCGGGAGCAGACAGCCTCATCTTACTTCTGCAGAGTAGCTTATGGTTTGAACTGCCGACCTTGAGGTTAGCAGTCCACCGCCTATCCCATAGCACCACCAGGGGTCCTTAACCACAGACATAAGGGTTAATATTTACAATATATATTGGGGGGGCATAATTTGATCCATAACAAGTAGAGAACAAAAACCTTAATAAACACCAAGGGGGACACAGTGTTGGCCCCATAGTTTCTTGCCAAGGAGTCAACCTTTCACATTGCCATTACATAGGGTGGGTAGCTACGCCCCACCCCTTCTGTGGCGAATTCTTCACGAATTGTTGGCAATGTCTTCATGCTAAACTTGGAATCAGCCAAGCAGTGTTCCTTGGTGTGTGTGTGTTGGGGGGGGGGGGGGGGACGGTAATGATAAGGTCCAGCCTTTATTCTGGAGAAGGAGGACCAAGGCTCTGGTCCTCATCTGGATCTGAGCTGCAACTGGTCTGTCTGGCTTTTAAGGGACACACTAAGTCCTTTTTGGCTGTGTCACCATAGGCAGGCTTTGGCCAGTAATGCTGGTGTGAATTGTGCTCAAACCCAGGCTGGGGAAGGGCTCAGGTGATGGTTATGTAGAACAGCAACCCGAGTGGCTTGGCCCACTGCAGCCCCAGGCACTGGGCTCAGGTGTGGAACTCACTTGGTTCAATAGCATCATTTGCAGTAGGAGAAACATCCCAACATGGCCTAAAGAGGAGGGGAGCCTGCACTTGACCTCTGACTGCAACCTTTTCACACACAAAGTATGTACAGCAGCTTTTCTCCCACTCTGGCCAAAGAAACTTTTCTGTGGGAAGATGGGCCCATCCTGACACCTTTTCAGTACATGTTATCAAAATTACAAACCCTTCAGGAAAATCCAGCCTCTTGCACCTGCCATGAGAGAAGCTGCCAAAGGTGGAAGGTCAGTAGGGAGGATGGAGCACCACCAAGTCAGGAGATGCTTTGGGGCCTAGGTGAAGGCAGAAAATAGGACAGTGGGAGGGGTGAAGCAAAGACCTGTCTGGGAGAGTCAGGGAAGGGGGCAGGTTTGGGTCAAGTCTTGGGAAGGTCTAAGGGCAAGCTGGCTGGGTCACTTGGAGATGCCTTTGGGACTCAGGGGGCTCTGCACAATAGTGAGGCTGAAGCCCACTGTAACGTGTGACCCCAGTGTCTCCCCTCCAGCCTAGGAGAAACACACTCGTCAGACCAGCACAGGTGAGGGTGCGGCAGGGTGTGCGGAGGTCCTCTAAGTCACATCAAGCACAAGAGACAGGGCATTCTGGGAGGCTCTGGTCTAAGTGGAGTGGACAGATGGTTAGCTACCCACCCTACATAATGGCACTGTGAAAGGTTGTCCCCGTGACATGCCATATGGTTCACAGAAGAACCTATGGGGCCAAGGGATGGACACAGCAAAGTCCCTTACCCTACCTCCCATCTCTCAGTCTTGTCTCCTCCATCTGGAATGCTCTCCTCTGTCTGACTGGGCTACTCTCTCCCTTGCCAGGATACTCCTAACCAGGAATCCTGGGCCATCCACTGTGTACCCCACCTCAATCATGGGACCTATTTATGTCCTCAATTTGTCAGTGACCCTGACCAAGTCAGGCTAAGCTCTCCAGGGGCTCCCTTTTCTTACCTCAGCTATGTGTGACCTTATGGGTGTGTCTGACGAGTCCCTACCTAAGAACTCTCATTGTGTAAAAGTGTGATGTCAGGGATGGAGGGTTGATTCAGTAAAGAATGGCAGGGGAGCTGACCTCTGAGCCTCCCCGCCTCCTCTTACCTTGTGGGCGGCGCTGACGCAGCGCTGGTAGGCTCTGACCAGGTCTGAGCACAGGAGCACCTCCTGCAGGTTCTTCTGGTAGCATCTGAGGATCTGGGTCTGCAGGCCTGAGCACACAGGCTCTGCCTTCCGGGGCCTATGGAAAGACAGGAGTGAGAGGCTTTGGATGAGGTCTAGTGCCAGGTGGTCACTGCTGTGGGCTGTGCACAGGGCCACTCACAGCCACTACAAGCCTCTCTCCAGCCCAAATTTGGGTGAGAAAGGCACAGCAGAAAGAGATAACCCTCACATGATGTGCTAGGTGTGGTAACCTCCAGTGTCCATTTAGTCCTGAAAGTGGAGGGGAGTGGGGTAAGAGAGAATGGAAGGGCCAGGAGAGGGGAAGGAAGGGAGAGGAATGGAAGAGAGGTGAGAGGAGGTGAGAAGAGGGGAGAGGCGGGGAAGGGCAAGGAGGAGGAGATGCTGGAACAGACAAGGAACAGTAATTATTTTAAGATCTCTTCCAGCAAACAAAATTCATCTGTTAAAAACATTAAGTAATGGAATACTAAATGGTTTAGGAAGTAAGATACCTAGCATTTACTGCTCTCACGTATAAGTCTGGAGGTGCCAGTGTGGTTATGCCTGATCACTGATGGCCTCCAGGGCCCTGCCTCCTGCTGTCTTTTTTCTAGAGCATCTGCATCTTGGTTTCTCATCCTCTGGCCTATTGGCTTATGTTTGTTGTCACTTCAAACACACCTTCACTCTGCAGAGCACAAGGCTGCATGAAGGAGCATGCCTCTGTACTGTCACATCTTGGCAAGCAGGAACATACTTCTTGAAAACCTCATTCTCAGAAAGGTTGTCTATTTTCCATTGGCCAGAATTTGGTCATCTGTTCACCTGTCCATCACTCACAGGAGAGTAAAAAAGACCATGTTGGGCTGAGACCACCAAGATCCATGCCGCAGGACGTGGTGTTTTATCCAGTAAAGAAGTAGGAGGCATGCGTGCATGTGTGTGTGTGTGTGTGTGTGTGCGTGTGTGGATGCTATGACCCTTGCGAGAGTGAAGCACCCAGGGTAGCTACATCATGACAAGGGATTCCACTAGACCCCCGAGGATGCTGACTTATATGTCCTTTTTCAAGATCAAAATTTTGATTGGAAGTCTCAGAGGAATTTCTTGAGGAAGAAACATTAGGGGCATTTTCTTAGCATTAACCTCTTGGAGAATGTCATTTTCTTGTCTTTGGATGTAAAACAAATATTTGCTCCTTATATGCAACTTTGTCCTCTCAAGGCTTATATCTGGTATTACAGAAAGTCATTGGAGGCAAGAGGGGAATAGATTGGGGTGGCGTGATACACCCATTTTTACCCTATATACTTGTAGAATGTCTAGAGTTTCAAAGTGGTTCACACGGATACATCTAATTGTGGGTCTTTTAAAATGGATTTTCCTTGGAGGACAGCACTGCGTCTCAGGCAAGTTCTCTTCATTACCCGTCTTACTGCTTCTGCTCCAACTACTCAGACCTTTTTCTTCTGGAACACTTTTAAGTCATATATTGGATCTTTGCTTTCTGACTCTACCCAATGTTCTTTCCTCTTTGTTTTAGTCTCTGGTTCCCCATCCTGGGCTGGCTGGCCACGATCTCCTGCCACATTTCTCACTTGACTCTGGTAGGGCTGGGCCTGCAGCTTGGCTTCTGCAATGTTCATCCCCCACAGTCCTAGTCTGGGCCCCTGTAGCTCCATCACCTCCACTGCTGGCCTTTCACAGCAACCTCTTCCCATCTATTCTTCCTTACACCATGTTGCCCCACTAGAATGCACGCTTTTCCATGGCAGAAATTCAACTGCACTCTTTTTTTTTTTTTTTTAAACTGACTTCAAACAGTTATTCCCCTTGCCCTCATGTGACCATCTCCATGACAGCTGGGTTATGGCTGTGTGCCAGGGGCTAGTAGGCATTCAGCAAATACTTATTGTTGGAATGAATGACTCAGGGGTAATCCAGGTTTCAGTAAAGGTAGAGTTCTTCTTGAGAGGTCACTGTGTGGGACTCACTGATTTATGTAGGAAAGAGGAATTCCAGAGTAAGATCAGTCGAATCCCAGAGACATGGGTTTGAGTTCCTAACAAGAGTGTCATCTTGGAGCAAGATAAGTGATTTCTTTGAGCATCACTTTCTTTGGACATACAAAAGAGATGGGCACTTAGGAAGGTAAATTAAAAAGCAATGCTAAATATCAAAACAACAATGGGATATTATCTCACCACAATATTAATATCAAAGTTTAAAAAACTAACAGAAAACAACAAACATTGGCAAGGGTGTGTTACAGACTAGCATCCTCAGACTCTGCTAGTGGGACTGTAAATGGTGTAACCATTGTGGAAAATGGTATGGTTCTTACTCAAAGAGTTGGAAATAGAAATACCATACGACTCAGCAATCCCTCTACTTGGTATATAGCCTAGAGAAATAAGAGCCGTGACAAGAATTAATACAAGCACACCCATGTTCACTGCAGCATTATTCACAATAGCTGAAAGATGGAAACAGCCTAAATGTCCAACAATGGAAGAATGGTTAGGCCAAATTTGGTGCAAACACCATGGAGGGCTAGATAACATTTAAAAATAATGATGAATGTATGAAAAAGCTCATAATATGGAAGAATATGGAGGACATGTATGCTAAATAAAATTACTCAATCACAAAAGGAGAAATATGGGACAGCTATTATGAAAAGTCAAGAAAAAGATTCTCACATAAAATGACACATTCTTTGAAGGTCACTAGGGGTGGGAGGGGAAAGGAGAACAAATCACTAACTAGAGGGGAGACAGATATTAACTTGTGTAAAGGGGAAGGCAATGTATGTAAGGAAGAGGTCAGCAAAAAATGATCAGGACAAAGGAAGAGTATATAAGAGTTAAAGGCACTCCAGAAGAGTTCTGGGATGACATCAAGAACATCATACATGAAGAAAGCAGAGAAAAAGAGGTACACCACCAGCGAGATGGATTGGCAAAGTGGCAGCATCAGTGGGCTCAAGTGTGGCAACAATCGTGAGGTTGGCCCAGGACCGGGCAGTGTTTCGTTTTGTTGTACATAGGGTCGCCAAGAGTCAGTACTCACTCGATGGCCCCTAACAACAACAACATGATTAAGACAAGTATGTTACTGAGAGAACTTGTCTGCAGCCATCCACTGATTGCAGAGTCATTTACACAGGTTTTATTTGGGATAAATCCATTCATGTTTGAACTGAAACCCTAGTCATAATACTTGATTATTTACCCTCAGATCATGTTTGAAAAAGAGTTAAAGGCACTAGAGGTAAATACCACAAATACTCCTATACACAATCATGCAATAATAGTAACAATACTAGTCTATGAGTAGAAACGAAGATCGACATGTAAACTGAGCAAGAAGGAGAATAAAACTAGACCCACAAATATATAGAGATTTGACAGGACTGCTTCTACATATGTGTTTACATATACAGCAAATATATTAAAGGATATGTTGTTAAGTGCCATCGAGTGCCATTGAGTCAGTTCCAAATCACAGCAATCCTGTATAAGGTTTCCAAGGAGTAGCTGGTAGGTTTGAACTGCCGACCCTGAGGTTAGCAGCCTGATTCGTAACCACTATGCTACCAGAGCTCCTTCTTAGCCATAACCAAATATCTTGAGGGAATGAATTGGGTGTAGGGTCTCAGAACCATAGTCGCAGAGGGCATCAAGGTAAATTAGCACAACATAGTCTACACAGAAGAGAAATATTCTACAGCCTACTTTGGTGAGCAGTAACTGGAGTCCTAAAAGCTACTTAGGCACAACTCCTGGTCTCTTCTCATGTAGAGCAAAGAAGAGTGAAGAAAAACAAAGCTGTATGGAAACAATTTGTCTAAAGGATTTATTAGTGGACAACACGAATCTCAGCCTCCATGACCATGAGACCAGAAGAATTACATGTGCCCAACTACCACCACCAACTGCTCTGAAAGGGATCACATTAGAAGGTCTAAGATAGAGTTGGAGAAAATGCGGGGGAAACTCAAAATCATTTAAAAAAAAGATTACTGGCCTGAGAGAGACTAATGGAATCCTTGAGAATTTACCTCCATGGCTTAATTTTCAGCAGAACACCAGGTCTATTATATAAACAAAACCACTAGGGAAGTACAATCATCTTAGAATAACCCATCAGTCCAGATACAAAGGGCAGCATTTGCTCAAGGGCAAAAGTTCAGAAAGCAGGAATGGTTAGGGAAGAAAAAGAACTAGAAAGAGAAAATGCAGGGAGGAAGTGGAATAAATGATGTTACATTGTGGGGATTGCAATCAATGATAAATGTAACAGAATGTATATTAATTGTTGAATGGCAAATTATTTGGCTCTGTAAATCTTTACCCAATTCACAATAAAAGTTGAAAAAAAACAATGTCTTGCTACAAAATTAAAGAAATGTTTTTATTAAACAAAAATAGTAAAATGTGACATTATTGTGTCTTGACATATCCTCCATCTAGGTCTATACATTTTTTTTTAAACTTTATTATGAATTGAACGAAGGTTTACAGAACATATCATCCATTTTACATTCAACAAGACGTACATGTCATTTCACTGCAACGACAGCAATCGCCTCATGTAACATTACTTATCACACTTCCTCCCGGTAACTTTTTCCATTCCTCCTTTTCCAACCCTTTGGAATTTTGTCCTTAGGTAAATGCTGTCCTCTTGATTTCAAATAGTTGACCATTCTATGGTGTGCATGTCGCTGTCCCCACTATATCCTTATCTACTGCTTGGATGAAAATTGAGCCATGAGGATGAGTTCAAGGGTCAGAATGGCCAAGGATGGCCAAGGGTCAGAATTTTGGGGTTCCAGTAGTCTTCTATCTGACCAGTAAGCCTGGTGTTTTTTATGATTTTGAGTTTTGTTCCACATTTTCTCGCACTCTATTCAGTATCCTATAATGTGATCCCTTTCAGAGGTTGTGGTAGATGGGCACCATCTAGTTCTACTGGTCTTGGGATAATCCATTAATCTATTGGACTAATTGTTTTCAAGCGCCTTTAACTTGCATCACTGTTTTTTCCTCCACACCAAAGTAAGATGCAGAACACTGTCTTTATGGGATACACCAATTAATCATGGTGTCCCCTGAGGCTAAGGCTCTGAGTCCCCAGACTCAGGACCTCAATGCTTTAAGATGTTTGATAATATCTCAGAAGTTTTCATCATTTTACCCCGTGTGCTCCACAAATTTAGAGGTATGTTTGCAGCAAAGGTAAATACCCATGTACAAATGTCCTCTGTCAAAATCTTACAGATTTGTGGGTATACTCCCACTCTGCCTCCCATACCTGTTTAGCCTGTGTATCTGTCCATGTTCCTACAAGGAGCACACTATTGCTCTAGGGTTGTGTATGTAACACTATTTACCTCCATCTCCTCTATTAACTCCCTATGACTTCATCAATCTTCTGCAAACCTTCCTCTTATTGTATATTGCCTTCATCATCACCCAAGTTAACATGTGTCTACCCTCTAAGTAGTGAATGACTCTCCCTAACCTTCCACTCCTGATGACCATCAAAGAATATTTCTTTTAGTATGAAAATGTTTTCTGGACTTTTTACAATAGTGACCTCTTAAAATATTTGTGATAATCAATTTCACTCAGTATAATGTCCTCCAGGCTCATTCAGGTTATACGGTGCTTCCCAAATTCATCTTTATTCTTCATTGTTGTATAATATTCCATTGTTTGTATGTACCAAAGTTTGTTTTCCCATTTCCCATTGATGGGCATTTAGGCTGTCTCTATTTTTTTTCTATTGCGAATATTGTGGTGATGAACATGAGTATGCATATATCTGTTTGTGTCATGGTTCTTAATTTTCCAGGGTCTATACCAAGTAGAGGGTTCCTGGGTCACATGGTATTTCTATTTCCAATATTTTGTGGAAGTGCCATAGCATTTTCCACAGTGGATATACCATTTTACAGTCCCAGCAGCAACATAGGAGGGTCCCAGTCTCTACACACCCTTGCCAGCATTTGCAGTTTTCTGTTTTTTGAACTTATTAAAATGCTGGGGTGAGATGATATCTCATTCTGATTTGTATCTCTCTAATTGAGCCCTGGTGTGGTGTGTGGGTTAATGTGTTTGATTGAAAAGTCGATGAACCACAAGGTCAGTGTTCAAGCTTACCAGCTGTTCCTGTGAAGCCCTATACTGGGTCGTTATAGGTCAGAACCGACTTGACGGCACTTAACAACAACAACAAATGGCTAATGATCCTAAGCATTTCTTCATATTTGTTGGCCACCTGAATGTCTTCTTTGGCGAATGTCTGGTCATGTCCTCTGCTCATGCTTAAATTGGATTGTCTTTTTTCTTGTTGAGATGTTGAAGTTTTCTACAAATTTTAGAGATTAGTTCCTTTTCTGATATGTCATTGCCAATTTTTTTCCCAGTTTGTGTCTTTTCTTTTTACACTTTAGGTGAAATCTTTTAATGTGCCTAAGTGTCTAATTTTTTGCAGTCCTAGTGTGGTGCTATAGGATAAACAGTGGATCACAGAGTCGGTTTGAATTGCCGTTCCTGAGGAACCCTATACAGGGTTGCTATGAGTCAGACCCAACTCGGTGGCACTCAGCAACAAGTCATCTACTTTGCCTTCTCATTGTGCATTTTCAACTATGCTTGACAGTGTACATATGCCATGTAGCAGAGCCGGCAGTTCAAACCCACCAGCATCTCCTTGGAAACCAATACAGGCTCGTCATGAGTTGGAACCAACTTGATGGCACTTAACAACAACAACAACAATAATCAGAGTCCCTAAATTTGCCCCTATTTTTTCATTGGTGATGTTTATAGTTCTAGGTTTTACATTTAGGGCTTTAATCCATCTTGAGTTCATTTTTGTATATGGTGTGAGATATGAGTTTTATTTCATTCTTCTGCAAATGTATATCCAGCTTTGCCATAACCATTTGCTAAAGAGAATATCTCTGCCCCATTTAATGTGTTTTAGTCCTTTGTAACTATCAAATGATTGTAGGTGGATGGATTTACTTCTGGATTTAATTCTGTTTCACTGATCTATGTAGCTTCCATTGTACTAGTACTAGGATGTTTTGACTACTAGGATGTTTTGTATAGTAGGTTTTGAGATAGGGAAGTGAGAAGCCTTTTATTTTGTAGTTCTTCTTTAATAATGCTTTATTTAGCTGGGGCCTTTTTCCTTTCCATATACTGTAAGTGAATAGTTTTTCCATCTCTTTAAAGAATGATGTTGGAATCTGTATTGGGATTGCATTATATCTATAGATTTCTTTGGGTATTATTGAACTTTTCACAATGTTAAGTCTTCCTATCCATGAGCATGATATACTCTTCCATTTATGTACATTCCTTTTGGTTTCTTATAGTAATGTTTTGTAATTTTTTTTTTACATATAGGTCTTTTGTTTCTCTGCTTAGATTTCTTCCTAAGTATTTCGTCTTTTGGACAGCTATTATAAATGGTAATGTATGCCTAACTTTCTTTTTAGAATCAGACTGATTTTTATACGTTGATCTTGTACTTTGCTGAATCTTACAATAAAAGTTCCGATAATTTTTACACTGAGTCTTTGAGATTCTCTATGTATAGGATCATTTAATCTGAAAATAGACTTTTACTTCTTTTCCAACTTGGATGTTTTTAATTTCCATCTTTTGCCTACTAGTTCTGGCTAAAACTTCCAGCATAATATTGAATAGGAGTGGAGAGAAAGGGCATATTTGCCTGGCTTCCATTTGCAAGGGAAATGCTTTCCATTTCTCTCCATTGAAAGTAACTTCAGTTGTTTGTTTTGTGTATATGCCCTTAATTATGCTGAGAAATGTCCCTTCTAGTCCTATTTTGCTTTGTGTTTTTATCAGGAACAGGTGTTGGAGTTTGTTTTATATTTTGTAGGTCTTTCTAGATGGGAGTTTTTTGATGGGAGTTTTTTTAAATGACCTGGTCAATGACTTATTTTGTTACAGGTCTGTTCAAGTTTTCAACTTGTTTAGGTAGACAGTGTGTTTCTAGATAGAAATCTGTCAATTTCTTCCAGCTTTAAAAAAAAAAAATTGTTGGAGTACATTTCTTCATAGTATTCTGGTATTATCTATTTGATTTCTATCAGTTCCGTTGTGATGTCATCCACTTAGTTTCTTATATGTGTTATTTTCATTTTCTCTTTCTTTTGCTTTGTTAGATTTGCCAGTAGTTTGTTGATTTTATTGATCTTTTCAAAGAACCAGCTTCTTGTCTTGTTGATTCTACTGTTTTTTTCTGTTTCTGTTTAACTGATTTCTGCTCTTTATTATCTCTTTTCTTCTGGTGGCTGTAGGTGTACTTTGCTGCTCTCTTTCTAACTGTTGGAGATGTTGGGTTACAGTGTTGATTTTGGTTCTCTTCTTTTTGGTTTTGTATATATGTCTGTGTTTCTATAAATTGCCACTGAAACACTGCTTTTTCTATATCTCAAAGGTTTTGGTAAGTTGTATTTTTCCTTCTTATTTGATTCAAGGACTGATTTTATTTCATTTAAAAATTTCTTGTATTACCCAGTAATTTTAAAGTAAAGTGTTATTCAATTTCCATGTATTTGAGTTTTTTCCTAGATCATTTTTTTTCTAACTTTTTATTGTGAACTGAGTGAAGGTTAACAGAAAGAACATCAGCTTCACTTTCAACCAATCATACGTTTTGTTTCATCTCAATGGTTACATTCCCCTCCCTGTAACAACAGTTATCCAGCTTCCTCCCCATGGCTTCCAGTTTACATCTTATTTTTCACAGAGCAACAAAGCAAAAGCATCTGATGTACATATATAAAACAAAAAATATATATTCATTTAAATGTCCAAAGGGCACATTATACAAGCTAACCTCCTGCCTGCAAGCACACAGCCTTTCTCAGTCCATGGACCTAGGGCCCATAGTTGCTCTATCTCTCAATGCCATTGCCTCTTCCAGTGTTTCTGCCATAGCCACTCCCCTAGGTAGGATCTTATGCTCCACTCATGCTTTTCCTTCTTAATAGTCCTGGTATCCTCTGTTCCTGAAATGAAAGATGAACTCCTCTTCCTTTTCGTTACACATCTTCTACAATTATAGTTGTGACAATTGCAATTAATCCTGATAACAATTACTCACAATTGAATCATAAAATCCTATCAGCATCATCATCCACCCCCTTTCACCAGATCCATCTGGAAAAGAGGAAAACTATTCAGTAGGGATTCTACCTTACTCCCCTCATTCTGAAACTAAGCACACTCATGAAAACTTGTAAGCCAGCCACTTCATGCCTTTATAGCCCTCCATTTTTGATAGTCCATATCTAAATTGCCTGTCCTTAGTAACCCAGTGCACTGAGGAAATAAGATTGATCCTTGATATGATGAAGTCTTCCATTTTGGTTGGAATTTTGAGCAACTCCATCCATAAGCAAAGGTCCAGCTCATCAAATTGTTGATGAAAAAGCAATTTATACTGGTTCACAGCATCAGGCATCTTTATCTTCATCTGGTAGAATTCTGGTCTGCTAGCTGTCCAAGCTAGGTCAAATGGGTACTAGCTGCAAGTTTGGGAGTTCATGCATGCATCCCTGCACTTCAGACCAGCTGACTGCTTCACTCTCAGCTCTAGCCCCAGTGGCTAGGTCAATCTCCATGGCCTTGGGAGTTCACACATCTCCCTAAACTTCAGACCAGCCAGGCCTTCCTCTTCTCTCTCTCATCCTCTTGATTTTATTGTTGATTTCTTATTTTATAACATTGTGCTCAGAGAAGATACCCTGTAGTATTTTTTAATTGAGGCTTATTTCTCTTTGTGAACTGAAGTTGTTTGTTGTCTCCAAGACACTGTGGTGTTTTTGCATTTGTATTTAATTGATGACTGTATGTTGGTGTGGCCTTAGGCACTCCCCACTTGCCAATTGGTGGGTGTGATCAGAGAATGGAAGCATGTACAAAGTTCTCCATTCATGCAGCTCAGTTTAAGATGGGTTTGGTTGGCGCTGGTTGCTGTCATTGATCAGATGGTATTGAAGCTTGTATTTGCTCTTGTCCAGTGTGTGGGGTTATAGAAGGTATGGTTCTGGCTATGCTATATGGGCACAATTACTGTCTCCCGTCAGTGGGGCAAGAAGAAAACACACACACACACACACGAAAAAAAAAAAAAAAAGCAGCAAATGACAAACAAACATCAGCAAAAAAGAAAACACTAACAGAGAATAAAGAAAAAAACAGGTAGCATCAAAGAAAAAGAATATAACAAAAGAAAAAAGGGAAAGGAAAATAAAGCTGTGGAAGAGAAAATTTAAAAAAAGAAAAAGAAAAAACACTAAACAAACCAGGGAGAGGGAAGAAGAGAGAATGATTAGAGAATATTAAAGAAAAATCAAGAGAAAAAAGAAAGGGGAAAGAGAAACAGAAGAAAAAAGGAAAGCAGAGATAGGATTTAAAAAAAAAAAAAAGGCAAAGGAAAGATAAGAAGGAAAAACCAAACAACAACAAAAGGGCAGGGATCATGCCCAGAGAGGAGAAACTCTGGGGGGCTCCTACCAGCCAAGAAGCTCACAAGGTGGGAGGAGATAGGATGAGAAAGTGGTGTTCCTGGCTTTAGATGTTGCTTATAGTCAAGGTGCCCAATGTGGAAGTAATTCGTACAGTCTCCAGTGGTGGCTGACATCAGGGTCTTTCAGGTCCAGAGAACAGCTAGGATCAGTTTTGCTAGTTTGAAGAGATAGAGTTCACTAGTCTCTAGGTGTTGGGGTGGTGCACCCAGTGCCAAATTCACAATGACTCTGAGCTCTACTGCAGAGCAGGGGCTGTATGGGGTGGATGAAGGTGGGAGCTGGGCACATCTCTGTCTTCTTTTCTCACTATCCCTGTTCAGTTTCTTTTCCTAGTAAGTATTCAATCTACTCTATCTTTTCCTCTGAAGCACTGGACTTCAAGATTGTCATCTGTATGGGTTTCATTTGGTCTCCATATCTTTGTTGTATAGGGTCTGTGTAGCATGTTTGCCTAGTCTGCCATCTTGCTGGAAGTCCTTAGGTCTATACACTTTAAAAAAAAAAATTTTTTTTTTTTAATTGTGAGTTATGTGATAGTTTACATGCGAGAACACCAGCTTTACATTCATCCTATCGTATTGTTTCATTGCAATAATTACAATCCACTCCATGCATCATCAAACAACCAAAGGGTACAGTCTGTAAGCCTGCCCCTCAGCCATCAGCACAGAGCCCCTCTCCTTCCCTGAGCCCAGAGTTCCCAGCCACTCCATCCTTCCATGTCATCATCTCTGCCTCCATCTCTGGCATTGCTGCTTCTCTGGATAGGGTCCCAGGGACCTCTGCTCCTGGACTGCAAAATCAACCACTCCCTTCCTTTTGTTATAAAACATCTACCTTTACATTTCTGATCCTCTGGTCTATATACTTTTTTTTTTTTTTAATGTTTTGTTGTGAATTATGTGATAGTTTACATGGGAGAACATTAGTTTTACACTCATCCTATTGTATATCGTTTCATTGCCATGGTTACAATCCCCTCCATGCATCATCAACCAACCAAAGGGTATACCCTACAAGCCTGCCCCCTGGTTGTCAGCACACAGCCCCTCTCCCTCTCTGGGTCTAAAGTCCCCAGCTGTTCCATTTCTCCACGTCATCATCTCTGCCTCCATCTCTGGTGTCAGTGTTTCTCTGGGTAGGGTCCCTGGTCTATACACTTTTGAAGGTAGTATTTACATCTTTGTAAACCATTCCTGAGGAATTCTGCTCTCTTCAATTTGTTGTCGTTATGTGCCGATGAGTCAGTCCCAACCCATAGTGCCCCTGTATAAGGTTTCCAAGGAACAGTTGGTGTGTTTGAACTGCTGACCTTTGCAGTCCAGTGCATTAACTTACAGCACCACACCAGGACTCCCTCCTCAATTTATACTACAGTCAAAAGGAAAATTTTGGTTCCTTTTAAATGTTAAGTTTTAAGAACAAAAAGATATCTGAAGGGGTAAGGTCAGGGCAGCAAAGTGGATAGGGTAAGGTTTCCCAATGAAATTTCCATAGGACAGGCAGTTGTTGTTGTTAAGTGCCGTCGAGTCGGTTCCGACCCATAGCGACTCTGTACAGGGTTTCCGAGGGTGTAAATCTTTACGGGAGTAGAAAGCTTCATCTTTCTCCTGCGGATCAGCTGGTAGTTTTGAACCGCTGACCTTAAGGTTCGCAGCCCGATTCGTAACCACTACGCTACCAGAGCTCCTTTAAAGAATGAGCAGATGCATTGTTTTGACGGAAGAAAAAAAAATCCTTTGATGCAACTTTCCTGACCTTTTTCTCACCAATGCAGTTTTCAATTTTCTTAAAATTTCTTCTTAATAAGCCCCTTTGAGAAAATCTATCTAAATTATTACCCCTTTGAAATCCCTTTAAAATAGTTACCATAACCTCTCTGCCTTAAATAAAACTGGCCCAGCAGATCCCCGCTCAGAAGTCACTGTTTTGATCAGAAGTTTTTTGAAGATGCCTTAGCAAAACAAAGACAAGTGTGTTACTGAGAGAATTTCTCTGCAGTCATTCACTGGTCACATGTACTTGTCGGTACGTGCCTTTGAGTCAGTTATGACTCACAGTGGCCCTGCATAGGATTTCCAGTGAGTAGCTGGTGAGTCTGAACTGCCAACTTTGTGGTTGACAGTCCAGTGCTTACCTTACAGTGCCACACAAGGAATGATCGCATAGACATGCTTAAACACTTTTTTTTTTTTTTTTGGAATAAAACTGTGCATGTATGAGCAGGAACCCTAGTAACAACACTTTTGACTTCTTGTTGTTGTTAAGTGTCATTTCCGACTCCTAGCAACCCAGCATAGGGTTTCCGAGGAGCTTTGCAATGGTGCTTGAGAACTTGCTTCTTTCCCATGGCCAAATGGGGCTTGGTCCCCTTATCACTAGCTTCTTACTCTTTATAAGCCCCTGTGTGTTTTGAGGGTAAAACTCACAAAATACTTAGTGGGTTCCAAGTTCAGGAGAAAGTAGAACATGGAGAAATCTATCCCCTCCACACCAATGTCACCCTTGGGACCAGAAAAGAGCTCTCTCCTTTGGGATTGATTAGAAACAATATGCGGAGACAAGCAAATGTCAACTGGAAGAAATCTTATCCACTTTGCCTACCAAAAGGCTCTGAATGGGCAAAGACAAGGAGTTCACACTCTTAAAGGTGCATTCTATCCAAACATAGCTGCTCCCAGCCCAGTCCACTGGCATCCTGTTTTACAATTCATCCAAACAAGCCCTTTTTAGAAACAACCTCGTGAACAGTTGCTCTTCAAATGCAAAATAAACGTATCCATAGCATTCTCTGAACTTTGCAAGACTGAAGTAAATCCAGTACTCCTATCTGGGGTTACTACCAGAGACAAGCATGCCCTCTATGGGTTAAAAATCTAGTGTGGCTTTCTCATCTGTCAGGGCTTGTCTACAATACTAAGAAAGTCATTTCATTCAGTGGCCCTCCTTATCCTCTCCTGTGTAATGGGGATGGTAACACCACCTACGGAAGTTTGTGGGACACTGTGGGAACCAAGAGAAGGGGGATCTGATGAGATAAGGTATGGTTGCTGAAAGCTGAAGTTGCCAGCTGCCATCCATCACTGTGGTGCTAATAGTGCTCAGTGCCTGCAGTATGGCTGCTATTGCATCTGAACACAGGGCGCACGCCCTGCCTTTCCCCAGAAACTCTGAGAGAGGTGGGTGTAGCCTTTATAGATAGGGTCATACAATTAGCACGTGGTAGAGATGCATCTGACTCCAGACTCTGCTCCTTCCACTGAAACAATAAGCATCTCTCACACACAGGCTTCTTCAGTATATCCAGATGCCAGAAAACATTGACAGAAAGCATCCGGGAAGAAAGACCTTGGAAAATGTAATAGCTTTGAGACTCAACATTTTCAGCGTTGTGATATTCTCTGGGCAATTCATTATCACTCTCCCCTCCTCCAGATGCTCCCCCTACACCAGATTCTGGGTGGTGCAAGTGGTTTGTACTACTCAGCTACTGACTGAAAGATTGGCAGTTCCAATCTACCCAGCGACTCTATGGAAGAAAGGCTAGAAGGAACACAAGTCAACTCTGAAACACTTGGGGTCACCACAAGTTGGAACTGGATCGGTAGCAATGTATTTTTAAAAATAAAAATATCATTGTTCTTATGATAAGAGAAATGGTAAAGAATATTTAGAAAAATGGAAAACATTAACCAGGAACCAAAATCCAGACTCCTCTTAATAGTACCCATGTACTATTAGGCAGAATAGGTGTGCAAAGAACTGGGTTCAATTCAATCTGCTGCCTCTCCACTCCCATCTGTGAGACAAGGGGACAGTGTGTGGGGTATC